>NC_140223.1:2709268-2856768 GCF_951802725.1 Rutilus rutilus
ATGTATCAGGGTTGATGAGGGTGTGTGTGTGTGTGTGATCTCACTGTTGGGGTCGATGCGGTATGTATCAGGGTTGATGAGGGTGTGGGTGTGTGTGTGTGTGTGTGTGTGTGTGATCTCACTGTTGGGGTCGATGCGGTATGTATCAGGGTTAATGAGGGTGTGGGTGTGTGTGTGTGTGTGTGTGTGTGATCTCACTGTTGGGGTCGATGCGGTATGTATCAGGGTTGATGAGGGTGTGGGTGTGTGTGTGTGTGTGTGTGATCTCACTGTTGGGGTCGATGCGGTATGTATCAGGGTTAATGAGGGTGTGGGTGTGTGTGTGTGTGTGTGTGATATCACTGTTGGGGTCGATGCGGTATGTATCAGGGTTGATGAGGGTGTGGGTGTGTGTGTGTGTGTGTGTGTGTGTGTGTGTGTGTGATCTCACTGTTGGGGTCGATGCGGTATGTATCAGGGTTGATGAGGGTGTGGGTGTGTGTGTGTGTGTGTGATCTCACTGTTGGGGTCGATGCGGTATGTATCAGGGTTGATGAGGGTGTGTGTGTGTGTGTGTGTGTGTGTGATCTCACTGTTGGGGTCGATGCGGTATGTATCAGGGTTGATGAGGGTGTGGGTGTGTGTGTGTGTGTGTGTGTGTGTGTGTGTGTGTGTGATCTCACTGTTGGGGTCGATGCGGTATGTATCAGGGTTGATGAGGGTGTGGGTGTGTGTGTGTGTGTGTGTGTGTGTGTGTGTGTGTGATCTCACTGTTGGGGTCGATGCGGTATGTATCAGGGTTGATGAGGGTGTGGGTGTGTGTGTGTGTGTGTGATCTCACTGTTGGGGTCGATGCGGTATGTATCAGGGTTGATGAGGGTGTGTGTGTGTGTGTATGTGTGTGTGATCTCACTGTTGGGGTCGATGCGGTATGTATCAGGGTTGATGAGGTCGATGGTGACGCCCAGATCCGGTTCGGTGAGCAACTCGTGTTTGTGTTGCTTCTCTAGTGATGTGGCTTTATACTGCACAAACCTGCAACACACACACATTCACTACACAACATCCACTACACAACATCCCACGAGCCCGTCACGGCTGAAGCGGACCGGAGCCGTACCTGTGCTGGTCGAATGGATACGTGATGAACTTCGGATCAAACGGGATATCCGGAAGACTGTTTCCATATTTCACTCGGCACACGACACCAGACCTGAAGCACACGAGACACACGTGAAGCATCACCACACGAAACCACGGCCTGTCAGTGGTCAGTCAGACAGATGGCCCCGCCCCCACTCTCACGTGATTGGTTGAGTCAGAAGTTGACATGTTGATTCAGTTCAAATGTTCAATAACTGTGTATGAAACCAGTTCAATTCACTACAGAAGACAATTCAGATCAAGTTTTGTTCTCATCCAATAGTGTCACTGCATCCTAATTAGCATAAGATCCACCCTAAAGAGTGATCAAGATCTTGAATACTATTAAGGGTGGATAATGTGAGGATTAGGATGCTGGAAATGTTGTGAAAGAATCGCAGAGTCACAGTGTTTCTCTGTCAAACTACCAGTGACTTTATACATCATCTTCATCATCATCATCATCATCATCATCATTACCTCTCTGGTACGCTTCTGTGTGCTGAACTTCTGCAGAAAACACACAGGAAGAAATAGAAATCAGTCATAATCAGATCAGAATACCGATTTCTAACGTCTATACATGTATTTAATATGTAACCTAACGTTACATCTATGTTTCCTAGTATTCTCTATTTAGTACTCATATGCTCTCTATATATATATATATAGTGTTTATGTATGCATATTTGTGTGTTTAACAGGCTAGTAATCTTAGATCATCTCTCACCGGTGTCCGTCCTCGCGCTGCGCCTGCGTCTGTATAGTCGGAGCCATAGAGGACAAAATAAACGCGTTTTCTCCACACAAACGACTAATATACAGCGATGAAAGACTTCAAATCAGCTTATCGACACAAACAACAGCAACGCGCGCGCCTGCCTGCGAATGAGTGACTGACTTCCGCCCCGCAGAGTCCCTGCAGGACCCCGCGCGGGAGGAGGAGCTGCCCCGCTCACCGCCTGAATCAAACTCACCGCTTCACTGGCAAATTACTCAAACTCTGTACATGTACATCCATGCATGTATTGACGTATATAATGATGCATATTTAACTATGTATGTCGTATAGTTATATCAACAGAGGTGTTTTGTTTTAATTGTGTACATTCATGTGAACAAGCTGACTGCTGCTCGCAGTGTGGAGGCCCAAACCTGCAAAACATTTGTACAGTATTCTTTAATTTTTTTTTTTTTATATAATTTGTTATAATAATTATTTTATATTAAAATCGTCAAATAAAAATAAAATAAAAACTACTATAAAAAAATAATAAAATATAAATAAATAATAATACAATAAGAAAAAATACATCATAATTAATTTTAATATAGTATTCTTTAATGTTATTTAATAATTTGTTTTCATAATAATTATTATATATTAAAATAGTTAAATAACACATTATTATTATTAACAATTTAAATATATTTTTTATACTTAAATGGTTAAATAAAATGATAATAATAATGCACTTTTATATAGTATTCTTTAAAATTTTGAATAATTTATTATTATTATTTTATATTTAAATACACACATTATTATTATAGATACATTATTAAATATAAAATATTAGTAATATTTTATATTCAAATTGTTAAATAATTATACAAAATAATAATCTTTATACAGTATTTAATATTTTCATTGTTATATTCAAATTGTTAAATAATAAATTATTAATATTATTTAAATATAAATCAGGATTATTTTTCGTTCAAATGGTTAAATAATAATAAAATAAAAAAATATATAAATAAATGAAAAAATGAGAGGAACATAATAATAGGAAAACAAATAATTTAATAAATGACTTGACAAAACAAATATAATTAATGTGTAATTAAACTCATTCTTCAGTTCTTGCACATGATGAGATGTTTGTTTTTAATTCATTACACATGAACACACATGATTTAACAACAAACAAGTTTAATAAATTCTGTGACAAACTGTTCTGTTACGTTATTGTAATGTGTGATGAATGAGAATATATAATAATAATAATGATCAGAGTGTGTAAAGCATCGTTTCTCCAGTCTGGTGTAGAAACGAAACCTAAGAGAAACTCACTGTAAAACTGCTTTATTATCAGGCAAAAAAAAAAAAGACAAATTGGTACAAAAATAGAAAACGAACAACTGGAGGATGTGTATCATCTTGAGACGTTAATGCTCTATAAAGTGAAACTCCCTCTAGTTTAAAAGATGAAATCAGCTCCAGGATCCCGGATCACGTACAGAAATCTATAAGCTTTCATTGGTTATTATGCTCTTATTGCTGAAAGTCCAGACTCTGAGATCAACTCTCTCTCTCTCTCTCTCTCTCTCTCTCTTCATCAGAAACCTCTGAGACGTGACATCACCGATGACCTCTGACCCTTCCCGTCCTCTGAGCACGGCACTCCCACACCACGACATCACTTCCTCACGTCTGCATATGCGCAGACAGATCGATTCTGCAACAGGAGAAAAGCACAACGTTAAAACGGGGATTTTGCAAAGAAATTGCGGTAACACTTTATTTTACAGTGTCCTTGTTACATATGTCACATGTACTTACCATAGTAATAACAGTAAATTATGCATAATTACATGCAACTAACCCTCAACCAAACCCTAATCCTACCCTAACCCTATAGTAAGTACATGTGGTTTGTTAATATTCCTCAGTATGTAAATGTTTAATTACACTGTAACAATGACACCTTAAAATAAAGTGTAACCCGAATTATGACATGTGGTTTGTTAATATTCCTCAGTTCTTACTCTGAGACAAGAGCACATTAAAATAAAACTGACCTGCTCAACACATAGAGGAACTGATCCGGATCATCTGCAAACTCCCTGCAAACACATCATCACCATCATCATCATCATCATCACCATCATCATCATCATCACCACCATCATCATCATCACCATCATCATCATCATCATCATCATCATCATCATCATCATCATCACCATCATCATCATCACCATCATCATCATCACCATCATCATCATCATCATCATCACCATCACCATCATCACCATCATCATCGAAAAGTCTTTAAAGTGGACTAAACCCTACATTACATTCATACTGGTGTTTTTAGGAAGCCAAACTATTTGGTTAATAATAATAATAATAATAATAATAATAATACAACAAAATAATAATAATTCATTTTCTATAGTATTTAATATTTTTTTAATAATGTCATTATCATTCTTTTATTTATTCAAATTGTTAAATAATAACAATAATAATACAAAATAATAATAATAATTACTTTTTTATAATTACTTTTTATTTAGTATTTTATGTTTTTTTAATAATATGTTATCATCATTTTTTTTTATTCAAATGTTTAATAATAAATTACTACAATTATTAAACAATTTAAATATAAAATATTAGTATTCATTTTATATTCAAATTGTTAAATAATAATAATTTCCATATAGTAGTCTTTAATATTTTGTAATAATTTGTTATTATCATTATTATTTTATATTCAAATTGTTAAATAATAATAACAGTTAATATTATTAATAATAATAATTTTAGACTCTTTTTTCAGTGTTTCAATCTTTCAGTGTGTCAGTGTTTCAGTGTGTCAGTGTGTCAGTGTTTCAGTGTTTCAGTGTGTCAGTCTTTCAGTGTGTCAGTGTTTCAGTGTGTCAGTCTTTCAGTGTGTCAGTCTTTCAGTGTGTCAGTCTTTCAGTGTGTCAGTGTGTCAGTGTTTCAGTGTTTCAGTGTGTCAGTGTTTCAGTGTGTCAGTGTGTCAGTGTGTCAGTGTTTCAGTGTGTCAGTGTGTCAGTGTGTCAGTGTTTCAGTGTTTCAGTGTCAGTGTTTCAGTGTTTCAGTGTCAGTGTTTCAGTGTTTCAGTGTCAGTGTTTCAGTGTTTCAGTGTTTCAGTGTGTCAGGGTTTCAGTGTTTCAGTGTTTCAGTGTGTCAGTGTTTCAGTGTGTCAGGGTTTCAGTGTTTCAGTGTGTCAGTGTTTCAGTGTGTCAGTCTTTCAGTGTTTCAGTGTTTCAGTGTGTCAGTGTTTCAGTGTGTCAGTGTGTCAGTGTTTCAGTGTTTCAGTGTCAGTGTTTCAGTGTTTCAGTGTTTCAGTGTTTCAGTGTGTCAGGGTTTCAGTGTTTCAGTGTGTCAGTGTTTCAGTGTTTCAGTGTGTCAGTGTTTCAGTGTGTCAGTGTTTCAGTGTTTCAATGTGTCAGGGTTTCAGTCTTTCAGTGTTTCAGTGTGTCAGTCTTTCAATTCAATGTTTCAGTGTGTCAGTGTTTCAGTATGTCAGTCTTTCAGTGTTTCAGTCTTTCAGTGTTTCAGTGTGTCAGTGTCAGTCTTTCAGTGTTTCAGTATTTTAGTGTGTCAGTCTTTCAGTGTTTCAGTGTGTCAGGGTTTCAGTCTTTCAGTGTTTCAGTGTTTCAGTGTGTCAGTGTTTCAGTGTTTCAGTGTGTCAGTGTTTCAGTGTGTCAGTGTGTCAGTGTTTCAGTGTTTCAGTGTGTCAGTGTTTCAGTGTGTCAGTGTTTCAGTGTTTCAGTGTCAGTGTTTCAGTGTTTCAGTGTCAGTGTTTCAGTGTTTCAGTGTTTCAGTGTCAGTGTTTCAGTGTTTCAGTGTTTCAGTGTGTCAGGGTTTCAGTGTTTCAGTGTTTCAGTGTGTCAGTGTTTCAGTGTGTCAGTGTTTCAGTGTGTCAGTCTTTCAGTGTTTCAGTGTTTCAGTGTGTCAGTGTTTCAGTGTGTCAGTGTTTCAGTGTTTCAGTGTCAGTGTTTCAGTGTTTCAGTGTGTCAGGGTTTCAGTGTTTCAGTGTGTCAGTGTTTCAGTGTTTCAGTGTGTCAGTGTTTCAGTGTGTCAGGGTTTCAGTGTTTCAGTGTGTCAGTGTTTCAGTGTGTCAGTCTTTCAGTGTTTCAGTGTTTCAGTGTGTCAGTGTTTCAGTGTGTCAGTGTGTCAGTGTTTCAGTGTCAGTGTTTCAGTGTTTCAGTGTTTCAGTGTTTCAGTGTGTCAGGGTTTCAGTGTTTCAGTGTGTCAGTGTTTCAGTGTGTCAGTGTTTCAGTGTTTCAGTGTGTCAGTGTTTCAGTGTTTCAATGTGTCAGGGTTTCAGTCTTTCAGTGTTTCAGTGTGTCAGTCTTTCAATTCAATGTTTCAGTGTGTCAGTGTTTCAGTATGTCAGTCTTTCAGTGTTTCAGTCTTTCAGTGTTTCAGTGTGTCAGTGTCAGTCTTTCAGTGTTTCAGTATTTTAGTGTGTCAGTCTTTCAGTGTTTCAGTGTGTCAGGGTTTCAGTCTTTCAGTGTTTCAGTGTTTCAGTGTTTCAGTGTGTCAGTGTTTCAGTGTTTCAGTGTGTCAGTGTTTCAGTGTGTCAGTGTGTCAGTGTTTCAGTGTCAGTGTTTCAGTGTTTCAGTGTCAGTGTTTCAGTGTTTCAGTGTCAGTGTTTCAGTGTTTCAGTGTGTCAGGGTTTCAGTGTTTCAGTGTGTCAGTGTTTCAGTGTGTCAGTGTTTCAGTGTGTCAGTCTTTCAGTGTGTCAGTCTTTCAGTGTGTCAGTCTTTCAGTGTGTCAGTGTTTCAGTGTTTCAGTGTGTCAGTGTTTCAGTGTGTCAGTGTGTCAGTGTTTCAGTGTGTCAGTGTTTCAGTGTGTCAGTGTGTCAGTGTGTCAGTGTTTCAGTGTCAGTGTTTCAGTGTTTCAGTGTCAGTGTTTCAGTGTTTCAGTGTCAGTGTTTCAGTGTTTCAGTGTGTCAGGGTTTCAGTGTTTCAGTGTGTCAGTGTTTCAGTGTGTCAGGGTTTCAGTGTTTCAGTGTTTCAGTGTGTCAGTGTTTCAGTGTGTCAGTCTTTCAGTGTTTCAGTGTGTCAGTCTTTCAGTGTTTCAGTGTTTCAGTGTGTCAGTCTTTCAGTGTTTCAGTGTTTCAGTGTGTCAGTGTTTCAGTGTTTCAGTGTGTCAGTGTGTCAGTGTGTCAGTGTTTCAGTGTCAGTGTTTCAGTGTTTCAGTGTTTCAGTGTGTCAGTGTGTCAGGGTTTCAGTGTTTCAGTGTGTCAGTGTTTCAGTGTTTCAGTGTTTCAGTGTGTCAGTGTTTCAGTGTGTCAGGGTTTCAGTGTTTCAGTGTGTCAGTGTTTCAGTGTGTCAGTGTTTCAGTGTTTCAATGTGTCAGGGTTTCAGTCTTTCAGTGTTTCAGTGTGTCAGTCTTTCAATTCAATGTTTCAGTGTGTCAGTGTTTCAGTATGTCAGTCTTTCAGTGTTTCAGTCTTTCAGTGTTTCAGTGTGTCAGTGTCAGTCTTTCAGTGTTTCAGTGTTTTAGTGTGTCAGTCTTTCAGTGTTTCAGTGTGTCAGGGTTTCAGTCTTTCAGTGTTTCAGTGTTTCAGTGTGTCAGTCTTTCAATGTTTCAGTGTGTCAATGTTTCAGGGTTTCAGTGTGTCAGTCTTTCAGGGTTTCAGTGTGTCAGTGTTTCAGGGTTTCAGTGTGTCAGTCTTTCAATGTTTCAGATTTTCAGGGTTTCAGTGTTTCAGTGTGTCAGTGTTTCAGTGTGTCAGTGTTTCAATGTTTCCGTGTTTCAGTGTGTCAATGTTTCAGTGTGTCAGTCTTTCAGGGTTTCAGTGTGTCAGTCTTTCAGGGTTTCAGATTTTCAGGGTTTCAGTGTTTCAGTGTGTCAATGTTTCCGTGTTTCAGTGTGTCAATGTTTCCGTGTTTCAGTGTGTCAATGTTTCCGTGTTTCAGTGTGTCAATGTTTCAGTGTGTCAGTCTTTCAATGTTTCAGTGTGTCAGTCTTTCAATGTTTCAGTGTCTCAATGTTTCCGTGTTTCAGTGTGTCAATGTTTCAGTGTGTCAGTCTTTCAGGGTTTCAGTGTGTCAGTCTTTCAGTGTTTCAGTGTGTCAGTGTTTCAGTGTGTCAATGTTTCAGTGTTTCAGTGTGTCAATGTTTCAGTGTGTCAGTCTTTCAGGGTTTCAGTGTGTCAGTCTTTCAGGGTTTCAGTGTTTCAGGGTTTCAGTGTGTCAGTCTTTCAATGTTTCAGATTTTCAGGGTTTCAGTGTGTCAGTCTTTCAGGGTTTCAGTGTTTCAGGGTTTCAGTGTGTCAGTCTTTCAATGTTTCAGTGTTTCAGTGTGTCAGTGTTTCAGTGTTTCAGTGTGTCAGTGTTTCAGTGTGTCAGTCTTTAAATGTTTCAGTGTGTCAGTCTTTCAATGTTTCAGTGTTTCAATGTTTCAGTGTTTCAGTCTTTCAATGTTTCAGTGTGTCAGTGTTCTGGGTCTGAACATGGACTCAGTCTTTGACTCGACTCACCCTGAGCCCCAGTGATAGAAGACTCTGTCCTGATAGTACAGACACAGGAACAGCCACACACTGATGGTCTCCAGCCAGAAGATCACGAAGAGGAACCAGACAGAAGAGAGCAGCAGCTCACACACCATCCTGAAACCTGCAGAGAACATCATCATTATCATCATCACTACTATCATCATCATCACTACTATCATCATGGAAAAAGTTAATGAAAAAGTCCAAAAATTACAAAAATGACAAAATTACAAAAAGTAAAAAATTACAAAAAGTAAAAAAACAGATTGCAAACATGCACACAAACACACTAAGTTGAAATTATATGCAAAAGTAAAAAAATGACAAAAAGTCAAATGTGTAATGTAAAGAACAATATATTAATGTGTGTATGGAGTCAGAGTATAAACAGCTTCAACAGATGGACTCTTGCTGACCTAAACCCACTGCAGTTATGACTCCTCTTCCCACCTCACTGGAACTAACCACAGAAAGCCTGCCAGTTGGCTCTGAGTCTGCATGGAAGGGGATTTCATCGTTGTCCGAGAATGCTGTAGTTTTACTACATTTCTGTTCAGCTGTCTACCACTTTCATCAGCTCTGGTCCAGTGGGTTCAACAGCGCATCTTTCTGTTCAGCTCTGTTCAACACTGGTTTGGTCCTAGTACACTTTGCTCGGATGTCTGGAAGGTTTTGACGCTGGACTCAAACAGCAGCCGGTCCAGAGTCCGTGAAGATGAAGCCGGTCGCTCTCCATTTTAAACACCAAAGAAGCTGATATAACACATGCTTGTTATATCATTGACTCCATATGGATTATTGATTTGAACCAACTTCCATGGATCTCCTTAGCCAAGTTGTATATATACAGTATGTAACTGTATGCTATATAATGGCTGAATATGATGAATTGAGGAAAATGGAACTATTCTGGATCATTCACACAAAAGTCTGTGTAATGCTTCACAAATCAGTTTTCAAACCATACAATACAAAATAAAATATTGAAACCAGACGTTCATTTGTAATTTTTTCCCTGTATACTTCATCAATAGATAGTTTTGTTAAATTATGGCTTTAAAAACAATCTTTTGAATGAGTGAAATCTCTCCGGTCTGAAATTATGACATGAAAAAGTCCAAAAATTACAAAAAGTCAAAATTATGACAGTCAAACTAAGTTGAAATTATGATATGAAAAAGTAAAAAAAAAAGTACAAAGTCAAAATTGTGACAAAGTCCGAAATTATGATATGAATAAGTCCAAAGGCAAAAAGAAACAAATATGACAGACATAAGTTAAAATTATGATATGAAATGTCAAAAAATAACATAAAGTCAAAATTATCATAGACATACTAAAGTGAAATTATGACATGAAAAAAAAAAAAAAGACAAAAAGTAAAAATTGACAATAAGTCATCACTGATCATCGTCATTACTAATCATCATCATCATGCTTTGGTAAAGTATAATTATGACATTAATAAATAGAAAAAAGTACAAATTGTGACATAATTATGATGACGTACTAAGTCATAATAAGAAAATGAAATGACATAAAAAGTCAAAATTTACGACACAGGAAACATCTAAATGATATAAAGTCAGAATTATGACATACTAAATCATTAATACATTAAAAAGGTCGAAATTATGACTTTGTATGTCATACTTTCCACTTTTTATGTCACGATTCGCAAAAGCAGGGTTTTTTTTTTCTTATGTTGCGGAAATGGAATTCAATAGATCACAGACTGTGTCACAAATAAAACCAATAATCGTTTTAATATATACTGACCAATTCATAAAGTTGAGCGACTGACCTGTTTGTGGACTGAATCCTGCTAGTGAATCAACAGACTGTCAGTCAGTCAGTAAATCATCTGAAACCAGTGACACCCACAGACACTAACGTTAATCTGATCTATTGATTAATTAAATACATTTAACAGCGAAACGCTGAAACAGTTTGCAGTTAATCTGATCACGCTAAAACGCCACTTCCGGTCATAAGCTTGTGCTTGTAGTTCAGAATAAAAGTCCTCATGAACCCGCATAAAGCCAAAGCAAAGATGAAGAATTGTTTCAGATATTTGTTTTACTAATGTCACGAAGATTACTGCAATTGCAGTACTAATAACACTATGAAATAAATGTTAAATATATATGATTTCATAAATGTATTATTTGTTTTATAATGATATTTATTTTTTATAGAAAAATAATTTTAATTTTAATTTCTATCAAATAAATGTAATAGATTTAATATTGTTTTAACGAAAAGTCTGCCCCGGACGTTTCTCCGTCGTGAACAGGAAGTGAAGTCACCGCCACTCACTGTAGCGCAGGGATTGTGTGAGTTAGCTCGAGTTAAAGCGACTTTATTGATTAAAGTTCATTTATTAAAGTGATTTTATCCATCACGGATAATGTATTAAAGCGTTATTTACAGTTCAGAAGCGACGCGGTGCCTCCAGAAGCCGCGGCGCGCGTTCACGACGCCTTTCGTCAAGATACAGGTTCGTGTTTCTGACTTAAATTTATCAATCTGTCTTCAAAAACAGTTCACATTTTGGACATGTAACCAAAGTAATACTATAGTATTCTTACTATGTACTGCGACTAGCATGTAAATACAATTTTACATGAATATGGTATTATTTAGTAGTAGTTTACTGTGAGAGTGTGTCTTTCATATTGTTCACTGCAAGTCTCACAGATGCCATTAGTAGCTAAAGTTTTTTATTTAGTTATTCATCTATACGTTTATTTAAATAGAATAAGTACATGTAGATATATATATATATATATATATATATATATATATATAAAACTATATATAAAAATAACTATTAGTATTATTACTATCCAAAACAGAGTGTGTGTAGAGGGGAAAATGATTTACCTCACTCTGTTTTTTTTCTGTTTTCTCCACAGATTCAAAACATGGTCTGGACGTGATCATTGTGTCACTCGTTTCTGGATGGACTTAAAATCTCCCGAATGCTAATTTACCAAAAAGGACGTTCAGCGAATATTAAAATGACTCCCATCTGAGGTCTGTTAACCTCTTATTAGTCACTGAAAGACAAAAAAAAACCAGAAAGACATCATGTCTCTGCCTGAGGAAGCAGGGGATCGTGGGAAAGAGCGCGAGCGTGGAGCCCGTCCGAAAGTGCGTCAGAGCCGCTCTGAGGAGAGAAGAGACGGCGGGAGGAGAAAATCCGGGAGAGGGAAGAAGAAAAGCCACCCGTCGCACGACCTGACGTCCGAGCGGCCCGTTAGCGACGGGTTCGAGTATGGGGATCTTCTGAACGAGTCCAGCGAGGGCGGCTCATCCTCTCCGGTGCGGGAGCACAGAAGACGGCAAGTCCTGGGATCGTCTGGATCCCTGTTACCCGAACGGGTTTCCGCTAAGCTATCGCTCGGTTCGCCCGATCTCAGCAGCGACTCGGATAGCAAGTCATCCGGAAGCAGTCGGACTCTCCGACAGAAGATCCAGGACGCGGTTGGCCAGTGTTTCCCGATCAAGACCCACACCCAAGTCCTATCGCACTCGCCTTCCTCGCGCCGCAAGATCCACATTAGCGAGCTCATGCTGGACAGCTGCCCGTTCCCCGCCGGATCTGATTTGGCTCAAAAGTGGTACCTTATTAAGCAGCACACGGCTCCTATTTCACAAGCGCCTGTTTTGGATTCCGTCGCTCCTGTTACGTTGGTGACGCCGGTCGAGGACGAGGATGATCGCTTACGGGAGCGACGACGGATTAGCATCGAGCAGGGAGTCGAACCGCCTCCGAACGCACAAATCCACACGTTCGAGGTAACTGCACAAATCAATCCTCTATACAAACTCGGACCTAAGCTAGCTCACGGGATGAACGAGCTAGCCGGAGACGAGCGCGCCACACTCCACCAGCTTCTCCTGCAGAGTTGTTTGGACACTTTGGATGAGGTTGCGGCGTCGACCGCGTCGTCTGATTTCGACTTGGGTGCTTCGGCATCTCCATCATCCCAAGTCCAACCGGACTCTCCCAATTCGCAGGATATACAACATCGGATTCACACTCAGATCGACTACATCCACTGCCTAGTCCCCGACCTCCTGCAGATCACAAACCTTCCCTGCTACTGGGGCGTCATGGATCGATACCAAGCGGAGACTCTTCTGGAAGCCAAACCCGAAGGCACGTTCCTGCTACGCGATTCGGCGCAGGAGGACTATCTCTTCTCTGTTAGCTTCCGCCGCTACGGCCGCTCGCTACATGCGCGAATCGAGCAGTGGAACCACAACTTTAGCTTCGACGTGCACGACCCTAGCGTCTTCCACGCGACCACTGTCACCGGCCTCCTTGAGCACTACAAGGATCCCAACTCCTGCATGTTCTTCGAGCCGCTGCTCTCGAACCCCATCAACCGGACACAGCCCTTTAGCCTGCAGCACATCTGCCGCGCCGCCATTAGCAGCTGCACCACGTACGACGGGATCAATGCACTGCCGCTTCCCAACGCGCTCAAGGAACACCTGAAGGAGTACCATTACAAGCAGCGCGTGCGCATCCGCAGACTGGACACGTGGTGGGAGTGACGTAGCGAACTGTCTCAGGTTACGGAGGCGGGAAACAAGACCAGAAGTGCCACTACTCTGCGTTCCACGACAACTTCGCCGGTTCTTATCGCTGCACTCTCAACTAGCGCTGCACAATTAATCGCAATTTAAATGAAATCACACTTTTGTTAGGAACACTATCGCCAAGTACGATTTACAGTTAGCATACAGTTTGGATTGGCGGTATGGTTCTGTTCTGGCAAGAACTCCCTGCGCATCCATGCAGCCTAGCATGGTTAAGAGCAGCAATAACCCCCCTTAGGGTACACAGAACAGAACAGAACCAACATGAATGTATTGCAGATATCATTAATCAATATTTTAATGTATAACACAATAGAGAATTTAGTGTGATTCAAGGGGGAATCAGAATGCCAAATCCTGACTGACGACAGGAGGAGCTGGGGAGGGAGGAGGGTAATTCGCTCCTGAGAAACGCAATAGCTGCTGATAATACTGAAGGAGCTTATATATGAAGGTAGATGTGGATCAGCTGAGAGTCACTGATGCGAGCTTGACTAACGTGACCTGCCAGAACTGATGCTACGCTTGATTTAAACCGATTTGGCTTATCACGATTATGAAATCGCAAAGGTTGCGAATTTTTGCGCAGCTTGTCAGTGATGTACGGCTCTGTAAACGCTGCTCCATCTGAAAGCACTGCGAGTTTGAGTCACTTAAACGTACATTTGAAAAAGCATTTGTGAACCTCTTGTCCAACATTTAATAACATGCTTTTACTACAAACTCACTTCATAAGGACAGTTGAGCTCCTCCTCCTGTGAGATGATGTGCTTCTGACACAGAATAGGGCAGTCGTGTGTTTATTAGTCATGTTTAATCAAAGCGTTTCAATCTTCTGATTATTCAGATACAGCGATAGGGATTTCCTGGAATGATGTGTGTTATCGGGCATATTTTGGTGTGTGTGTGTGTGAGACACGCCCTCTGGTGTTCAGATGGAGCAGCGTTTCCTACCGATCAGCCGCTGCACTAACAAACTGCGCATAAAATAATCGCAGCCTTTGCCAAATCACGTGCGGTTTCATTGCGATTAATCGTGCAGCCCTACTCTCAATAGAGGACTGGTGTGAAGACGTGAGTGCCTTTCTGATGCTACTAATGTTTCGAGGTTTGAAATGCTGTTAGCTCATTGTCATGATGTTGGCGTGCTGCCGTCACAGGGTTCACTGCATCAGCACTGGAGCGATTAACTGAGTAACACTGCACTGAATCTGCAAGCGTTTCTTATTTTAGAAGATTTCTCCTTTTTTATCAAGACAAGTTTCCCTTTTGGGAGTCAAGGCACATTCACACCAAGAATGATAACTATAACGATGACTGAAGACAATGACTATAAAGTTTACAATAACAATATAAGGATGACTATTATCATTAAATGCTGTAAATTCGAATGGATTCTGATTGGCTGTCGATGTTTTTATCGTTTATCAGCATCAAGTGATTCCTGCGAAATCATTCCTCTGTGCCGTTAATAGTTGCGGTGTGGAAATTCTCTTAGATTTGGAGCGATCATTAAAACTTTATAGTTATAGTAATTATCGCTATAGTTATCGTTCTTTAATGCACAAGGTTTGTTTTTTTTGTTTTTTTTTCTGTAGTGAGTGAACCTGTACTGTAGTGTGTGTTATTTGAAAAACGTTTCAGTTTTACAGAGGCATATTGAACATGTTTCTTGTCTTCGTAAAACATCAGAACTTTCGTAGAGTCACTCATTCCTGGCAAATTCAAGCGAACCCGAAGTCTCGTAACTCACAGGTAGTTCAAGCCACTGCATGCTAAAGTTACACTGGAAAACTGGTGCTAATGTTCATCTGGATTGGCTTCTAATGCAGTTCTAGACCAGATTGAATGGAGAATAATACAGGTAACGGACCATCTCAGTATCATCTCTGTCTCTTGAGCTCGGTTGCCAATGTACTCTCACCTGAAATGCATGTTTGACTCAATAAATGCTCATTTACTCACAGCACACTTATCATAGACAGATCGGCATTTGACCTGTGATGTATTATCCAAGAACAGATATCTGTACCAATTCTTGAGCTTGTAGACCAGTAGAATAGACCAAATCCACAGTTCTGCTTCTCTTATAGATGACAGGTTCTTCATGGAGGAGAACGGCTCATTCTTTCCATCTGGACGTCATTCATTCATTCCACTCCATTGCTTCTTGTTTTTAATGTTCATTCACTGTATCCCATTGTAATTCCTCTCTAATGCAGTCAATACATACGAATGTAAATCACCCCATGTTAGAACTTATTATAGAGGCCATTGTCTGTCTACCATGTTTTATAACCTCAAACATTCTTAACTATTGAAAAACCCCACTGAAACGTGACCGTTCACACAAGTGAATCGTGTGTCTATATAAAAACTCTGAGAACTCCATGAAAATGGAGCATTGAGTTTTAAAGGGGCCAACTTCATGTATCTGAATACAGTAAACAGCATCTTTCTGCATCCGTCTGCTGCAGTGTTATTGAGATCTCTCAAGAAAGTGATGGAATAACGTTAAACAACCATTTCATTTACCGTATGATGTTAACGAGCCGTTTCTGTAGGGAATGTTTTTTTACGTGTAGACGTGTCTTGCTGGTCAAGTCTGGATTGATGTGAAAACAGTCAGTGCGTTTTGCTTTGTCGACATTTTACCGTGATTTCCAGAGGACCATCATGAATGTTACTTTTGTTCTTAAAGCAGCAACTTGCCTCTCGCTTTCTTTTTTTACATTGATATTTATTTTCTATTTAAGGCTTGCCTAATATGCTTAACATTTTTAAAATGTATTTCTGATGTATTAAAGCCATGTGTGAATAATTTTATTGGTGTGTACGGTGTTACAAAAAAGCACATATTAATAAACTATGTTGTATCTTTTATGACTCTCTAGTGTTATTTTTGCCTTTTCTGTTTACCTGAAATAATATTTATATATTTATGTGTGTGTGTGTATGTATAAATATGTGTGTATGTGTACACACATACACACTGTAAATATACAGTAGTCCTAACAAACTATATATATATATATATATATATATATATATATGAGAATGAGTGCAAACAAATGATAAAATGAAATGAAAATTACATTATAAATTTGTAGCTTTAATATTTTTCGTTGTTGAGGGCTTTTATTTTGAATTATTCTCATACATACACACATATATATATATATATATATATGTGTGTGTGTGTGTGTGTGTGTGTGTGTGTACAGTTATGTGCATTTAAAATTATTTTGGCGTTGTCGAGGGCTTTTATTTTGAAGCCCGGCTCCCGCGGCCGCCATGTTCCTCTCTGGTTGCTGTGATGGAGACGAGGCGGTTTGGATTGTAAACTTTCTGTTTTAAATATAAAAAAACCCTCTGAAATACTCAATATCAGACATAAAGCACCAGAGCTGTACAATCACAAGATGTTTTAAAAACACTGCAGAACTAAGGGTGTAGGGTTAGACAACAGGTGAGGATTAATCTAATCGCGTTAACGTTATATGATCAATAATTATTGTAATGATTGTATTTAATATTCGTTATTCTCGATGTTTAACTTCCGCAGAGTATTTACTGATAATATACTCTTTATTTAACGCTAGTCGTTTATTGTACTCTGTTAGCGTAGCATGTATTTTTGTTAGACATAATATAACATTAGTATAACTAAAGCCCAGTTTATATGTTTATTAACAAAGAGCAGCGTTCTTCTTTTGTAAACACAAATACCTCTATATTGATGCTATGAAGTGTTTATTTACTAAGCAGTAATTTCAGTGGTAAGTAAATGCTATTTGAGGAACGTGCTGTGTTTTGTTAAGTTTGGAAGTAATTTAGTGAGATTAATTAAAGGCCCGTGTCCGCCCCAGTGCGCGCGCTCCTGTCACGCCGCCGTCACCATGGCGACCACGGGAGTGCGCATCGGAGATCAGCTGGTGCTGGAGGAAGACTTTGATGAAAACTACATCCCTTCTGAGCAAGGTTATTAAACTATTATAAACTAAATCGTTGGTTTTCAGGCATTGAGTGAATGTTCTAAGTGTTGTACATAATACAGCGTCTCTCTTTTTGCATTGTGACATTATTTTCATGACAATTAAGGACAAATGCTCATCAGAAAAATCTTTCTGGTTGGAGTTTGTCTATAATTCTCATTACTGCCATACAGTCTTGAACAGGGTTAACTTAAAGTAAAAAAAAAAGAAGTTCATTCCGTAAAATCAAATAAATATTAACTGGTTTAAAAGAAAATATAAAAATACTTGACTACTATTTATACTCATTGTTAAATCGTTAGTCAACGTTATATCGTAATAATCATCATTACAATCAACGTTATATTGTTATAGTCAACTTTAAATCACTAGAGTCATTGTTATATTGTTAGTCAACGTTATATCGTTATAGTCATTGTTATATCGTTGTTGTTCCAGTCAACATTATAGTCATCATTATATTGTTAGTCAGCATTATATCGTTAGTCTAATGATATAACAATGACTAACGATATCATATAACGTTGACTATAGCAAAGACTAGCCTATAACGATGACTATAACGATATAACAATGTCAAAGTGATATCGTTATAGTAGGTGAATATAGTAGAACTTCATTTTCTTTATGTAGGCCTAGGCTATATAGTTTCTTGTTTCTTTTGAGATTAAATAATTATTTATTAGTTATTGATCTTGACAGGCTCAGGTTTCATGTATTTATTAATTAATATTACACGGGTTAAAGGCCCGTTCACACCAAGAGTGATAACTATAACGACAACTAGATTAGTTTTTACTATACAAGTTATTTTGATTAATCAAGATTATGAGCCGCATGAATTGATGTGCACTGATAAATAATTTATATTAAACACTGCAATATTCCATAAAAAAAGCACGAATTGTCCATTTTGATTTGATGGTGACTCTGTGTGTGTGTGTGTGTGTGTGTGTGTGTGTGTGTGTCTGTCAGAGATCCACGAGTATGCTGTGGAGATCGGCATCGACCCGCAGCGGGAGCCGGAGCTGCTGTGGTTGGCCAGAGAGGGCATGGTGGCGCCGCTGCCCGACGAGTGGAAACCATGGTAAAACACACTTCATTATAACACACACACTGATTCACATGGGCTGCGTTTACACTGCAACTCTTAATGTACAGATCCATTCTTTTACATTCACTTTAGACCGGACTGGAATCTGATATCTGTGTTTACATTAATTCCCGCCCAAAATGATTATGGTGATCGTTTTACTATGCACATGGTAGACCCTGGTTTTGACTGGCCGTGCTATTAACATTATTAATATAATTCATGTCGGGTGGTCTTGATTATTTGCCAGCGTGGACAAGATAACAGCTGTCATGAGTCATGAATGTTTTACAGCGCAACATCTGATGGAACAGAACAGATATATAGTCCGGAAAGGTGAGCGAGCGCATACAATATCTGCCTCATGATACAACATTAAAAAGCTATCTTTGTGAATAAACGTGTTGCCTTGTGGTGGCTTGGAATCGGATATGTGTGTTTAGATGAAGGTCGGAAGTCCAGATATCGGATATGAATCTGATTTAAAACCACCACCTGAAATATCGGATCTCGTACGGATTTTTTTGTGTACACGTGTGCAACAAATTCCGATCTGTGTCAGATGTGAGTAAAAGATCGGATTTTTTGTGCCAGTGTAAACGCAGCCATGGAGACAGGAAGTGTGTGTGTGTGTGTGTGTTCAGTCAGGATGTCACCGGTGAAGTGTACTACTTCAACTTCTCCACGGGTCAGTCCACGTGGGATCACCCCTGTGATGAGCAGTACCGCCAGCTAGTGGTGCAGGAGCGCGAGCGCACACGACACAGCAGAACCGCTCCGCCCGCGACCAGCGCTGCCGTTGGGAAAGAAAAGGAGAAGAAGAAGAAGAAAGACAAGAAAAAGAAGGAGAAGAAGAAAGACCCGGAGGGAGTCAGAGCTCCAGGGGTGAGTTCATTTCAGAACAACGTCTCAGGACACTTTAAAGGGTAACTAAACCCCTGGTCAGAGCCTGACTCCACCCACTGGCAATATTTGAAAAATGCTAGAAAAGTGGGCAGACCCCAGCGGAGATACAGGGGACGAACCGTGAGCGGGGGGGGCGTGCACCTGAGACCCGCTGTCAGACTCTCTAAAATGGAGAGTGACTCACAGGGTCGCAAGACGACGTAAAGTACATGCATCTGATGAGTTTTATCGAGTTGATGTCAATAGCGCGCGCTCTCTTTAGGCATTTTCATATTTTGCCGCTATGTGAAAAAATCCAGCAAAATGCGCCGGCGCGTTTGTCGACCCCAGAGGATTCACTTTAGCCTGACCATAAATTGTGATTAAAATATGATCACTCACATCAAGACGCCGCTGCGGTGGTGGAGTCCATGCAGGAGGAGCAGCGTTTGGAACTGCGTCGCTTTTCAGCGCGAGCTGTGTGGAGAAGCCCATTTCCACCTCTATTGCGTTTCAAAAGCAATTCCGCGTAAAATGCAGATTTCACACTCACGGTCTTCCAGGCCAAGTGCATGCAACCACTGGCGCCTAATTTCCAAGTCTGCTGGAAAGCTATGCAGTCCAGCAGTGCTGTTGCAACCAGCAACACTACACCTACTTACCCTCCTGACCACTGTACTAAATACAGATAAATCTACGCTAGTTCATCCAAGGGCGTGGTGAGCTCGTACCAAGGGAGGGCGTGGTGAGCTGGAACCTGCTTACATCACGTAGTACCGCAAACATCCAATAGGAAAATTCAACTGCAGTAGCCACTGTTCAACCTGAAGAGGGCAGCACTCAGACGTTTTTACACCATATATTGTAGAATTAAAAGACTTTATACCCAAATGTCAAAAAAGTTACTCGAATCAATGAACAGCACTAATAAGGCCCCATTCAAAAAATAGGTCTAATAGGTTAGACAAACTTAGTCCCGGTCACGTTGGAAGAAGTTACCGAGCTGGGGACTATTTTTAGGCGCTGCGTCATATCACTACGCCTGCTGCACTCATGGTACAGCCACACAGTTCCTTGATTATTACGCCGGAATGAGAGTAGTTCCTAGCCATATAGGCTTAGAAAATCGCAACTTTTCATTTTCCGTCAATCTTAGTACACGGTTTAACTACAGAAGAGTCAAGTTTTAAATAGGAAAAATATTGAAACTCTTTGGTCATTTTGAAAGAAATGCTACTGGACTCGTCTGAATCAATGATCTATGCTAAGCTATGCTAAAAGTGGTACCGTCAGACCCGGAGTTCGGCTGAATGGATTCTAAAACGGTAAAACTCATCTGTTTAACTCTGGGGGAGTTGTAAAATGAGCATATTTCCGAAAAAAGTGGAGTATCCCTTTAAAGGAGCATACAGGAGTTTGGGGTCGGTGAGATTTTTAAAGCTTGACCTGTTGATCTATCTATATATTTGATCAAAAATACAGTAAAACAGTGACATGTTATTACGATTTAAAACAGCTGTTTTCTATGTGAATATATAGTAAATTTTTATTTATTACTGTGATAGTCTTCAGTGTCAAATGATCCTTCAGAAATCATTCTAATATGCTCTCTCTGTGTGTGTGTGTGTCAGATGTTGGCTCCTCTCGCTCCTCTGCGGGGTCTGTCTGAGGCTCCTGTCGCTCCTCTCAGAGGGTCTCTGGGCGTCTCATCTGGACTCCAGCCGCTCAAAACCTCTCTAGGGGTAAAAAAGCTTGAACTTATCATTTGTGCTTCGTTAATGGAGCTTCTGAATAAGTTTTAGTTATGATTTATGAATAATAAATGTGTTTTTGTCACTGGTGTGCATCAGTCTGTCGTGTCGAGCTCGACTGCTGTCAGGAGTGCTGAGGAAGACGAGGAGATCTCAGAGGAAGAGGTGAATCTGAAACACACACACACACACACACACACACACACACACACACACACACACGCCCGAACGCTAACATGATGATGCACTGAATGCTAAATGTAATCTGTTATCTCTGTGTGTGTGTGTGTGTGTGTGTGTATGTTTAGAGGCCGCGAGGTTCAGCCGGACTGCTGAAGAACCTCCACCTGGATCTGGATGCTCTGGGAGCGGGACTGCAGTATGAGGTGAACACCATAAACACACCACACATCCTGCAGGAGATCAACAGATCAGACACTGAATCTTCTGCACATGTTAGCACATGTATACTAAACTGCAGAATGTTTTGATGTTTTTTTGCCCTCAGTATTTTTGTCTTGTTTTCCTGCACAAATATCTAAACATTCTTAAATCAAGATACAAAACATTCAGACACACATCCTTTGCGCTGTTATTTTGAGTTGATGCCCCTTGGGTGGCATTTAGGGACTATTAGGTGTTTCACAAATTATTATATATCTACCTTTGTTAGGGGTGTAACAATATATCGTGTCACAATATATTGCTATACAAAAAAAATGCAACAATATGTATTGTGTATCGTATCACCCTAAATAAAAAACACTATGTGAGAAAAAAATCTAGTTTTCAGAGTTTTAGTCTCTGAACTACATTAAACTACTATATATAATGTTAAATTTAATGTATAATAATGCAATGGGGGAATATTTGTGGGTCCTGATAATGCCAAATGTCTGATGGTACCAGTAAAAAGTAGCCTACATTATTTTAAATATATCTAGTCAGTGAAAGCAAGCATATTTGTCTAAAATAATTCTGTATTTTAATCTTCAGAATCATAAATATTGTTATTCTGGTGTCTCTATTGTCCTGTGCATTGGGTTTCCAGCACCAAATCCAATACAATTCATTTACATCCACAATGTAATATCAAGTTTAGCATTTTAATCAACAGTACATGTTTTTTGTTAACCTTTTATTACCTTGATGAGCTGAGATGACGCTGGCGTGTTTGTCGCCGCTTCTCATCTCCGATCTAACAGACGTTTTTGTGGATTTTATGCTCTACAACCAGCCTAAACACGCTGGTCACCCCAGACATCAATTGCTGTTTTGCTCGGTTCTGCTGCGTTTGTCACGGCTGTCTAACGCTGCTTACCGCTGCAAACTCTTCTACACCATTAACCCATCAGATGACACCTGCTACTGAAGTACAGTGACCTACCGTGGATCATCTGTCAGGTCCATTTCTGCTGGTTCCTGAAACTGCTAACCAAAAGACGTTTTTCCTTCTCTGTGCTGTGGTCTTCCTGGCCTCCTGTCACCGTTATGGTATTAGCAAACCGAGCTAGGATGCTAGCAACTGTTTGCTGCCCCTCGGCTATCATCAAATATACCTCAGTGGAACACATGAGTCTTAATTCTAATACATCTCCGAGTTGCCTTGAGGTGGTAAAATATCTCCATCTCCTGCGTCGTTCCCCCTATGTCCATAGGGCTGCCCGTCATAAGTTTGTTTACTCTCACGAAACTTTGTCTGTCTCAGCTGTTTGGTGCCATGCCTCACGGTGGCGACGTCATCGATGCAAACCACGCCCATCACATGCAAATCTGCGATCCTTGGTCTGTGTGGACAACACCGTCACCCCTGACAATGCACTAACCAGGACATCATTCATGCTGCTTAACATTCGTTCATTAAATAACAAAACCCACCTTATCCATGACCTCATCTTGGAAAAATCACTGGACCTTTTATGTCTTACTGAGACATGGCAGAACCAGCAAGAGTTCATAACCCTCAACCATGCCACTCCCCCAGGTTATGGCTATATTCAGAAGCCTTTTGCAGCCTTGGTTGTGGTAGTGGACTTGCTGTTATCCATTGTGCTGACATCCTGGTCAAAGAGATCCCAGTGAATACTACCTCCTTTGAGTGTGTTCATTTCATGTTGACTGGGTCCACGCAGCTACAGGCTGTCCTAATCTACCACCCCCCAAAGCCTCTGCCTGCTTCCTATCGGAGCTCACCGAACTGCTTGCTACTGTTTGCACGAAATCCCCGTCTACTATCCTGCTGGGTGATTTTAACATTCACGTGGATTCCAGTAATTGTTCTCTTGCTACTGATTTTCTATCACTGCTGGACTGCTTCAATTTCATACAACACATACATGGCCCCACACATGACAAAGGGCATACCCTGGACCTGGTGTGCTGTGCTGGCATAACCCCCTCCCACCTGCAGTGGACTGACCTGGCTGTCTCTGACCACTATGCTATTCTATTCATGGTCCCTGTGCCTCTCCCAAAGCAGTGCACCAAACCAAAGAGTATAGAAGTACCAAGAGGCGAAACTCCGTTGCAGTTTTGACAACAGCCACTAGGTGGCACTTTGGTAGCGCGGCCGCCATTTTGGACTGAACCAACGGCTTTACCGTTAGCACAACTACTGTATACAGCATTATTAACATTATGAGTGGAGATAATTGGAAACAAAGAAAACAGTGTTCTGCCATCAACTGCAACAACTACCAGTGTACAACCAATCAACTAGCATTTCATAGATTAGATCCAGAGAGGTAAAGTAGAAAAGGTTTTTATTAACGTTAAAGTGAGCTAACGTGACGTCAACGATAACAGGTGCTGTAACGTTAATGTAAGCTATTCCATAACCGCAGTAACAGTTTGGTCGAAATTGAGTCAAGACTCGAAGTGGGCTTTTTAAATCGCATACTTTCAGAGATATATGAACACCTAAACTGGCAAATGACCGCTTGATTAATTCATTGTTATCACTAAATTATCCTTTTAACTGTCACCTTTTTTTCGCATAAACATGAAAATCACTACCCAAACTTAAATGGTTGTAATTCAAGAATGCTTTGGAATATAGACCTATGGTTGGTCTTGTTTTAAAGAAGACATTTGTCAGATTATTGTTGAAGTCAAAAAAAATTATGAAAGTGAAACAGAAAAAAGTTATATAAGTTTGAGTTTATTAAAAAGTACAAATTTAAACATAGAATTATATTTTATATAAAATATATATATTACAAAATATATTTTACTCTATAACTGCAAGAAAAGGAAAGCAAAAAATCTGAACATGTTGTGTTCCACATTTTATGTTGATCTTTCTCTCGCTCCCTCACCCTTTCTGACGTGTGCTCTACACGGTTTGGAGCTGCGCGCTCTTGCTCGCTCGCTATAGATTCCGGGAGATTTGAGCTAATTTGTGGGCATCAGGGAGCTGCTATCAATATGCGGGAGACTCCCGGAACTTCCGGGAGACATGGTATGTCTGCTATAGAGATATTAAAAACTAGAAACTACTATTTAGTTAATTTAACCGCTTTTGAATTTGAACCGGTATCGTTCATTTCTATGACAGCTGTGTTGCGTTCAGTCCAAGATGGCGGAGCTGCAGCTCTGCGCATGGGTGCGTTTGTTGCAATGGAACGTTCTATTGAGTTTCGCCTCTTGGTACTTCTATACTCTTTGACCAAACGGCCCATCACGTTCAGGAACATCAAACGGGTGTGTACTTCCACGCTATCTGATTCCCTAGCGACTCACCTCGCCACCCACCACCCCTGCCAAACAGTTGATGGCATGGTGGAACATTACAACCGTGGCCTCTCTTTCAGCCTGGACTTTGTAGCTCCTCTTACCACGCGTTACGTGTCTTTCTCTCGTCCTGCCCCCTGGTTCACCCCTGAGCTCCGCAGGATGAAGACCATAGGACGTAGGCTCGAGAGACAATACAGAAGATCCGACCTCTCTGTCCATCGCGAAGCATTTAAAGAACACGTCACAAACTACAAAGAAGCCCTTTCTCAGGTAAAAACAAAGTATTACTCCACACTCATCAATAACAAACAAAAACACCCCAAATTGCTCTTTTCCACCATCAACTGTCTTCTTCATCCTCCTGATGCCGCTAAACCCTCAGACGCAGCTGACATCTGCTCCAGGTTCTTGGATTTTTTCCAGCAGAAAGTGGTACCATCCACCGGTAGCTCAAGTCTCCAGGGCTTTCCCCCTGCCCCACACTGCCCCAACAGGACTCTCACCACTCAGCTGCCCACTCACCTCAGTGCTGCCTATCCGCCTTCTCTCCATTGGATGCCGACCAAGTAACAAAACTGGTAATCTCAGCCAAGACTTCAACCAGCAGTCTTGACCCAATGCCCACCACCCTGGTCAAGGCCTGTCTTCCCATCCTCTGCCACCCAATGCAAGACATTATAAATGCATCTCTTGCCACTGGCGTGGTACCATCCAGCTCCCACCCACACAACCTTTCAATTGCCTGCAGGAACTCAAATCATGGATGACCACAAACCTACTCAAACTCAACAGTAATAAGACAGAACTCATGGTGGTGGCCTCTGCACTACTGCTCAAGAAAGTTGGAGACCTGGCCCTGGTTGTGGATGGCTGCTCCATTTACCCATCTCCTGAGGTGCGCAACCTGGGCTTCATCTTGGACTCCACTCTCTCCTTCCGGTCACACATCAACAATATCACCAAGTCTCCCTTCTACGACCTCGGAAACATTTCACAACTCCGGCCTTCTCTCACACATTAAGTAACTGAGACACTCATCCATGCCTTCATCACCTCCCGTCTGGATTACTGCAATGGTGTCCTGGCTGGACTGTCCACCAAGGCCCTTAGCAGACTCCAGTATGTCCAGAACTCTGCTGCCAGGGTTCTAACCCACACAAAGCCCTGGCAGCATATCACTCCCATCCTCTAACAGCTCCACTGGTTGCCAGTTAAGTCACGCATCACCTACAAGATCCTCCTGCTCACTTACAAATCTCTCCATGGACTCTCACCAAAATACCTCACAGATCTCCTCCACCCCTACACTCAGTCACGTTCCCTGCGGTCCTCTGACAAGGACCTGCTGGACAACCCCCGCACCAGGTTGCGGACTTTTGGGGACAGGGCTTCCACACTCTGGAACAGTCTACCACTCCACGTCCGCTCTGCCCCATCCCTGCCCATGTTCAAAATGCACCTCAAAACATTTATTTTCACTAAGTCCTTTGACCCCTAAACCCCCCCCTCCCCCTATCCCCTCCCCACCCCACACATTTGTTAAGTGACCTTGGGTACCATGAAAGGTGCTATATAAGTCAGAGTTGTTATTATTATTATTATCATGTCTTGGGGTATCGCAATAATATTGTATCATGAGTTCAGTATCGTGATATGTATCGAATCGTGACATGAGGGTATCGTTACACCCCTAGTTATTGTGTTTTTGGGTTAGGTTATAGTATTAAAGAAAAAAAGTCTATACAAAGTCCCCATTTAGACAGATAAGTAAACGTGTGTGTGTGTGTGTGTTTCAGGACAGTGAGGTCAGTGGGACGGTTCCTCCTGAAGAAAGAACAGAACCTGAACTACAGGATTTGGCCTTATCGAGGGATCACAGTCCAGAACCACCTTCAGAGGTACCTGTCTGTCTGTGTGTGTGTGTGTGTGTGTGTGTCTGTCTGTCTGTCTCTCTGTGTGTCTGTCTTTCTCTGTCTGCAGTTTATCTGTGTGTCTTTGTTAAAATGTTTGAGGCGTTTGCATGTGACCTCACAGCCTGTCTGTCTCTCTGTGTGTGTGTCTGTCTGTCTGTCTGTCTGTCTGTGTGTCTCTAACTCCATCCCTCCACTGTAAGGACTCGTTGCGTGGACGTCACCTCCCCTCCACAGCCGCTTCATGCCCTCTGACCTCAGACGCTGCTGCGGAAGACCAGCCGCTGATCGAAGGCATGAGTGACGGTGTGCAGGAGGAGAAACAGTCCGATGAAGAGAAGAGCGAAGAGATCGATGAGCAGATCGAGAGATTCAGCCAGATGGAGGAGAGAACAGAAGAACAGAGAGATCAGACAGAGAGTGAAGATGATGAAAACAAGCGAAGAGAAGAACGGGATGAAACACAGGGACAGGAGAAAGATAGTGAAGTAGAGGCAGAGAGAAGTGTTTCCCATATGGAGGATGAAGAGAGGCTTTCAGAACACGGGGGAAGAGAGGAAAATGAACGTGACACTCAGAGCGACAGAGACAGCGAGGAAATCGAGCGCTTTCAGAAGGACAGCCCTCAGATAGAAAAAGGAAAAGAACAGAGGCAGGAGAAAGGCGAGATCAACAGTGAGGAAGAGGCAGAGAGAAGTGTTTCCCATATGGAGGAGGAAGTGAGGCTCTCAGAACACAGTGAAAGAGAGGAAAATGAACGTGACACTCAGAGCGACAGAGACAGCGAGGAAATCGGGCGTTTTCAGAGGGACAGCCCTCAAATAGAAAAAGGAAAAGAACAGAGGCAGGAGAGAGGCGAGATCAATCGTGAGGAAAAGGTAGAGAGAAGTGTTTCCCATATGGAGGAGGAAGCGAGGCTTTTAGAACACAGTGAAAGAGAGGAAAATGAACGTGACACTCAGAGCGACAGAGACAGCGAGGAAATCGAGCGCTTTCAGAAGGACAGCCCTCAAATAGAAAAAGGAAAAGAACAGAGGCAGGAGAAAGGCGAGATCAACAGTGAGGAAGAGATAGAGAGAAGTGTTTCCCATATGGAGGAGGAAGAGAGGCTTTCAGAACACAGGGAATCTCAGGAAGATGAACATATAGAAGAGCAGAGAGAGAGTGAAGGACGTGGGATCAGCAACACTCAGAGCGACAGAGACAGCGAGGAGATCGAGCGCTTTCAGAAGGACAGCCCTCAAATGACACACTTTAAAACAGGGAAGTTTGTGCCTCAGTGGAATCCAGTGTGCAGTGAGGTAGGACTCAGTGCCCCGCCCCTGCACGCAAACGCCACCCATCTCACATGCCCTGCCCCTTCACACAAACCCCACCCATCTCACATACTCCACCCTGCGCACAAGCCCCGCCTGTCTTACATGCCCTGTCCTGCACGCAAACGCCACCCATCTCACATGCCCTGCCCCTACACACAAACACCACCCATCTCACAGACTCCGCCCTGCGCACAAGCCCCGCCTGTCTTACATGCCCTGTCCTGCACACAAACCCCACCCATCTCACATGCTCCACTCCTGCACACAAACCCCACCCATCTCACATGCCCTGCCCCTGCAGACAAACCCCACCCATCTCACATGCCCCGCCCCTGCAGACAAACCCCGCCCATCTCACATGCCCCGCCCCTGCAGACAAACCCCGCCCATCTCACATGCCCCGCCCCTGCAGACAAACCCCACCATCTCACATGCCCCGCCCCTGCACACAAACCCCACCCATCTCACATGCCCCCCCTGCAGACAAACCCCACCATCTCACATGTCCCGCCCCTGCACACAAACCCCACCCATCTCACATGCCCCGCCCCTGCAGACAAACCCCGCCCATCTCACATGCCCCGCCCCTGCAGACAAACCCCGCCCATCTCACATGCCCCGCCCCTGCTGACAAACCCCACCCATCTCACATGAATCATTCACTCAACTGATTCGTGCAGACAGCTGATTCATTCATGAACAAAACAAGCGATTGTCTGAATGGATTATGGATGGATCATTGATTTGTTCAAAAACAACGATTAATTTAGTAACGAAACATCACTGTGTGCTTGGAGACGCACGACAGTTCTGTTGCAGCTTTACAACAAAAACTGACAATAATGTGTCTAAAATTTAACTCACAATATTAACTTCTTGTTTATTGAACTGTTGTATAAAATCAATATAATTAGCATTACACTATATTGCCAAAAGTATTGGGACACCCTCCAAATCACTGAATTCAGGTGTTCCAATCCCTTCCATGGCCACAGTTGTATAAATCGAGCACCTAGGCATGCAGACGCTTCTACAAACATCTGAAAGAATGGGTCGCTCTGAGGAGCTCAGTGAATCAAGCGTGGTACCGTGATAGGTTGCCACCTGTGCAATAAGTCCATTTGTAGAATTTCCTCACTTCTACATATTCCACAGTCAACTGTTAGTGGTATTATAACAGAGTGGAAGCAATTGGGAACAACAGCAACTCAGCCACGAAGTGGTAGGCCACGCAATCCGATGAACGAGTCTGGGTTTGGCGTTTGCCAGGGGAACGGTACTTGCCTGACTGCATTGTGCCAAGTGTAAACTTTGGTGGAGGGGGGATTATGGTGTGGGGTTGTTTTTCAGGGGTTGGCCCCTTAGTTCCAGTGAAAGGAACTCTTAATGCTTCAGCATACCAAGACATTTTGGACAAATTCATGCTCCAAACTTTGTGGGAACAGTTTGAGGATGTTCCTGTTCCAGCATGACTCCACAAAGCAAGGTCCATAAAGACATGGATGAGGAGTTTGGTGTGGAGGAACTGGACTGGCCTGCACAGAGTCCTGACCTCAACTCGATAGAACGGCTTCGGGATGAATTAGAGCGAAACTGTGAGCCAGGCGTTCAACATCAGTGCCTGACCTCACACATGCGCTTCTAGAAGAATGGTCAAAAGTTCCCATGAACACACTCCTAAACCTTGTGGAAAGCCTTCCCAGAAGAGTTGAGGCTGTTATAGATGCAAAGGATGGGCCAACTCCATATTAAACCCTATGGGTCAGGAATGGGATGTCATTAAAGTTCATGTGCATATAAAGGCAGACGTCCCAAACTTTTGGCAATATAGTGTATATCATATAGAAATTCAAACTGCAACCTACTAATATTCATCACACAGTGAAAGCGAGTGCTATCAATATGTGTGGTTTTGCGAGTGGGATACTCGATAAAGTCAGCTTCCACATCGTCAAAACAACAATTAGGATATAATCGTAGATGACACACATCCCTACATATGCAGCACTGGAGTGAATCGCCTCGCCACAATCTGATGTATTTTTACAAAGCTTTCATTTATTCAGTGATTCGTTCGTTCGTTCTGTAGCACTGTTCAGTGTTTGTGTCTTCATTCTTTGATTTGTTTGTTCGTTCAGTGATTTGTTTGTTCATTCTGTTACGTTGTGTGTAACGTCAGTGTTTGTGTCTCAGCGTGTCGCTGCAGAGAGGAGGCGTGTCTCAACAGTCATGTGACATCACACACAGGCTCATGGGAGGATAAAAGTCCCCATGAGGAACAGAGTTTGATGCGTGTCTTATCTTATTATTCAGGATCCAATCAGAGTAGAGCTCCTCTCTGCAGCAGAGCTGAAACTCCCAGCATCCTCCTCTCCCGCATATGCTCACTGCTGTGTGTGTGTGTGTGTTATCAGTGTGTTAATGCTGCTGTACGAATGTGTGATGTCATATCCTGTGCCGTGACAGGAATCTGAGGCTGGTGAAGCGGCGGCGTCGCTGTCATCCGCTGATAATGTGCAGGTGTGACCTCAACACACACACACACACACACACACACACACACACACACACAATTTATTTACGTTCATGCATTTAACAGACATGTCTGGATTGAGTGTGTGTCGCATAATTTCACTCTTCATGTGTTTCCTCAGGCTGGTTTTCACTCCAAACTCTCAGAGAATGTGTTTGATCTGCTGGATCTGACGCCTGCAGTGGTAACTCACACACACACACACACACACTCACACACACACATACACAAACACTCGCACACACACACACACACACACACTCACACACACGCACACACATACACAAACACTCGCACACACCTCTACAGGTTTAAAGGCTCATTCTGTCTCTCTGTGTGTGTGTGTGTGTGTGTGTGTGTGTGTGTGTCTCAGGACAGGAAGGAAGAGGAGGGAGACATGGACAGCTGTGTGGACGTCTCTGTCTCTGCAGACAGGTGATAATAAACTATAATAAAATAAATAATATTAAAATTGACAAACACACCTTGACCTGACTGCATATACTACAGCACACGGATCCATTCAGAATTACTAAACTCAGCAACATACACATGACAAATCATGTCCAGAATGCGTGTGGAAACAATGTGCTGAAATGCGTCTGTACATAAATATAATGATTTATTTAGTTTATTATGATTTACGTTGATTACAATCCGCATCCATCTGAACTTTACTAGCAAGGCGCTGGTTTGCTTTATCCAGCCGAGTAACATAGTTTGCATATCATCTGGCCATAAAGGGGTGGATGTTTTGATGTCCAGTCTGTATTTCACACAGAAATGATCAGAAAATGACAGAGCTCGTGTTTTAAAGCGAAACACACACTGAAATGAATAATTCACTGTCCGTGAGTCTCTGTTCTCTCTGCCGTCTCTGATCAGCCTGGTTTTCTTCACATTTTGGACTGATTGTTTCAATGAATTTTCGGTAACACTTTACAGTAAGGTTCATTAGTTAACTACCTTAGGTAACATGAACTAAGAATGAACAATACTTCTACAGCATTTATTAATCTTAGGTCATATTAATTTCAACATTTACTAATACGTTTAAAAAAAAAAATTTAAATCAAAAGTTGAATTTGTTAACATTAGTTAATGCACTGTGAACTAACATGAACAAACAATGAACAGCTGGATTTGCATTAACTAACATTAACAAAGATCAATAAATATTGTAAAAAATGTATTACTCATTGTTAGTTCATGTTAGTTAATACATGAACTAATGTTAACTAATGAACCTTATTGTAAAGTATTACCGAATTTTCTCCCTGGGATTAATGTGTGTCTCATCTCAGGCGTCTGCACTCCCGGTCCGACGCGTCCTCGCCCGCTGATGACATCAGCAGAGCATCACATGACCTGAGACCGTCGACCGCCCGCGGCCGAACCCACACCAGTGATCAGGAGAAGAGACGAGAAGCTCAGGAGGATGAAGAGCAGCGTGAGCGTGATGAAGAGGAGAGGAACAAACTGATGGAGGAGAAGAACAGACTGATGGAGGAGGAGAAGAACAGACTGATGGAGGAGGAGAAGAACAGACTGATGGAGGAAGAGAGGAACAGACTGATGGAGAAGGAGAAGAACAGACTGATGGAGGAGGAGAAGAACAGACTGATGGAAGAGGAGAGGAACAGACTGATGAAGGAGGAGAAGAACAGACTGATGGAGGAGGAGAAGAACAGACTGATGGAAGAGGAGAGGAACAGACTGATGAAGGAGGAGAAGAACAGACTGATGGAGGAGGAGAAGAACAGACTGATGGAGGAAGAGAGGAACAGACTGATAGAGGAGGAGAAGAACAGACTGATGAAGGAGGAGAAGAACAGACTGATGGAGGAAGAGAGGAACAGACTGATAGAGGAGGAGAAGAACAGACTAGAGGAGAGGAACAGACTGATGGAGGAGGAGAAGAACAGACTGAAACTGCAGCTGCTCAGACAAACTCTGATGAAGGACGAGGAAGACGAGGAGCGCCAGATGAAGGAGGAGAGCGCCGAGCAGCTGAGGTCAGTGACTGCTGCATTGTGGGTCCCTGTGCTGTAGAAGTGTGTGTGCCAACAAAACATGACCAGTTTGGCACCAAAACTTTCCAAGTTCACATACCCACAAATCACGTCATCATGTGTGTGTTTTAGGGTTTTGAAGGAGCAGATACTTAAAAACAGACGAGACGAGGAGGAGCGATTAAACAACGACATGCACACACAACTACAAAAGCTAAGGTACTCACACACACATAAAACAGACATACACTATATCAACATCAGCACTCACAAACACACTCAAACACACACACTACATGCCCGTCTCGTGTGTGTGTACAGATCTGAGAATGAGGTGAGACTCCAGGAGCTGCGCTCAGAGCTGGAGACGGAGCAGGAGAGGGCGGAGACTCAGAGGAGGCGGGGTCTCGAGCGCCTGAGGGAGGAGTTAGAGGAGGAGCTCCAGGCAGAGAGGAGGCGGCTGCAGGAGAAGAAGGAGGAGCAGCTGACCTCCATCAGAACACAGGTGTGTGTGTGTGTGTGTGTACACGTTTAGCTCTATGTGCGAGGGCCAGATGTTAAAAAGCCTCATAAATCGACCAAAACATGTTTTTATTTAAATCTAGTGTGGGGGGCATAGAAAATATCATTAATCAATAGAAGTCTATGCAATGTTTTCACTGATATAATGAAAGAAATGTGTGTGTGTGTGTCTGTGTTTAACACTCTGTTGTGTTATGCCAGGCTAAACTGAGTGACTCTCAGAAGAATTCAAGGAGTCCACGACCAGAACAACCTTTAGCCGAGTACCAGAGAGAGGTACAACACTCACTCACTCACTCACTCACTCACTCACTCACTCACTCACTCACTCACTCACTCACTCACTCACTCACTCACTCACTCACTCACTCACACACACTCACTCATTCACTCACATACTCACACACTCACACACTCACTCACTCAATCACTCCCTCACACACTCACTCACTCGCTCACTCACATACTCACATACATACTCACTCACTCACATACTCTCTCACTCACTCTCACTCACTCACACTCACATACTCACATACTCTCTCACTCACTCTCACTCACTCACTCACTCACACTCACATACTCACTCACTCACTCACTCACATACTCTCTCACTCACTCTCACTCACATACTCACTCACTCACACACTCACACACACACTCACATACTCACTCACTCACACACACACTCACATACTCACTCACATACTCTCTCACTCACTCACTCACTCACTCACTCACACACACACATACACACTCACTCACTCACACACACACACACTCACATACTCACTCACACACACACACACACACACACACACACACACACACACTCACTCACTCACTCACATACTCACACTCACTCGCTCACTCACTGAGTCACTCACACACTCACTGAGTCACTCACACTCACTCACTCACTCACACACACACACACACACATTTAGTGCACTTGAACTCCGCCCATGCAAGCTTACGCTCATCTGCATACACTTGAGAGCCACACCCACATTTAATCAACAGCTGGTGCACAGAACAAAGTCCCGCTACATTTATTATGTTTTGATAATCTGTTACATCCTGATATACTGTATGTCACAATACAGAATCTGCTCCTACTGCGGTTTCATCATGAATTTAATTGTGCAGCAGTTGCTGGAGTGTGTGTTAATGTGTGTGTGTGCGTGTGTGTGTGTGTGTGTGTGTTTTAGCTCACAGATGTCCTGCAGGAAGTTCGTGAGGAAGTTGAGAGAGAGCACAGGAAGAAACTAGAACAACTTAAAGAGGAACATCGACATGAACTACAGAGCCTCAGAGAAACACACCTGGAGCAGGTACAACACCAACACACACACCAGACCTGTGTTATTACTGTCGAGTATGTCATCTCATCCACTCACCGGCTGTGTGTGTGTGTATAGGAGAGCAGGGAGAGGGAGCGTCTGCTGAACTCTCTTCAGGAGGAGAGAGACACTCTGATGTCTACACACACAACACAACTACACAAACTACAGCATACGCTGGACACACAACTGCAGGAGATGCGCAGGACACACTCACTGAAGGTCAGCACAACACACACACACTCATGGCACAGAGAAACAATATCATTGTAATCACTTTCAGAGTGATTTTTTTCCAGTGGATGAATGATAAAAACACTAGCTATCCACTGTGTTTGTGGGTGTGTGTGTGTGTGTGTGTGTGTGTGTGTAGGAGGCAGCATTACAGGAGTGGATGGAGAAGCTGGACATACAAACCAAAGAACTTCAAACTCAAGAGGCAGAACTTCAGTCAAAGGTTCAGAACAGTGTGTTTTTATTCATTATATTAGTTTTTTCATGTAGTTTTAATCATTTTCACAGCTGGAACAGCTCATTTACTTCATGAAATCAGTTCTTCATTGTAATTTTACAAGAACACTAACAGTGCTGTGTATTGATGATCATCAGGCATCAGAATTGAAGAAGAGGAGACAGCAGCTGTGTGAGGAAGAGGAGGATATTCAGAGAGGATTAGAGGTGTGTGTGTGTGTGTGTGTGTGTGTGTGTGTGTGTGTGTGTGTGTGTGTGTGTGTGTGTGTGTGTGTGTGTGTGTGTGTGTGTGTGTGTGTGACAGTGCTGTCTGATACAATCAGGAGTGTGTATGAATGTGTGTGTGTGTTTGTGCAGTCTCTCCCTCGGCTGCTGAAGGAGCGGGACGAGCTCCATGAGGAGCTGCAGCGGACGAGAGCAGATCTTCAGAGAGAGAGACAGGAGAGAGAGAGACAGAGAGAGGAGAACAGCAGGATGATGGAGGAGAGGCAACAGCTGGAGACGAGGGTCACACTCCTGCAGGACAGATGTGAGCAGCTCAGCTCCAGAGTCAGGTAACACACACACTTACTCACCATCACATACACTCACACACACACACACTCACTCACTCACTCACTCACTCACTCACTCACTAACTCACTCACACACACTCTCTCACATACACACTCACACCCTCACACTCATTCACTCTCACACACACACACTCATTCACTCACACACACTCATTCACTCACTCACTCACTCACCCACACACATTCACTCACACACACACATACACACTCAATCAATGTTGATTCAATTCAGTTCAATAATAGTGTCAATGTTGCAGAAATGAATAAAATATGCTAACTCCGTTTCAGCGATAAGCTGCTCTACACAAGACAATAGTGTAATTATTCAGCTCAAGTTTTGTTCTCATCCAGTAGTGTCACTGCAGTCAAATCAATAATATTGATATAATTAGTGTCCCAAACTAAGCTAGCTGAAGGCGCCAGTGGTGAGGAACCCGAACGCCATCAGGAGACAGAATGGAGAACTAGCCTGGAGTGTGTGTTTGTGTGCAGTGAACTGGAGCAGAGGGGCAGAACGGAGAGGGAAGAAGAGCAGCAGAAGAAGAGCAAGAGGAAGAGCGAGAACGGCCTGCGTTTGCAGGATCTCGAAGCATCAGTGCTGCCCTCAGGAGACGCCAGCGACGCCAGCGTAGACGAGTACGTGTGAGTCGTAGTGAGCTGCCTATCTAGTGCTCCTGATGTCTAACGGACAGATTCTGAAGCAGAATGCATAGAGACAGAGTGAAACGCGTCATAATCTGAAAACCACACACACACCAAAAAACGAGCGTTTAAAGGGTAACTAAACCCCTGGTCAGAGCCTGACTCCACCCACTGGCAATATCTGAAAAATGCTGGAAAAGTAGGCAGAGCCCAGTGGAGAGGGGGCGTGCACCTGAGACCTGTCTCTCTGTAGGCAAGGGCGTGGTTAGCTTGTGGGTACCACAACTTCCAATAGGAAAATTCAACTGCAGTAGCCACTGTTCAACCTGAAGAGGGCAGCACTCAGACGTTTTTACACCATATATTGTAGAATTAAAACACTTTAAACCCAAATGTCAAAAACATTACTTGAATCAATGAACAGCATTAATAAAGCCCCAGTCTTACCTAAATTAACAAAAAAAAGTCTGTTTTAAAAAAAACAAACAAAAAAAAAACTTTCAATTGTTGTAGATGACAAAGAATGCTTAGGATGCTGCCTATGTAGACATCATGACATCTCAATGGGGTTTAAGTGTGTGTTATTCTCTCTCTCTCTCTCTCAGTGTGAGGCAGTATATGTGGAATGAGAGCGTGTCTCTCCTCAGGGCTCGGCAGTTTCTGGAGCGGCAGAGCGTTCAGGTGTCAGACAGACAGGCAGCGCTGCGGGCAGCTCACAGCAGTCTGAAGGACCCCTCGCCCGGGACTTCCACACACCAGCTTTACCACAACCTGCAGCAGGTAAGTGTGTGTTCAGACCGGTGTCTGCAGTCGTTATCACCTGCATAGAGGCCCATGATGTGTGTGTGTGTGTGTGTGTGTGTGTGTGTGTGTGTGTGTAGGAGGTGAGGGATCTAGCCGAGCTGAGGGAGACGCTTCACAAGGGTCAAACGCTACTGAAAGAAAAAGAGGAAAAACTCAACCAGCTCGAAACTTCACTGACTGAAGAGGTACAACACACACATAAACACACACACACTGCTGGATACACTATACTGGTGAGGGCATCACATAGACATGAGTTTTATACTGAGATAATGATATTTGACTCTTGGAAAGCAGTGAAAAGCTCTTCAAATGTCCTCAAACGTCACGCTCCACGTGTTCTGTTGCTTGTGAGGGCCAAACTTTTGAAAAATCATCACAAATATAAAGACAAGCCTGTACACACACGTTATAAAGCCCTATGAAATAAGATCAAATCCCCCCCACTAGATTCCTATATAGCTCTATATAAAGTAGCTTGTAAATTCTGTAGTTGTTTTTAGACATAATTACTTACTTTTATTAGGTTGTGTAGTTGGATATACATTTAGATATTCTCAAAGACTAGTTTTTGTCAAGGTTTAGATTTTCTATTTTTTTATGTTGATTTGAAGTGTTAGATTTTTGATTAATGTTACTACAGTCAAACCTGATCACAGTGAAAGACATTTTGTTACATAAAACATCAAAATGCAATAAATCTTGGGTTGTGGTGAAGAGCTGTGAGTTTGCAGACATGCATCACGCGTGTTTGAGTTTGTGAAGTAGAGCAAACTGAGACTTCAGATTTTCCCAGCGGACTTTAATATTCACACACACTCATCCATATCCCCATTTGATTCAGTGTGTTACCCCATGTCTGATTTATTCAGCCAACATTTGCCAAATTCTGTGACATTCGGCATGATACTGTACTAGGGCTGAACGATACATCGAATTTTCATCGTCATCGCGATATGAACACATCGCAACAGACAGCCTGACACGATGAATAATGCCTGGTTCAGATTACAAGATTTTTGTGTCTGTTATGATAGTCATGGTGTCAGATTACACGATTTTGACTCCTAAAATCTTGTCATGTCGTGGACAAGAAACATGTCAGACTACACGTTGCTTTCCGACCAGTCATCGCGTGCCGTCACATGCACACATTCACTCGCACGCATGCACGCACACACACACACGCTCACTCGCGCACACACACACACTCACACACTCACTCGCGCGCACACACACACTCATTGTTGCTCGCACTCTCGCGTAGGTTGTCGCCCACTATGACACACTTCATAGATACGAGATGAAACGATCGAATCTTGCGTCCCGACGGCCGTAGTAGTTTACGAATCCCCACGACACCCTACGACAAACGGATCGTGTCAAAATCGCGCTAAAATCATGTAATCTGAACCAGTCAGGTAATAAACGTTTGACCTATCACGCAAAGAACCTATTAAAGCACTAAGACATGGGAACAGTATAGCTAACATTCACATTTGAATATTTATCGCAAGACATATCGTCATCGCAATATTAAACAATGTTATCGCACATCGCAGCTTTTCCTCATATCGTGCAGCCCTATACTGTACATTTCATGAGAAGCGTGTGTGTGTGTGTGTGGCAGGTGTCATGTGAGGACGCTGAGAGGTCAGCTGATCGGAAAGTGACGTTTGATGTCACCGAATCAGAGATGAGCAGCATCTACAGCCCGGAGGGAACAGGTGACACACACACACACACACACACACACACACACACACACACACACACACACACACACACACTCACTCACTCACTCACTCACTCACTCACACACACGCACACACGCACACGCACTCACACACACACACACACACACACACACACACACACACACACACTCACTCACTCACACACACACGCACACACACTCGCACTCGCACTCACACACACATGCACGCACTCACACACACACACTCACGCACGCACGCACTCACTCACTCACTCACACACACACACACGCACTCACACACTCACTCACACACTCTCACTCACACTCACTCACACACTCACTCACACACACACACACTCACTCACACACACACAGAGACGCACACATAAATTGCCCCTATTATTATTATATTACATAGTATGTAATAAAGCTGTTTTGAATGTAAAAGGTCTGCAAATTTTCAAAGATCAAAGTGCAGATTAATGGAGTTTTTGTCTCCTAAAAGAAAGAAGTGATTCTGAACTGAAACGAGTCGTCAGTAATTCCAGTCTTTCTTCCTGCTGAACCTGTGTAGGTGTGTAACTAATTAGCATAATGCCAGCCTGTGGTCTTGATTGGCTGAACAGCGTCTCTTAGCCCTGCCCTGAAACACTGTAGTTTATCTGAGACTGGAAGAGTTTGGTTCGTGTTGTTCATGTGGAGAAGACGCTGTTTTCTGCTGACAAAGCAAATCCACTTTGATGAGATTGATACGGTAAAACCCACGCCATCGTCACTGTTCGCATCACTGTGTGTCAAGAGCTGAGGTTCAGATATGATAATGAGCGTTTGCTTTCTGACCAATCAGAGCAGAGCAGCTCTCAGAGAGGCGGGGTTTAGAGAGACTGAATCCTTGTTCGAACCGTTTCAGACACTGACAGAAAATGCTGATGTTGCAGTGGATATTATGAGAAAACTAAAGTGTTTTTGATTTTGGATGCATGTAAACATGTTGTAAGAGAAACCAAAACAAAACTAGCAACATTTAAAATAGCATGATAGGGGCAGTTTAAGACACTAGAGCTTGTGTTCATGCAGTGGTTCACGAGTGTCTGATCGTCTGTCAGTTCCAGTGAAGGTGCAGCAGTTGGCCGACTCTCTGCAGCTGATCTCAGGTCAGCTCAATTCTGTGTTAGGAGCTTTGGGTTCACTGACCCACAAACAGGCTCCGCCCACTCTGACCACTCCTCTACTACCTCGTCCCTCGTGGGTGTGGCCTGTAAACTCCTCCCCCTCGCTGTCCAACGGACTCACACACAGACCCACAGACTCACTGCAGAACCGCTGGTCAGGCCTGAGCACAGGTGAGACACACACACACACACACACACACACACACACACACACTCGTCATCACCTGCAGCATCATCTGAACATCACCTCTGTTTCTACAGAAACCAGCAGATCTCACATGACTTACTCAGGATACACACCACCAAGGTGAGCTCATACACTCACACTCACACACACACACACACCAGTCTTCCACAGTCATATAGATATTCAGTGTAAATGGCTGTTATCTTGTGTGTGTGTGTGCAGTCTGTCGAGTCTGCGTCCATCCACAGAGGTCGAGGGTCAGCGGCTGCAGGGTCTGATTGACGGGAACAAACGCTGGCTGGAGGCTCAACGGAAAAACCGCAACATGTATCCTTACAGGGCCTGATGCTTTTCCTCAAGGAGAACATGTTTATTTCTACAGAACTCCTTCAGGTGGTTTGGGTTGAAATCGCGGGGGGCCCGAGAATCATCCCCAACTTTCTCCCTTGAACACACACTCACTCACACACACACACACACACATACTGGAGTAAATGTGTATTTCTCATGCAGTGAATGAGCTGCTCGGTGTCTCGTGCTGTTTTCCTGAGCGTCACACACAGCCCTCTCTTCCCAAACCTCAGGACCGGGTCCAGCAGCGGTGGGTTAGTTCAGCTCAGCCTCGACGATAACAACCAGATTAAAGTCCATCATTACTGAAGTAGCTCGAATAAACACACCTGATGTGTGAGAGATTCTAGAGCAGCTCGTGTGTTTCTCAGGAAAATCCCCAGTGGTTATGAGCTGTGAGGAAGTTTGTCTACATTTTCTTTTGTATAGCTGTGTGCAGATCTCATTTGTACAATATTTTTGTAAACAATTAAATGAATTTAATACTTAATGCAGGTGTGAGTTTCTTCATTTTTATGTTTTGTGATTTGGATGGTAGACATTAGAAAATTAACCGTTAATTTGTCCTGCCGGACTATTTGGGATGGTAATTGTTTCTCATCGTGTATGAAAGTAAACATACGTCTTTCACATGCTTCAAATGTAAAAAAAAAAAAAAATCTACTACTTATATCTTAATGCCATCAAAATGAATTTCTGATTTATGAAAAGTATTCATTTCTTTCCAAAAAAAAGTTTGATTATGTTCAGAACCCAAGGTGACTCTCCGGGGACGGCTTCCCAAGGGAAGGGCTAGCGCTTGGCGAGTTTCAAGAAGCTAATGAGATGACTCTACAGAACAATGAAGAGTATTATGAATTTCCAGAGTTAAAGATTTATGCAGCCATTGAAGAACAACCAGAGAAGGATTAAACTCTCAATTTAAGAACTCCACAATTAATAACTGTGGTGAAAAGATGCCATTATTTTATATGAAAAAGTTGATAATTGTATTTTGTTGACAAAATAATTGAGTTCGTCTTGTGTATATATATATTTTTTGGACTAGACCAGATAACATTTTAATCTGTCATATGGTCATATTACAATGTGCCCCACCTATGGGGCATGTTGTCACATTTCCCTTCCATTCTTTCAGGGCAGCCTAAATAAAGAAAAAAGTATAAACTGTATTAATGAAACAATACCACATAATTGTACTAGACATGTGAAATTAATGTGGGAAAAAATAAATACTCTGAACCCCAAGTGGATTTACACAAACTGAGAAAGTCAAAAAGTGTTAGGATGTGCCCTGCTCTCCCCTGTAGATTGAGTTCATTCTAGCAATTCCAGTTTTACCACTAGGGGGTGTATATGCTTGTGTTGTGTGGGAATTACCTGTTGCTGTAGTATGTTTGGTTCTGTGGGATAGCCAGGTCATGCTGATGTAATCCTGTAAAATAAGAGCAGTTATTAGTAAACCTACCCTCCTGCATTCCTCTCTCTTGTGTGGTCTTTTCATACCAAGTTACCACACTTTCATTGTTGTGTGTTTGCATGAGTTTGTGTGTTTAAGCTTGTGCATCATTCTTAAAAAATGTTAAGTTGCCACAAATAATTACAAATTTGGAAAATAACTAAAAATTGAGAACGGAATTGAGAAAAAAAAAATGTTTTTTTGAGAACTAAAAAACTAATAATGTTTTCGAATTACATTATAATAATTAGGACAGGTGGTTCATAAGTGCACCTAGGTGATAGCAAATTGGCTTTGGGCCGGATCTGGCTTGGCCCACATACCGCATGGAATTACGGTCCAAGGTTGGCCCAAGTGCTGTTTGCTGAAAGTCAATCAGATCAATGCTGGAAGCAGACCAAAACTCACCCATAGTTTTACAATGTACAGCCGTGTCTCTATTTCTCCTTGGCTACAGTACAGGCATAACCTGCTCTCTCCGGTGCATTCTGGGAGTGTGCGAAGGAGCTCTAGTGTTTGTCGGTGTGGAGTGCGTTTTCTTTTTCGAGCGTTCTTCTTTCGTTTTTCTTTGTTTTCCCCTCGGTATTTTTTTTTCCCTACATTTTTGGCAGAGGACAGAGAAGGGAAAGTCGCGGTTTACAAACGCCGGTATGGAGTCTCTGTCCCTCCGGAATGGTTGCAGGTGCGCGCCGGAGCCTGGAGTGACGGTGGAAGATCTGACTGGTTATCGGGGAGAAGGTCGGATTTGATAATATAGTGTCGGCGTCACGTGTGGATAAAGCGATTGTGGTATTTTTGAAGTCTGAATCGCTGATTAATCAGTTAACTGTGAGCGGGTTATGGGTTAAAGGAGCGTTTGTTGCTGTTAACCTGTTATCCGATCCAGCAACAAAAATTACGATCTCTAATGTTCCTCCATTTGTATCGAACGATGCGATTACGAAAGAGTTGCAGAAGTTTGGGACGATAGCGAGCCCTGTAAAAATGATTCCCCTCGGGTGTAAAAACGCGGCACTTAAACATGTACTTTCCTTTAGCCGCCAGGTCTATATGTTTCTGACTTCACCCACAGGTGCTCTTGAAGTTTCCTTCTGTATGACTCACGGAGAAAACTCGTACATGGTTTATGCGAGCACTGAGAGTTTGAAGTGTTTCGAGTGCGGTGTTTTGGGCCATAAATGTTTTGCGTGTCCACATAGAGATGATCAACGGCCGTCCACATCTAGAGCTGAAACTGTTGAACATCTGAATGATGAAGCAGAGCAGAGGAGTGTGGAACAAGATGGAGTCACAGTAGAGGAGGTCAGTGGTAATAACAGTGTCAATCCTGGATGTGTGATATTGTTACAGTGATACTGATGGTGATGGACAAGTGGCTCGCAGACTGCTGCTGATGATATAACTGAGATGAATTATCAAAAAAGGGAGTTTTAGAGGAGATGAGTCAGGCAGCTCTGAGGAAAACATTGCTGAAGAGTATAAGTTTTGTCACAGTCATTAGATCAACAAAAGGCTTTCGATAGGTTTGACCATGTTTTTCTGTTTGATACTTTGAAATCTTTTGGTTTTGGGGATCATTTTATTCCAAAAATTAAACTATTATACCGAGGCAACATGTATGATTAAAATGGCCGGTGGATTAAGTATCCCTGTAAGAGTAAAAAGAGGTAGGTTATCAGGCAGGGCTGTCCTCTCTCAGGTCAACTGTACAGTATACAGTAATTTAACCCTTGCTGTGTAGATTGAGTAATAATATGAGAGCTAATATGTCTACAGACAGATATTAAACTTTCTGCTCGTTAGAGGGTTAAGGGATAGTTCACCCAAAAATGAAAATTAGCCCATTATTTACTCACCCTCAAGTCATCCTAGGTGTATATGACATTCTTTCAGATGAACACAATCAGAGTTATATTAACAAATGTCCTGACTCTTCCAAGCTTTATAATGGCAGTGGATGGCTGTTTCTGTTTTGAAGTTCATAAAAGTGCATCTATCCATCATAAAAAGTCCATCTATCCATCATAAAAAGTGCATCTATCCATCATAAAAAGTGCATCTATCCATCATAAAAGTGCATCTATCCATCATAAAAGTGCATCTATCCATCATAAAAGTCCATCTGTCCATCATAAAAGTGCATCTATCCATCATAAAAAGTGCATCTGTCCATCATAAAAGTGCATCTGTCCATCATAAAAGTGCATCTATCCATCATAAAAAGTGCATCTGTCCATCATAAAAGTGCATCTATCCATCATAAAAAGTGCATCTATCCATGATAAAAGTGCATCTATCCATCATAAAAGTGCATCTATCCATCATAAAAGTGAATCTATCCATCATAAAAGTGCTCCACACGCTCCGGGAAACACAGTTTCCGTTTTTGTCAAACAGTGACCCCTAGAGTTGCTGTGGAGTACTTGTATTCAACGTTACTGCCGTAAATAGTTTCTCGTTTTCTTTTCCTTGAATCTTCCGATCACGTTTTCTTCGTTTTCTTCGTCAACTCTGCCATGATTCACGTCTGAAATGCGTGCTAGTGTCTTCCATAGAGGCTGCTTCATATGTTTTTGATGTATGTGACGTCGTGCCGTAAAGCAAGTCGTGATTCTCGCAAGATTTGTCAGGGCGCCACCTCTCAAACTTGCATTGCTGGTTTTGCCAGCAGGATGATTCGCCCAACTACGAGTTCGTTTACCATCGAAATGACTTCGAAGCTGTTATATTAAGGTACAAATCTTGCATGGTATGCTTTTAATCAATGCCTTCTGAAGCAAAGCGATGCTTTTGTGTAGGAAACATATCCATATTTAAAGGGGTCATATAATGCCATTTTTGTACAAGCTAATATGATTCTTTAGGGTCTAAATTAAAAGTTTGTAATATACTTTAATTAAAAATTCTCATTAGTATTGTAAGAATACACTCATTTTACCTGGTAAAAAACAGCTCTGTTTTCAGCACGCCGTTTGAGTGCATACGTCTTTAAATGATAATGAGCTTTGCTCACCCCGCCCCTCTGTTCTGTGCGTACACCGTTTCTAACACCAAAACGCATTGTTCATTATTAAACGTGGGATTATGAATTATATTGAGATCGTCATACATAGAAAACATGCCGTAATGTAGGCTACCCTTGAGTGTAAACAGCCGCATTCATCATAAAGCGTGCAGAAAGCGATAAGCACAGATTAATATAAATATTAATATAAAGGTTAATAAAACGTTACACTCACTTCAGTTCTTCTGGAGGTGCAGCAGGAACACGAATAGTTGATACTGATCCTATTTTCAGGAACAGCTTCTTAGCAAAACCAGCTTTACTGACCCTTGTTTGTAAAGCAGTCTGGTGTGAAATGACTCGCATTGATCGTGGGGAATCCCCGCGTCAATGCTTTGGGAATATTCCATCAAAAACATCAACATATGACTGCTGTGTTCCTTATTAGGCTACACCCAAGAACAGAACGCCACAATCGCTTAGACGCCATTCTTCTCCAGCATATCAATGCACTATGATGACAGACAGCTCGCTCACGAGCGAGGGCGGGTCTGTGTTGAAACGCATTGCTGTCAATCACAATCGTGGGAGGGGCGTCGATATTGTGACGTCACAAAATCGAACGGCTTGATTTCAGAGAGGGTCAAACATAACCACTGGATGGATTTTTATCATTTTATGATGGTTGTGTACAGGCACTGCCAACACACATTTCAGTACAATCAACTTGTAAAAGTCCATGTACCATTATATGACCCCTTTAAAACTTTATAAAGTAAAATAACTAGCTTCCGGCCAAACGAACATACATTAAATTTGAATTTAGAAGTTGATCACATGATGCACTGAACGTTCTAATCACACCAATGTGATCCAAAGGTTTAATATATGATTCAGGGCATTCAGTTACTTTTAAATGGACAAACAGATGGTTTGTGTTTTTCATTGGACTTTGCCGGCTATAAAAATCTTTCATTTCCTCACGTTTTACAGCTGATTTTATGTGAGAGCCAGCATGAGCCACTGACAGATGACAGTTGCTCGCCCCCCTCTTCCTCTCCTGCCTTGCCCTGCTACACCCACTCCCTCCCTTCTTCTCACAGACGTCCACGCCCATTTGAGTTGCACTTTTCTAAAAGATTGTGAGGTAGAATTAAGCTGAAAGAGGGGGGTTTCATGACCCTTAAACAGCATATGTGCATGACTGAGCTTGAGTTAACGCAGTCACATGATCCTTTTTCTCCCACACTCCAGATATGTTCAGCTAAATTATGAAGGTTGTTTAATTTAATCATTTAATTTAGTGTCTGAATGTTTTTTCATTCAGAGTCAGTGGAGGAGATCAAACTCATCAGATTCTCCTGTATCTTCATCATGGCTGATTCACAAGGATCCAGAGATGGAGATTTTTCTCCAGGATGCAGGTACTTTCAACAAACACTGTTAATTATTGTATTACATCACAGAAAAATATCAGTTAAATATCAGAAAAATAGCCTATTTTTGTCTGATTTTTGTTGTTGTTTATTTGTTTGTTTCTAAAAGCACAATATTGGCCCGTTTCACCGACAAGGCTTAAGCTAGTCCCGGACTTAAATGCATGTTATATTCTAATTTCAATCTTATCTTACTGCAGTGTGTAACAAATGTCTCATAGCAGCCACAGAGCAAACACAGTTATACGCTTTCAACACACTCAAATGTGACCCTGGACCACAAAACCAGTCACATGTCGCACGGGTAGATGGGTCAAAATTATAGATTTTTCTTTTATGCCAAAAATCTTTAGGATATTAAGTAAAGATCACGGTCCATGAAGATATTTTGTACATTTCCTACTGTAAATATATAAAACATGTATTTTTGTGAGTGAATGCAGCACAGTGACCATAAATGGACAACTTTAAAGGAGATTTTCTCAATGTTTCAATTTTTTTGCACCCTCAGATTCCAGATCTTCAATAGTTGTATCTCGGCCAATATTGTCCCATCCTGACAAACCATACATCAATGGAAAGCTTATTGATTCAGCTTTCATATGATGTATAAATCTCAATTTCAAAAAAATTACCCATGTGACTGGTTTTGTGGTCCAGGGTCACAAATGTATTTTAGTATGATTATTATTAGTATGATTATTTTGACTAAGTAAAACAGCGCTGCGTTACACAACAATTTTAATCCAACACACTGCATAAAGTGACCTGTAGGAGTAGTAATTCAGCACTTGCATCTGTTTTATTATAATAAAATAAAATAATGTGTATTTAGTGATCAAATGTAACTGTAACAAATTCAGGGAAGAAGGGGGTGGATGTTAAATGTAACTGTAATCGTAAAATAAACATAAACAACGACACGAAAGGTGAAGTAGCGGCTGTCTGCGGCAAATAAGCATAATAAAAACAGCAAGGTAAAATGTCACGTGGCTCTCGGCCCAACCTGCTTCATACCACAGTTACGTTACTAAAACTTTAATACATTAGCTCATCCATTTAACATGATTTCCTGTCGGATTCCTTTCCAATGGCTGTGGAGTTGAAAACAACAACTCCCATGATTCCACAGTCATTCAAACAAGGCATAGCTTGATGATGTGTTAAATAGGGGACCTCTTAGACTTGTAGTCAAGACCGCCTAAACCGAGACCAAGACACTACCAAGACCAGAGGGTATCGAGACCAAGACAAGACCAAGACCAAGACCAAGACCAAGACAGACCAAGTCAAGACCAAGACCAAGTCGAGACCAAGACCGAGACCAAGTCGAGACCGGAGGGAAAAAAAATAGACTAGTGTTGAAGCTAAGTAATATGAATTCAAGAACACCAGCATACTAGGGTTCAGCCGCAGTTTACATTCAATACATATTAGATGGTATTACTTCAACTACACAGGCAGAACAATACAGAGACAGACCATGTCATGTGTGTGACTGTGAGCTCACTGTAAATGTTTTTGCAGGGTGAGATCAACTATGTGTAGCAATTGCATGACGGCTGTTACTGCACTATTAGACTCCCTTAACTTTTGTGTACTGTTGAGGACTGACATGACTGGTTCATCTGACAAAACATCAAACACCTCCAACACCATCTTGCTCCTCCAACAACTGTCTAAAGAATGAGAAATATGTAACCAATTGAAATTATACTTAATGTGTAGATGAAATCGTAACATCAAATTAAAGATACGCAATTATAAACTTGGATTAGGCCTAATGTTTAGTCAACACAACAGAGATATGCAGATGATATTTAAAATACCATTTATTTAGTCTAACACCATCTAAAATACAATACTGTAATCAAACAACACACACACACACACACACACACACACACACACACACACACACACACACACACACACACACACACACACACACACACACACACACACAGAGATATCAAAGACACAAATTCATCTAAGCAAATGCCTGCCTATCTCTGCCGATTTCGGAGTCTCCAAATTAATCCATTCTGCAACTTTTAAATACATAATAAAATGTTTAAAAACGAAATTATAGGCTTAAGTGCAGGATCCGAAAGTTGGTCGTAATTTTGTCGCTATGGTTACACACACACACACACACCGTTGGCGGTGCGCTCAAAGTCATCTGTCAGTTGTGCAGTTACCCAAAATCTCCTGAATGAAGTTAAAACCCATCATGTCACTGATATGTGTTTTTTAAATCAAGTGATCAAAGTGCTCGTTGCCGCTGCGATCAGTGGCGCGGATAAAGTGTTTTCTCGTATATTGGGCGCACACGCCGCACTGTCTGCACTCGGACGCGCGCTTCAATCCGTTCCGTTGCGGACAATAATGTTGCATTATCGAACGTTGTGTCGTCATGGATATTGTAGTAGCCTATTGTATTGCTAAATCCCCGACCACTATGTCGGTCTGAGACAGCGAGACCTAGACAAGACCGAGAGGTCCGAGACCAAGACAAGACCAAGACCAAAGACCGTCAAGGCCGTGACAAGACCGAGACCACGTAAAAGTGGTCTCGAGACCGGTCTCGAGACATACATCACTAGGACCTCTAGTGGTGAAACTTAAATACTGTGCCTTTAATACTAACGTAAAATATTAAATAAAAAGGTTTCTTCAGTGTGCTTTTTGATGAAAGATGAAAGTGTTTATATTAATATGGTTCCTCTCTTAAAGAATGAACACAGTAATCTTAAGGGTTTAACTGAATCTGTTCTCTGTTACAGTTCAGTCCAGCAGAAGAGCTCAAACCCAGAGTGTGTCTATGAAGGGTAACCGCTCTATGAATGACCCGCCAGAGTTTAAGAGTGGAGACACACTGCCTGATCTCAGGTAATAAGAATAACATTTCTTTAAAAGATGTGCTTATAGTATTAGATTTTTGTATTAGAATATAGGAAAAGTTAAGCTCAAAGGGTTCAACTTCATTTGGGAATATTTATCAAATCAAGGAACCTTGACGAAATTAATTTCAGATAATTAATCAATGTATTCACCCACTGAATCTCTCATGCAAATGACCATATTCATGCAAGTGACCATATTTATGACCATAAAACCAACAAACATCATCATGTGAATACAAACAAAACTTTACTGACTACTCTAGGACACGCTAGGTCAGTCAGTGATTTCAGGAAATGTCATGGAGATTGATGGTAATGGAGATTTTTGTCCACCTTTAAGTAATGGAGTAAGACAGAAATTTCCAGTAAAACTGCACAGCATACTGTAGCTATATAAGTTTGTAGGTCTGTATGTGTTTTTTATTTTACTTTGTTTTAAAAGTAAAATTAACATGAATTAACATGGTGTAAACTCCACTGGATGAGGATTAAACTGAATCTGTTCTCTGTTCCAGTTCAGTCCAGCAGAAGAGCTCAAACCCAGAGTCCAGCTGTGTGTCTATGAAGAGTAACTGCTCTATGGATGAGCCACTAATGTTTAAGAGTGAAGACAAACGGCCTAATCTCAGGTATATCATTACTATAAAAGTTATGCTTATAGCATATTTTTTTATTCAAAGCAAAATTGATCAAACAGTTAGTTTAATGCCAGCAATTACATCAAGTAAATGTAAGCTGAGATTTTTTCCACTATAAGAAATTATGGTCTGTTCCCAACAACTTCCACTCCAATATATATATATATATATATATATCTCAAAATGTTCCTTCACTTAAAAGAGCTTAATTATCATACAGAGACAATTACATCCAATCTCAGTAACATGTAAATAGTATCACAGAGGCCAACCAACAACCATCTTGATTACAGGGACTTCAAATAGCTTGTCACCTTAAACATTTGACCGTTTTGTTTTAACAGAAGATCCACTTCAGATAGATTTTATCACCTTAACCTTTTGCTGTTCTGATTTCACAGAACATCAGAGATGTGGGCACAGAGGAAAGATCCTCAATTTACATTTAAGACAGAGTTTCAGCCTCATGTTGAGAGGGAAGACGAATCTGTTATTCTTAAATTACACTTAAAAACAGAGCTTCATTTACATGTAGAGGGGGAAGACAAACGAAATAGAGGATAAATGTTTGAGCTGAGAGGATGAGATTCATTCTGTTTGACTCCGCTGAATCCAAGGTGCTTTGTGTACCTTGCCACTGCTATGCTGTAATAAACTTCATTTTTGAGATCTTCGACGTCCACATCATTTTTTCTTACACCACCTTTATATAATGGAGTAGGTGTAAAATTGAGTTGATTTTTCTAACCGCTGGTTCAGATTTGTTGAAAGCTTCACAGTGTCTGATCAGAACAGTGATGTTTCACACCAAGAGTACTGTTACAAAAAGTTGGTTTATGGTGCAAATTACAACTCTACTGATGTACATCTCATGGATGCACAAAGATTTAAAGACGATATCCATTAAAACAAAGAAGTACAATTCTTGAGTCACCAGAGAGAACAAATTAAGTACGTAAAATCAAACAAATGCTACTTGTGGTACATTCCAGAATGCCTGCAAACACTCAATGCCACAACAAGCCCCTCGCTCTGGCTTTTATAACTTGTCAACAAGAGAAACTTCTGATTTTGGTCAAGTCAATGAATGTTAAATGACAGGCCTGGTATCACCAGAATCAGAATGTTACCTTGTTTAATTTTATATCATCCGCATTAACCTTACACCGACAAATACAAAATAGAAATATCATATATGATGGGGAGTGTTGTAACACTCAGGGCCGTGCACAGGGGGGTGGCCCGGTGGCTAGAGCCACTGCCCTTCTGCCCTCATCAGCTGAGGTGCCCCTCTTGCCCCCCTCCCTAACCCTCCAGAGGATTCCCATAAAAACGTTCTGTTATCGCTCCGCTAAAGATCCACTGATTCTGCTAATCCGCTCCATGTATTCCTGCTTGCTCCGCAGCATCACTCACAGACAAGCATGTGCCCGCTCTCCGACGACAGTTTCAGAATAGAATGTCGTCCCATTGACAGGTCGATTACAAATTACAATCCACATTACAGACAGTGGTTGATCCACGAAATTAGTATTTTGGTCATTTGTTTTTGTATTTCTGTCTGTAATGTTTTGCTCCTGGTCTTCAAATAGTGCTAACAACTTATACAAAACAAAATACAACAAAATATCCATGTTCTTGGAAGAAAATTTGAATTCTTGTCCAATCAAATTATTTTACCTGATCTAATCTAATATAAATAACACTAATAAATAAAACACTAATAAATAAATAATATTTTCTGTTGTCGGCAGATTTTGTAGACAAAAAACAATGCCTTCACAAAATTAGAAGAAGACAGAGTGAGAAAGAGCAAAGACAGGTTAAAGCCCATTCAAGAAAGCCAGCGGGTAAATTACTATATATAGAATATTTAGCAGAGAGTTTTTCACACTTTAAATCCTGTAAATATATGTCCCATTATAATCAATTACCTTAGTTGATACTAGTATCTATGTATAACATACATCATATTTCTAATATTTTAATAAGACCATTAACATTATACATAATAAAAAGGTAATATAGCCTACTATAAATTATCTAAATGAGTTCTAATCTAAATGAATAGTACCTTAGTATAGTAGGTTATAAGGTGGCTAAAGGCACACCCTAAGAAACATTTGGTTTTCACTACTCCCATAGTGTATGATTGCAGAAAAGTATATGTTTGAAAATTGATGAGCAAGAGATTTTGTGTGAAAATAAATCATAAAGGTGGTTTGTTAGTTTAAAAATCGTATTAATGTATGAGGTGGAAAGGAGGTACACACGGGGTAAAACCAGCACGGTACAAAAGACACACAGTATTGATGCAAATACTTTAGCTAAATTAATATGCTTTTAATAATGCATAAGTTGATACTTGTTCAAAACAATCACTTTAGCAAAGTTGGGTTTTTGGGTGATTTTGATACATTAAATAATGAATGTTTGTTCAATAAATATACTGTCATCAAAATGTATTTAAAAAATACAGAAACAAATTATTTAAAAAACTAAAAGATTCTTGAGATCTTTGTATTTAAATTGCTACATAAGTCTAAAACATTTTATATTAGATCAAATTAGTACAGAATCAACTTGTCGCGATCAAGTCAAGGATCAGCCAAGTTTCCAAGTCTATCATCAAAAGCATTTATGAAAAAAAGTGCTGAGCTGAATTTGTGCCATCGAGTGGTCTAAAAGAGAAGTAAGTCAAATGTGCATTTTACCCTGGTGTGACTTTATAACTGTTGTAACCTACTATCATTTCAATTTATACTGTAACTGTATAATATTAAATTAAATGTCTAATACTTCAATTTAAGATGAGGCAGCTCAGAGAGTGCGGGAGAGCCCACTGAGCATCAGCCAAATCAGACAGTTAAACTGGCTGACAGTAAATAAATATGCTAGAGTGTGATAAGAAAGACAGACATTTAATTATTTAATTGGAAAAGTAATTATAACAACATAAATTGATTTAGCACTAAATCCTAATTGTAATCTAATTGCCCATGATTATAAAAGAGTTATTAATTCTCTATATTAAGATGATACTGCCTCAGAGTCAAACTCCTTATAGTGCCCCCTTTTTTTGGTTTAAGCCACTGCCCCTCAAATTGTCTGTGCACGGCCCTGGTAACACTATTTTCAATATGGGAAAATATAAATTTGCTATAGCTGTGAAAGTGACACACACACACACACACACACACACACACACACACACACACAGAATTGTTAGCCTATGTTTAATGTATTAGTTCTATAGGTGTTTCCTATTTGTTTGTTTTGAATGAAAACTTTTCTAATATTAATAATTTTGAATTAAAGTGGAAGTGGGGTAGGGGAGGGGAATAACATCAAATTATTTTGAAAAAGTTTGAAAACTACAATTAATTAATGCACACAACTTACTATACTGGTCTTCTATACTGTTACAACGTACCCTTCCTGCTGTTAGATTTCAATGCAAGTATAATTTGTAGCAGATAAGTGTGGGAATAAAACATTCCCTGGTCTTTCCTAAGACAGAAGTTTCCTTTAAAAGTGCCCAACATTTATAAGTCTGTATGCTTTTTATTTTATTCGTTTTAAAACCAGTTCAGTCCAGCAGAAGAGCTCAAACCCAGAGTCCAGCTGTGTGTCTATGAAGAGTAACTGCTCTATGGATCCGCCACCAAAGTTTAAGCATGGAGACACACAGCCTGATCTCAGGTATATAATTTCTATGAAAGTAATGCTTATAATATATGCTTATTATTGATTTTTATGAAATTGTTAATATACAGTACAGCAGTATAATGAGTTCAAATCCTGCAAGTTGCAGTCTATTAATGATCAACATTAAGCCTAAGCCCTTGTGCAAAGCTCTATGTATTGTATCATTAATACATTTACACACTATAAAAGCTGTTGGTATGTTACTTAGTTAATGACACAATTACATCAATATCAGTGTGTCTGATTCTTTACCCTCTTCATTCTGATGTAAGGTCAAATCTTCTATCCAGACCAGTTAAAAACAAAACTATGTACAAGCCTGTGATTCAACCACAAGACTTTAATGACAGCATGTATCCTGGTTTCAGGTAAAAATGTAGGACTTTTTTGTTTTTGTTGTTTAATTTTAAGTGTTGCAACGCACACATTACACATCACTTGAACACATGATTAACCCTCTGGGGTCTAAGGTGTTTTTGGGGTCCTTGAGATGTTCTGACATGCCCTGACATTTGTGCTTTTTTCAGTTGCTTATAAACATATTAATGGCAAAGGTGTAATTACACTCTATTTAGCACAAACAGGGCTACCATAATATGTGAGCAACATGAATGTACATGTTTGCATTTTTGAGAGAATAATGTTTATGCATGGTTATTGAAAAAACTAAAAACTAAAGTTTCTGAAATAAGGCCACAAAACACATACTAAATATGTGTCAATAAGACTTTTGACTAATGGATGTTGTCGCCTAGAGTTTTTTCTTCAAAATGATGTGAAAATCATCCTGCCTAATCATTCACATAACACAATACATTGATTTAAATTTTGCAAAACACTTTCTGTTTGGAAAGGCAATATGCAAAGTGGGCGTCAACGATCCAACACCATCATGCATATTTAGTGGTTCGCACCTGAGGAGACAATGGGGCCCGCATACTTAATGAGCCATTCATTCAGGTGTTTGACTGAGACACTAGAAAGAATGCAAGAGCAACAGTTGGAAGCATCTAAATTTTTTTTTTTTTTTCACAAATTGTGCTTGCAAAATTGGCCTATAGTATCCAAGGAAAACATGTCTAGTAATTGTGCAGTTAATTCTCATATTGTATTTTCAGTTTTGGAATATTAATCCTCTCCCCAAATTTGTCACTAATAAAACACAATAAAAATTATTTAAAGAAAAGGCTTATATTTACTGTCAGGATTACACCCTCAATCAGTCCTCAATCACCGTCATCATTCACTCCGCCCACTCGTTCACTATCTCCCGAGTTCTAATCACCACCACCTGGATCCCATCACCAGCTCACCCTTCATAAGCTGCACTCACCCCTTCAGTCCTCGTCTGGTCTCGTCTCTACATGGACACACAGACTCACCTCTCGTATCCTGACACTTACCTGAATCCCCGACCTTCTTCAGCCTGCTGCTATACGCTTCTGATCCTAGTCATCATCACCTGCAAGAGAGACATTGTTATTCTACAGCTAAGTCATCATAAACTGTCTATAATCTGCTTACTCACCGTTATCTCTGGAACCGATCCATTCTGCTGAATAAATTACATTATATACTACCTTCCTGTTTGCTTCTTGTCTGAAACCTGACAGAAGACCAGACCAAAGATACAGAATCCTTCGGATTCCAAAGAAGATCATCCACCGGCGAATCCACCTGCCGCCCCCACAACCAGCCCACAAACCGCATCAGTATCTTCACTTCCGCGTTCATCGGCTACTTCGTTCACTGTTTCTGCCAGTCCCATGGCCCGACCAGCGACATTCACCGGTGAGTCGGAGGACTGCAGTGGGTTTCTTCTACAGGTATCGCTCTATTTCGCTATGCAACAACATAAATTTACCAACGACTCAGCCCGTGTTGCATTCATCATCTCCCTCTTGTCCGGAAGAGCACTCTAGTGGGCGCAAACGCTATGGAATTCCAATTCCGATGCAGTTAAGTCAACTGATCGATTCATTCAACACTTTAAAGAAGTTTTTGGCCAAGCAGCAGCCGATCTCTCCGTTCATGACCAGCTCTTCAATCTTCGACAAGGAAAATCTTCCGTGAGTGATTATGCTCTTCAGTTCCGTACTCTGGCGGCATCTAGTGGTTGGAACGAATCAGCGTTAATTACATCTTTCCGTCATGGTCTTAATCCCAATATTCGACAACTACTTGTGGTCTACGATGACAGCATGGGAATTGAAAATCTTATCCAAGAGACCATCCATGTTTCTCAGCGCTTATTTGCCTGTGATCTATCTGAACCCACTGTAAGTCTTCTGCCCTCGGTTCCATCAAGCACTCCTCCAGCACCCGAGCCCTTGGAGATTGGCTCCTCTCATCTGCCTACTTCGTCGAGAGTCCCGAGGTTCTACAAGAAGTAGAAATTCCAGTGGAGTACCGGGCATTCCAGGATGTGTTCAGCAAGAAGCTGGCGACCAAGCTACCACCTCATCGGCCATGGGACTGTGCTATCGACTTGCTACCTGGAGCAACTCTACCTAAAGGACGTGTTTATCCCCTGTCTATCCCGGAGCAGAAGGCCATGGAGGAGTATGTGGAGGAAGCGTTACAACAAGAGTTCATTTGTCCATCTACCTCCCCTGCCGCTTCGAGTTTCTTCTTTGTGGGTAAAAAGGACGGAGGCTTGAGGCCGTGCATCGACTACAGGAACCTCAACTCTCAGACTGTCAAATTCAGCTATCCCCTTCCTCTGGTCCCAGCAGCTCTGGAACAGCTGCGCGAAGCCCGTATCTTCTCTAAACTTGATCTCAGGAGTGCCTATAACCTCATCCGTATTCGTCATGGAGATGAATGGGAGACGGCGTTTGTGACCCCATCAGGCCACTACGAATATCAGGATATGCCCTTCGGGCTTTCCAACGCTCCCGCTGTCTTCCAGGGGTAAATGAATGAGATCTTTCGTGAACACCTCAATCGTTTTGTCATAGTTTACATCGATGACATCCTCATCTACTCATCTACCCTCTCAGAACATCATCAACACTTCATCAAGGTACTGGAAACATTGAGAAAACATCAACTGTACTTGAAACTGGAAAAATGTGAGTTCCACACCACCACCGTTCAATTCCTGGGCTACATCATCGACCAACATGGCATCCAGATAGACCAGAGGAAGATGGAAACCATTCAGAACTGGGCAATACCATCATCCGTTAAAGAACTTCAAAGATTCCTTGGTTTTGCTAATTTCTATCGAAGATTCATCAATAACTACAGCTCCATCATTGCACCCCTCACTTCAGCTCTGAAAGGCCGGCCCAAGTCTCTGTCCTTGTCACCTGATGCCATCCAGGCTTTCCAGCGCCTCAAAGAAGCCTTCACGACAAGCTCCAATCCTCGCTCATCCCAATCCATATATTCCATTTGTCGTCGAGGTTGATGCATCATCCACAGGGGTTGGAGCGGTCCTATCTCAGCGGCAGGGTGAGCCTCCCAAACTCCTTCCATGTGCCGCCTTCTCTAAAAAGCTGTCGATGAGCAGATCGCCCAGGAGAACCATCGCCATCCTGCTCCGCCGGGAGGTCCAGAAGGGCTCACCTACGTTCCTCAACATCTGCGTACTGCCCTTCTGGACTCAGCTCATACAGCTCCGGGCTCTGGACATCCAGGTAGCAAGCGTACCCTCTCGCTCCTCAATCAACGGTACTGGTGGCCGTCCATCTCAAGGGACGTTTCCCGTTACATCAAGGGATGCTCAGTCTGCGCCATCACCAACACTCCCCGTAAACTACCTGAAGGCAAACTTGTACCACTACCCATTCCCAGATGTCCATGGTCTCATATCGGTGTGGATTTTATGACCGATCTTCCTCTCTCCGAAGGAAACACTTGTGTACTTGTCGTAGTCGACAGATTTTCCAAGGGATGTAAACTTATACCCCACCTGGTCTTCCCACAGCTCTTGGTACTGCTGAAGCTCTATTCCACCATGTCTTTCGTAATTTCGTAATTCCTGAAGATATAGTTTCTGATCGAGGACCTCAATTCATCTCACGTGTCTGGCATGCCTTCTTCAAACTCCTTGGAGTTACCGTCAGTTTATCATCTGGATATCACCCACAGAACAACGGCCAGACCAGGGCTCGCGACTAACGGCGTCCTATCGTCCTGGGGACGATAGAAAATGTGTTTAGGACGAACAGAAATATTCTCTAGGACGCCTACAGGACGAAAGACATTTTTGTATGTATGTTCATTTATTACTAGCCTATTATGGTAACTTACTTAGAAAATGTCAAAATTAACCGACCAAGCGCTGACTACAACGGAGCGCGTCTTCTCATGCTGTTACTATAGTTACTATCACTGGCCGGCTACTCACCCGGAGACTTGTTTCGCGGTACATCTATCACATGGCTTATTTTCACAGACAAAAACGAGACGATAACTAAATAAAAACTAGTTTTGAATGACAAAAACCATGACGAAAATCTATTGACATTTTCGTCAACGAATAAAAACTAGACAAAAATGTTAGATAGTGACGATTTGGGAAGCGATCCAGTCAGAACTGATGTCCTGCGTTTGTGGTAGATGCGCACATTTGTACTGTAACGTGCTGATCTACCAAGCGGCACACGGGTTGACATGCGCTGCATGTCTCATAAAATGTTAAAAAATGTAAACGTCTGGGAGAATAAGTAGAGCAGACATATAGATCTGAATAAGAGTGACAACGCAAAAAAAAGAGCTGTATTGAGTACAGTTTTCTGTGCGCACACACCCGACCCGAAGCGTGCCGCCATGCACATAGGCCTAGACACCTACTGTATACAGCGCGTGAGTACTGAATTGAGCTCTCTTTCGTGTCTGAATGGACAAATACACACAACATTATGACGAAATGTCCGTTTTGGAGAGTATTCACGTAAACTATGTTGGTTATGTCTTAAACAGTTTTGAGTGTATCGGATGTGCATCAGCGCACGTCACTGGACATGATCCGATGTCTTAAAGTGACAGTGGGTAATAAACCTAATGCGGTCTGTGTATTGATCAAGCAACAAAAGAAAAAGAGAAAAGCATTCACTGCTCGTTAATAGCTTTAATAATAATTCATTATATTTAATTCATACAAATAAATATGTCTGCTGCATGAAAGAATAAAGAATGATGATATTTTTGAGATATGTTGTCACCAGTATTTATTTGTTATTTTTTAATCCAACCAACTCCAAAACGTTTTGAGCTGTATGTATTTTTATCTTAATTTTCGTATATGTAAAAAAAAAAAAAAAAAAATTCTGCATGAATACAAAAAAGCATACACTCCTGTTATTTTTTTATTAAACCTGTTTTTTACTTGTTAACAGATAATTACTTTGAATAGAGCTAAATAAATATAATACTATATATCATAAACATTTTAATGGTGTTTTTGTTATGTGACTAACAACTATAGATGATAATAACAAAGTACAGAAACAACATGTTTATTTTGGGACGGTTGACATTCACTTTAGGACGGTTCAAATCGTTTTTCAGGACGGTTCCAGGACGGAGGTGAAAAAAGTTAGTCTGGAGCCCTGGGCCAGACTGAGCGGAAGATCCAAGAGATCGGACGCTACCCTAGGACCTACTGCCACCAGTACCAAGACAGCTGGAACCGATACCTCCCCTGGGCGGAATACGCCCAGAACTCCCTCAGACAGAACACCACCGGGCTCACCCCCTTCCAGTGTATCCTCGGATATCAACCTCCTCTCTTCCCTTGGTCGGGTGAGCCCTCGGAGGTTCCAGCTGTCGATTTCTGGTTCCATCAGAGCGAGGGGGTATGGGACTCAGCTCATGTGCACCTCCAACAGGCAGTGCGGAGGCATAAGGATCAAGCGGACCGTCGGCGAAGTGATACTCCTCAGTACCAGCCAGGACAGAAGGTGTGGCTTTCGACGCGGGACATACGCCTCCACCTGAGTCCTCGATACATCGGACCTTTTACCATTCAGAGACAGTTGAACGAAGTCACCTACAGACTCAACCTTCCACCTCACTATCGGATTGCACCTTCTTTTCATGTCTCTCTCCTTAAACCTTTCACTGATCCTGTCACTCCTCTCCCTACAGATGTGTCCACAGAAGATGTACCTCCTCCTCCCGTTCCTGTGGAAGAAGAGCCCATCTACCGAGTTCGCTCCATCATGGACTCCCGGTGGCGAGGTCCCCGTTTGGAGTACTTGGTTGACTGGGAGGACTATGGACCTGAAGAACGTTCTTGGGTACTCCGTGACGACATCTTAGACCCTGCTCTACTCACTGAATTCCACATCGACCATCCTGACCGTCCAGCTCCCAGGGGTCGTGGTAGACCTCGCCACCGGCAACGTCCCTCTTCTTCCCAGCCGTCAAGAGCCGCCTTGGGAGGGGGGGGTACTGTCAGGATTACACCCTCAATCAGTCCTCAATCACCGTCCTCAATCACCGTCATCATTCACTCCGCCCACTCGTTCACTATCACCCGAGTTCTAATCACCACCACCTAGATCCCATCACCAGCTCACCCTTCATAAGCTGCACTCACCCCTTCAGTCCTCGTCTGGTCTCGTCTCTACATGGACACACACTCACCTCTCGTATCCTGACACTTACCTGAATCCCGACCTGCTATGGCCTGCTGCTATACGCTTCTGATCCTAGTCATCATCACCTGCAAGAGAGACATTGCTATTCTACAGCTAAGTCATCATAAACTGTCTATAATCTGCTTACTCACCGTTATCTCTGGAACCGATCCATTCTGCTGAATAAATTACATTATATACTACCTTCCTGTTTGCTTCTTGTCTGAAACCTGACATTTACCTTTTAATAGTTTGTTTACATCTACCTTGTAAATATATATTTTTTTATTAAAAAGGTTACAATTACAACAACAATTCAAGAGTAATCTTTCTTTGTAAAAACTAAAGTATACATTATATCATACACATTTCAAAGTTAAGGATTCATTACTTGAATATAGCCTAGGCTACATTGGAATAAACACTATAACATATTATTTGATTACTTTATTTTTGACAAAACATACTATATTTAACATATGATCAAAAATTGGCAAACAAAAGCTTATTTGATGTAGCAGATATTTTACAGTAAAAATGTATAATCTATCCAAAACTAATCAACGAAATGTTGTCTTTCATATGTCCGTAACATAGGTCTTTCATTTTTATTATAAGAAATATAAATGTTATTGTGCAGTTTAATGCGTTGCTTATACAAATACATTTTATTTCAACATATTTCAGTCGATTTTTACTCAGTATAGCAATACAGTTTGCTAAAAGCGAAACATTCATTCACACACAGAAACGCGATTCAAATTTAAACCGTCTTTTTGCCAGTTGTGGTAAACAGCGCGCATCTCTGCCGTTCAGTCATTCACACACAGAAATGCGATTCACTTGAGAATGAAAAAACAACTTACTACAGTATTCCATAGCTCAGGATCCGTTGTCCTCGAAATACCAGCACTTCTGAGGTACATTTTCCATTATTATTATTTCGATAGTATTATTCCTCACAGCACCGCGAGACGGTGTAAACAAGTACAATGATCTGAATAAGCTTGATGTGTTTTCTCGAGCTGATATGGGGGCGTTTACAGGTTTGCGTGGATTGCCTCAGTCATTTGCATTTGAATAGCGCGCGCTCTCCGTGGGCGGGGTCAAATTAAAACTAATGAGCTGAGATGAGAATGACTGACATCTCTCTCTTTTCATACAGATTGCATAAACTGAGAATATTTGTTTTTTATAAAAATTACTTCATTTAAAAGAAGAGAATTCAAGCTTCATGCCTGTGTGACTGTTTGACTGAGTATTCGCTGAGTTATGGTTCATTTTCGGACGCATTTCAGAATGGACTTAACTGACAGAGAGAAGGCAGAACTTGCTTCGTGTTTATTTTTCTTCATTTGGCAAAAAGCACAACACTTTGTTTTTATTGTGAGTATACACAAAAAAAATACACACTTAACAGGATCGATTGATGTATGAAACTCCTTTGGAAAATCAAAGTCAACAGAGTATGTATGAGTCTCTTTTACACTGATTAAAAAAAAGCGAGCACATCACGTCGGCGTGATGACCTCAGGGGGTTAATAATTTAAACATTTCAGAGACATAATGATGTTCTATATCCTATAATACAGCAAACAAAAAAATAAATGTAGTAATTTATGGATATTTACTACTCTAACTTGTGTAATAATCTGGCATTTTACAGCTTCGACTCCAAAACTGAAGTCCTCAACCTGAGAAATCAATCAAATCTGAGAAAGAAGTTTGAGTGTTTGTGTGAGGGAATATCAAAGCAGGGAAACCCAGCACTCCTGAATGAGATCTACACAGAGCTCTACATCACAGAGAGTGGAAGTGGAGAGATCAATAATGAGCATGAGGTGAGACAGATTGAGAGACAGTCCAGCAGAGCAGAAACAGAGGACACACCGATCAAATGCAGTGACATCTTTAGACCTTTACCTGGACAAGACAAACCCATCAGAACTGTGTTGACAAAGGGAGTCGCTGGCATTGGGAAAACAGTCTCTGTGCAGAAGTTCATCCTGGACTGGGCTGAAGGGAAAGAGAATCAGGACGTCCAGCTCATATTTCCACTTGCTTTCAGAGAGCTCAATTTGATGAAGGACAAAACACTCAGTCTTTCAGATCTTCTTCATCTCTTTTTCCCTGAAACAAAAGAAATGGACATATCCAGTTATGAGTATAAAGTGTTGTTCATCTTTGATGGTCTGGATGAGTGTCGTCTGTCTCTGGATTTTCAGAGCGATGTGAGGTTGTGTGATGTGACTGAATCAGCCTCAGTGGACGAGCTGCTGACAAACCTCATTGTTGGGAATCTGCTTCCCTCTGCTCTCATCTGGATCACCTCCAGACCAGCGGCAGCGGATCTCGTCCCCTCCGAGTGTGTCCATAGAGTGACAGAGGTACGAGGCTTCAGTGACACACAGAAGGAGGAATACTTCAGGAAGAGAATCAGTGATCAGAGTCTGGCCGACAGGATCATCTCACACCTGAAGTCATCAAGGAGCCTCTTTATTATGTGCCACATCCCAGTGTTCTGCTGGATCTCAGCCACTGTTCTAGAGAAGATGTTGAGTGAAGCAGAGAGAGGAGAGATTCCCAAGACTCTCACTCAAATGTACACACACTTCCTGCTCATTCAGACCAACATCAAACATGAGAAGGACTATGAGAAGAAAGTGAAAGATGAAGACATGATTGTCAAACTGGGGAAACTGGCTTATCAGCAGCTTGCGAAAGGCAACCTGATCTTCTATGAGGAAGACCTGAGAGAGTGCGGCATTGATGAGACAGAAGCATCAGTTTACTCAGGATTGTGCACTCAGATCTTCAGAGAGGAGTTGGACTTGTGTCAAGGGAAAGTCTTCTGCTTTGTTCATCTGAGCATTCAGGAACATCTAGCAGCTCTATATGTGCATCTCTCCTTTATCAACAATAACATCAATGTGTTTGACCAGATTACCAAACCAACTAATGGAGAAACAGTTTCCCTATCTGATCTCCATCAGAGAGCTGTGGATGAGGCTTTAGACAGTAAAAATGGGCATCTGGACCTTTTTCTTCGTTTTCTTCTGGGTCTGTCAGTGGAGTCTAATCAGAGTCTCTTAAAAGAACTAAAGACACAGACAGCAAACAGCTCTCACAACAATGAGAAAACAGTTGACTATATTAAAGAAAAGATCAGTGAGATTCCCTCTCCAGATAAATACATCAATCTGTTTCACTGTCTGAATGAACTGGGTGATCTTTCTCTAGTGAACGAAGCTCAACCTCGCATGAGCCGCGGAGGATTACGTGATGTAAAACTCTCCTCATCTCAGTGGTCAGCTTTAGTTTTTGTGTTGTTGTCCTCAGAGCAGACACTGCATCATTTTAACCTAAACAGCTTATTTGGAGCCACTATTGAGAAGTAAGTAACACTGAGTACAATCATTACAGTCTAAAACATTATGAACCCAGAGAAACAAAGAGATCAGAGGTGTTTAAATAATGGGACACAGATTGATTTCTGGGATATTGTACGTAATTTGTGGGTGTTTCTCGAACGGATGCTGTGTCCTAGTAAGGCTGCATATCTCGGCTACCTCGTCATCAAGGCCCGCCAAAGGCAGTCTCAATTTGAAGGAGCCTTTGAAGGCAGCCTTCGTTTCGCGTCTTTAATTCAATTTGGTTTGGAAGGATACATCAACTGTATCCTTTGTGTTAATGCTGAGGAGGACTTGAGCCTTCAAGCCCCAGAATGACTGAACTAGGAATGACTCAACCTCACTAGGATGCAGCCTTCCATTTGTGAATCCGCTAAATTATTGTCCAGTAAATCTCTCCTGAAATTGTGATTGTGACCTGCCACAGCAACATTGACAAAAAGTAAAAACAAATGTGTGTTGGCTGAATACGTTTAGTAGCATCTACAGTTAAATACAAAAGAAAAATGTCCTTTTAAAAGCAGTGTTTGTTTAATTGAAAACTATTGAATGTATTTAATGTATTATTTACTTACACCATTATTATTATTATTATTATTAGCATTATTTTATTTATTTGTTCTTTTCAAATAGTGACTCATCTGTCACCCAGAAAGCACAAAACACAGCAGATGAAGTTCTTCAGAAGCTCCTGCCTGTGGTTACAGCAACTAGATCAGCTGTGTAAGTAACACTGAGAACAATCATCACTGTTAAAACATTTATATTTTTTACTTAAATTTATTAATTAATAATGTAACAAAAAGTGTCTCACTTCAGTTTTAAAAGTTTTTTTATGACATATGATACATTTATTTTCAGATATATGCATTTGGAATGTATGCATAAACATTTATATTTAGAATTTTTTATTTAATTTCATTTAAATGTAAAAATATATACTAAAATATCAGTTTTATATAATCTTTCTCACAAGAGACATACTTTCTCTGAATAACAGTAAAACTCACTGACATATTTAATTAATTGTGTAAAAAATAGGTATTGCACAAATGATGAACTTACAAATAATAATAATTAAAAAAAATCCTGCTTGAATTTGACTGCAGCTGTGTTATCATTATGTTTTGTGCTCTCTGACAGACCAAGATCCATCTAACATGGTGATTTGATGTTATTGGTTTCTCTTTGATAATGAAGTATCTGTTGATCTGAGAGAGTGAAGAGTGTGTCATTGTTCTGTACAGGTTGAGTAAGTGTGGTGTCACATATGAAGGTTGTGCTGCTCTGGCTTCAGCTCTGAGATCAAATCCCTCCCACTTGAGAACACTGAATCTGAATGGGGATAATCTAGGAGACGCAGGAGTGAAGCTACTCTCTACTGGATTGAAGAATCCTCACTGTAAACTGAAGGAATTGTGGTAAGATCATCTCTCTGATAGTCACATCATGTGCTCAGATAGAGATATTTTAAAATAGTTTATAGTGAGACCAAGTGTTTGGGATTGTAATTTACATATAATGATTTTACATGAATCACATTCAACATAATCACAGTTAATGTACTTGATATCTGAAACTAAAGCTAATTTCATTCATCTTCACTCACATCACATCAGTGGCAAGGCTACATAAAGGCCAGATTGACGGCTGCTCCACCTAATCAAATGAGACACCAATTTATTTACTTGTGGTAAAAGAGAAAAATCACACATAAAGGACAATAAGCATTGCTCAAATACATGAATTTAGCAGATGTCACTCCCTAAACTTTGCCGTGTGTACGTGGCCACTGGTCAAGCAATAAAAAACAAAAGATTTATTCAAAATCTAAATGGACTATATATTGCCTAGAAAGTGCAGAAAGAGCATTCCATTTATAATCACTATAAAAGCTGTCATCTTAGTTCATCACGATGACGATCTCACAAAGTTCCATTTTAATCAAGAAAGCTGTCCACACTGCACAATGAATCTCTTATTTACTTGTGGAAAAAATTCAACTTTTCTCAGTGTCGGTCTCCATCTATAACACTGTTAATGTGAACATGATTAGATGAATATCAGCTACATTTTATTCTACCTTATTTGTAATCATTAAAACATAAATGGGCTACAGAGAAAATGAAGAGTGTTTCATTGTTCTCTACAGGTTGAGTAAGTGTGGTATCACAGATGAAGGTTGTGCTGCTCTGGCTTCAGCTCTGAGATCAAACCCCTCACACCTGAGACATCTGAATCTGTCATATAATAAACTAGGAGACTCAGGAGTGAAGCTGATATCTGCTGTACTGGAGAATCCTCACTGTAAACTGGAGAAACTGTGGTAAGATCATATGTAAATCTCACATGAAACTGTGGCAATGAATTTTCCAATTTCATTAATTCATAAAGTAACATCAAAATCAAATTCAGGGAAAACTATGTGAGTTACTTTGCTGTGAGTTAATGTGATTGATCTGTAAATGATTGAACACATGAACTGCTTCTTATTAAGGTGATACTTCTGTACCAATAGTCACTCTGATAAACGCACTTACTCACAATCAAAATTTAACACTCTTTACTTTAAACACACTCAATCTCAACACAGTCAGGATTAACACAGTCCATTCATTTTAATTGTAGGAGAAAACTGGATAATGTAGAGTTTTTTTTACATGTTTAAAATCTACATCTAAATCTAAAGAAGTATGGCATGGCCAATACCAGGTAAAGTACTTATTCTACCGTGTTTGCAAGTACTTGTTAGAAGAAGCAGTCGAGCAACAGGAGAGGACATCAGCTTGTGAGTGTTTACTTTTATCATTAGATTTTAGTGCATTTTTTCGTTGCTAGAAAACTTTGTTTACTGTGTTTAACAGTTTATGCCTGCTGAGGTCACGTTTGTTTGTCTGTCGTGCATCTCGCGTGGCTTTTTAGTTTCGCAGGTAAAGTACTTATTCTACCGTGTTTGCAAGTACTTGTTAGAAGCAGTCGAGCGACAGGAGAGGACAAAGAGACATTGTTTAAAAAAAGAGACATTGCACAAATTATAAACATACAATTAAAATATATATATATTTCCTGCTTAAGTTAGACTGCAGCTGTGTTATGATAATGTTTTGTGCTCTGACACAGACCAAGATCCATATAACATGGTGATTTGAGCTTATGTTATTGGTTTATCTTTGATAATGAAGTCTATGTTGATGAGAGAGTGAAGAGTGTGTCATTGTTCTCTACAGCTTGAGTAAGTGTGGTGTCACAGATGAAGGTTGTGCTGCTCTGGCTTCAGCTCTGAGATCAAACCCCTCACACCTGAGAGAACTGAATCTGAATGGGAATAAACTAGGAGACTCAGGAGTGAAGCTGCTCCATGACCTGAAGGATAATCATCATTATAAACTGCAGATACTATGGTAACAGTAGTTTTGAATAATTTTCATCATATTTTCATTTAAAGTTCAAGTGGCTGTTTTACTCTCTCATTGTACCAGGCTCAGTAACACCACATGCGTGTGAATATTTCGTCGGAGATCATCAGATAATGAGTCTCTTATATGAGTTAAATTCTGCTCATAGTGTTTTGACTAATTGTGAAAAAAACATTAATGTTATTTTCAGCTTTTACATTTTTACTGTCTCTGTGTGTGATAAACTGAGATTTGGGTTGTTTGTAATTAACTGATATTAAATTAGTAGTGGAGTGTAATGATTATTTCTGCTGAATTAATATAGCTTATTTAAGTTTTCTTATGAAAAGATGTGACAGACGAAATGTCTCATACTGCATATATGATTGTTTGTTTGTTTTATTTTAGGACTAATATCTAGTTTTGTCTGATTTTCTCAAGATCATCTCTACAGAGACTCAGTCAACAGAATCAAACGAGACCAAAGATACAGTGACTTCACTGTTATAAATTAAGACTTCATGTAGATTTCAGCAATCCTCTGACAAACCTGATGAGGCGGCAGTAAAACGCCTTTTAATTTCACAGCAGCAAATTACAGTTTCTCATTTATAGGTTAATCATTTTATTTGTATAAACGCATAGTATAAATTCTAAAAGGTTGGAGTTTTGTTAGAGAAAATATAGAGCCTGAATATGTTTGTGTTTGTGTTGTACCAGCAGAGGGAGACAAAGACTAATAAAATATATACTTTTTGTGATTATAAAAAAAAAAAAAACAGTTCAAGCTCACCTTTGGAATACAAATAATGGAAACTTGAGTGTGTATATATAATGATAGTTGTATTACATTTGTATTAATGTATTTAGTGTTTCTTTGTAAAATTATAAATGGTGGTAACAATTATTAAAGTGACGATTTAAGGCTCAATGACAGTATCATGAGAATATTAATTTGTTTCCTCACAAGTCTAGTGTTTGAGGGGAGTAATAAAAGAGATTGTGGAGCTCCTTCCCCCATCCCAGAACTTCACAATACATCCCAGAGTTGTAAACACTAGTGATGGGAAGTTTGGATCATTTTTCTGACTCTCTGGTTTGATCTCGTTCATCAAAATGAACAAATCTTTATTCGAGTAATTTTGTTCAATTAAGTGGCTTTAAATGTTATACTTTTAACAGGCTAATTCCCCTTTTAACACATCCACCTACGCAATGTTAATCATATTCTGAATTAAGAAATCATTATAATGCAGTCAAAAATAATTTACAGGGAACATAAATAATAACTTTACCATCCAATTCTTTCATTAATGTGTCACGTGACATACGCAATGAACGGATAGTTCATGAATCACCTATCACTAGTAAACACAAGAGGCTTGTTCGACTTCATGCAGCTCTGTGCAGACCGATCGGCGGCTGACTTGAAGCAGTGCATGCCAGTTAGAAATTTTGTCCGACTTGATACAGTGCCGACGCCACGTGACTGTGACTTATGCCATCAAAGTACTGCAAGAGCAATACGAGAGTAGCCGGAGAACTTAGCTCTGATGACGACACAGCTGTTCCACGATTGGCCGGATTCACCGCATGACAACGATCATGTGTGTTTCGTGTTTATTCTTACACCTTTAGTTCCACTAAAGCTCACAAATAATTTTTTTATAACAGTAAACACTCTTTTCATGTAGTCGCAATGTTATAGTTGTTACAATGTTACACACACACATATACACATACATACAGTGAGGAAAATAAGTATTTGAACACCCTGCTATTTTGCAAGTTCTCCCACTTAGAAATCATGGAGGGGTCTGAAATTGTCATCGTAGGTGCATGTCCACTGTGAGAGACATAATCAAAAAAAAAAAAAAAAAACAGAAATCACAATGTATGATTTTTTAACTATTTATTTGTATGATACAGCTGCAAATAAGTATTTGAACACCTGAGAAAATCAATGTTAATATTTGGTACAGTAGCCTTTGTTTGCAATTACAGAGGTCAAACGTTTCCTGTAGTTTTTCACCAGGTTTGCACACACTGCAGGAGGGATTTTGGCCCACTCCTCCACACAGATCTTCTCTAGATCAGTCAGGTTTCTGGGCTGTCGCTGAGGAACATGGAGTTTGAGCTCCCTCCAAAGATTCTCTATTGGGTTTAGGTCTGGAGACTGGCTAGGCCACGCCAGAACCTTGATATGCTTCTTACAGAGCCACTCCTTGGTTATCCTGGCTGTGTGCTTCGGGTCATTGTCATGTTGGAAGACCCAGCCTCGACCCATCTTCAATGCTCTAACTGAGGGAAGGAGGTTGTTCCCCAAAATCTCGCAATACATGGCCCCGGTCATCCTCTCCTTAATACAGTGCAGTCGCCCTGTCCCATGTGCAGAAAAACACCCCCAAAGCATGATGCTACCACCCCCATGCTTCACAGTAGGGATGGTGTTCTTGGGATGGTACTCATCATTCTTCTTCCTCCAAACACCAGTGGAATTATGACCAAAAAGTTCTATTTTGGTCTCATCTGACCATGACTTTCTCCCATGACTCCTCTGGATCATCCAAATGGTCATTGGCAAACTTAAGACGGGCCTTGACATGTGCTGGTTTAAGCAGGTGAACCTTCCGTGCCATGCATGATTTCAAACCATGACGTCTTAGTGTATTACCAACAGTAACCTTGGAAATGGTGGTCCCAGCTCTTTTCAGGTCATTGACCAGCTCCTCCCGTGTAGTTCTGGGCTGATTTCTCACCTTTCTTAGGATCATTGAGACCCCACGAGGTGAGATCTTGCATGGAGCCCCAGTCCGAGGGAGATTGACAGTCATGTTTAGCTTCTTCCATTTTCTAATGATTGTTCCAACAGTGGACCTTTTTTCACCAAGCTGCTTGGCAATTTCCCCGTAGCTCTTTCCAGCCTTGTGGAGGTGTACAATTTTGTCTCTAGTGTCTTTGGACAGCTCTTTGGTCTTGGCCATGTTAGCAGTTGGATACTGATTGTATGGGGTGGACAGGTGTCTTTATGCAGCTAACGACCTCAAACAGGTGCATCTAATTTAGGATAATAAATGGAGTGGAGGTGGACATTTTAAAGGCAGACTAACAGGTCTTTGAGGGTCAGAATTCTAGCTGATAGACAGGTGTTCAAATACTTATTTGCAGCTGTATCATACAAATAAATAGTTAAAAAATCATATATTGTGATTTCTGGATTTTTGTTTTTAGATTATGTCTCTCACAGTGTACATGCACCTACGGTGACAATTTCAGAAGTGGGAGAACTTGCAAAATAGCAGGGTGTTCAAATACTTATTTTCCTCACTGTATATACATAATTTTACATTAATATAGAACATATTTGTTTAACTTGCGCATTAACGCAATCAGCAATCTTTCTCCAACAGTCTTCTCTTGCTTTGGCAGCAGAGACCATATTGCTTCGAGCTTGAAATACATGTTTAAATTCATTGTACTTCTGAAACTCTTGCTCCTCTGAAGAAAAATATATCTCTCTCGCACTATCCATATCGAACGTGATTGGTTGTTTGGTGCCAACGTCACTTTTGTATGTGCATGCGCGCGTGGAGTAATCATAGCTTAAGGATCAAAGCCTAAGTTGACAGAAAAAGTTGATGAGCTGCGTCATGGTACCAATAAAGCCTGATTGCATCGGTTTGGTTTTGTCAACTCAATACTATTGTGTAACCCCGAGTTTGTTCAACTACCTTCATGATACAGGCCCCTGGTCTGTCAAGCACATAGAGTGGGAGGATCCATCATCAAAGTCCATCAATAATAAAATACTGGAATTCAATAAATGTTCCATGTTTAGACCGAGGGGAACTGGAGTTCTGCTGGTATCCCTTGTATCCTCTGGTGTTCGTGGAAGGGTTAAATGTTCATAAAAAAGAATAGGAAAAAAATCCAGGTCCAGGCACTCAGTAGGATGCAAAAGTTAAAAAGCCTTTATTATTTTAAAGGGCTAAAGCATTAAAACACCAATGCGTATCAGCCCACTGGCCTTCATCAGGGTGTTGGTAACAAACAAACAAAATCAAGCCTGTTTGATTGTTTGAACAGAATCAAGCCTAAATGTTTATATACATTTTCATATGTATCAAACGATATAAAATCAGAAGTTATGCTTATGATGAAACATAAAATGAAGACAAAATCTTGTGAAAAAGACATGAAATTATCTTAAAATGCTCCCAGATTTTAACCATGTGCAGAGAGACAAATATATATCGATAATATATATTATTATTTTGGAAAAGTCATATTGATTTGAATGAAGTAAATCAGAAATTAGGGGTCGACCGATTTTCAGCCGGAGTCAAGTCTGGAGTCTTTTGTCATGAGTCCGAGTTGAGTCACGAGTCATCTCATGCCTTACAAAATAAAATAAAAAATTGTCATTCTCAAAACTCCTATTATTTGTATTATATAGACAGAATATAAGATCTCTCTATTATCTGTTTTGTTTGTAATAAGACAGGTAGTTATTTTCAATACAATCGCTAAGTGGACACAAAATGGCGTGAGTCACAGTTTTCATACTGTAGTTTGTTATACAGCGGCGTTATTGACGACAGTCATTATCTAAAAAATCAGCGGGCACCGTATAATGAAGTGTTAACCGCTTTACTTCGGGGGAGACTGCTCTCATTGGCCTGACCCCTCGGGCGTTATAATCTCAAACACAAAAAGAACCTATCACTTGAGCAAAAAAAATCAATTTTTATGTCCTTTTAACCCTCTGGGGTCGACAAACGCGCCGGCGCGTTTTGCTGGATTTTCTTCACATAGTAGCACAATAAACTTAAATTTCTCCGTTATTTATGGTCAAACAGAAAAAAGAAATATGAAAAAAGAATCTGTGATATTTCTACTTTTGTATGTGTCCACTTACAATCGAATCAAAACATTGTGCTTTTGTAAAATACAGAAAATAAACAGGGTGTGCGTTCTGCCTCTCCGTGGCGGTGAACTTTTTTTTCTTGAGCACGTCTATAAACTGAAACAAAATTCAGCGAATACTTGTCACACATTTATGAGCCATATACCTTTATAAACATTTAAGTGTGTACTTTTAAATGATCGGATTCAAACTGAAAACAAATATTCTCTGTTTAAGTAATTTGTATAAAACCAACAAGATTTCCAGCTTCTCATGCGCTTGCTAATTATTTTTAATTTGGCAAAAGAGATTCACATGCAAATCTCCACATGGAACGCGAACGTGCTCATTACCTCAAAAACAAAGCACCAAAAAAACTTCACAAGTCTCTGCTTTCGGCGAGTTTGAAAGACGTGCCGTGAGCTTACATTGGATTTACCTCAGAAGAAGAACGTGATTTGAAGACAAGAAAGATGTAAGGTAAGAAATTCCTTATTATTAGTTCATGTTATTGTTGCATAAACTTCACATTGCAGTTGCTAGATATATGGTGAATATTATAATATTTAGACCCGTGTTTACTGTTACTGTGTTTGTGGATATCTGCTCAAACGTAGATATGTATAATATGGTAACCATAGGGGCTATTTACACCTGGCCACTTCATGTGTTTTCTCAGATCGGATAGCTATCTGATTTATCAAAACGATTCCATTTACACCTGGTCACATAAATGTGTTTTTGCGAAACGGATTTAAATCCGATCTTCAGTTCCCGCGCAATATGCAGATTTAATGGAGTGCACGTCACGAAAGCAACAGATATGAGCTGCATTTTTTTGATCATCAGCTAAAATTTAAAAATCAAAGACCGCAATAAGAGAGAGCAGCAACAGCCCTGGTAAGATCATTTCGTTTCTTTAATTTTAATGATGATGATTGTGTGTTAAGCGTCTGCGACTTACTTTCACTTTGATTTGCGATAGTTTGCACGTTGGCTTGATGAATAGATGCTCAGCTTCTCATCTGCGGTGACGCGCGTGTTCAGTAGCATCGTCATATCTGGCTATAACATTACATATAGCCTATAACACGCTCTCACACGTTTATTTTTTAGCATTTTTGGGAGGAGTACAATTTACATATGTGGTTTCAACAACCAGATGCATTTACACTTGTCCAGTTTTGTCTGGAATGCGGCCCAGACCACCTCCTGAAGTGGTTTGAGCGATCGGATTCAAATCCGTCTCGAATGCGTTTCGGAGGGCATTTACACCTGGTCTTTTCACGATCGGATAGCTATCCGATCTGAGAAAACGCATGAAGTGGACAGGTGTAAACAGCCCCATAATGTTTCATATTTTGGAGCGAACTCTGGTTTTGAATGTATCATATTTGGAGTGCGATCGCGTTTGAAAAGCAAAACGCTCCAAACGGCTTCATGTTTTTATGAATCTCATTTCATATCATCATAACGAATGGAAACATTTGAAGTAACATATGATAATCAATATATTTTTCTCTAGCGTAGTTGTTACTGAAATCTTTTGGAAGATTTATATGCTGCTATAGGTTATTATTATTATTATTTTATGCAGCACTGTGCATAGCCTATGCTTACAAGGCACAACAAACCTGGTGTTCATTATATTATATATTGTTGGAAACATTTGTGTGTGTGTGTATTCTGTGAATTTTAAAAAGCAATTTTAACCAGAAAAATCTCAAATTTATTCCCAATAAATTTTAGAACTATATTCCCTATAGTTTCTCTTGATATCAGTATGTGCACTTTTTTTTTCTTTCAGGGACCAGATGCCACTGAGTCCTGCTGACTTCAACATTCACATGAGTCTCTGTATATGAACATGGTAAAGTGAAAATCAAACACCATGGAAATGAAAGGTATGTACAATGTTTTTAGGAATGGCACAAAGGTCTCTGTCTTTGGATCATTGTTTTGAATAGTGTGCTTTTTTGTCATTTGTTGTGTATATTTGGATTATGTTGTGTTGTAAATAAATCCAAACAATCAAAAAGCCATTCTTTTTTAAATCTCCTCATTCTTTGTGCAAGGTTGCTCAGAATGATAGGGCCTGATAGCTCCTAAAATAGGGCCATTAGGGAGTGTCTTTGTCTTTCTCAGGTGTGAAAGGCTTACATATTAATGAGGTGATCCCGTCCCTTCGCATAAAGCTTTCTCACACAAAACACGTCTTAGAAATTTTAAATCAATATATTGTCTTATCTGAATGAGCAGTCAGGATGATTTTCATATAGTTTTGGAGCAAATATTCTAGGCTACGTGATACAATTTTCAAAAGTCTTGTGAAGAAATAATCAGTAGGGGTTTCATTACCTTATTTCAGTGACAATTGTTTTTTTGTATTTTCACAAACCACGCATAAATGTCATTATCTCAAAACTACAAACTTTTACATACATGCTGCTGATATATTATTGTAGCAGAGTTTGTGCTGAATACAGTGTAATCAGACTTTAGCCATGAAAATGTCACAAGTAACAGAAATAAGCACAAATGTCAGAGCATGTCAGAACACCTCCAGGACCCAGAAAACACCTCAGACCCCAGAGGGTTTAATGTCCATGTTAAAAGAGCATGTTCAGCCGTTTAGTGAAGCTGATTACTGTAGCCTATGTCCAACTTAGGCATGGGGTCTTCCTTTATTTTTCATTTGTAGCTGTTGTTTGAATGGTAGTTTAGTAAATTTGTTTAGGATCAAATATTCAATATCTCTACTCTCCATAATTACATCAGCGGTAACAGTTGAAAATAATATAACGTCATTTACGTCTTGTCGATGATTGGTTCATATACTAAGGGAGGCTAGCCTCCTCTGCCATGTTACTTTTCTCCATACTCCTAATCGCTGAATGTGAATACTTAATTGTGATTGGCTATTTATTTATTTTTACCAATGAAGGCACAAGTCTCCGGCTATGCATTTGCCTCCACTTCTCGATCCCCTCAGACTCGCGCTTCGCAGATTCAGCACATTCTGGGAAGAAGCGAGCAGTGGTTACACTTGAAATTACAAACAAGAAATACACATTCTGAGACATAACGTTTTTGGTAGGCTGTGCCTCCCCTGATGAGCTGCCACTGGTCTTGACAGAAAGTAGCACGTTTTGTCCCCTTTTTTTTCTTGCTTGGAATCTCCTGAGGACATTTTAACTGATTGTTTAACATGAAATCTTTAATAAAGGGTTTCTTTCACTTCAATGTTTATTTTGTGTTTTGTGATGTCTGTGATTCTTCAGGAGTTTAACAGCATATGTGTAAACATGTATGACTGAGCTTGAGTTAATGCAGTCACATGACCCTTTTTCTCCCACACTCCAGAAATGTTCAGCTAAATAATGAAGGTTGTTTAATTTAATCATTTAATTTAGTGTCTGAATGTTTCTTCATTCAGAGTCAGTGGAGGAGATCATCAGATTCGACTGCGGCTTCATCATGGCTAATTCACAAGGATCCAGATATGGAGATTTTTCTCCAGGATGCAGGTACTTTCAACAAACACTGTAAATATTTTATTACATAACATAAAAAGATCATGGTTTTTGACACAAATCTGTGTCCGTTAAGGGAAGAGTGTGCACGAAAGACATTGAGTTAGGCAAGGCAAGGCAAGGCAAGGCTTAAAACCTCAGTACTTGCCTCGGGAGTTTCCTCAGCTGTTTGTCACGGTTGTTTACATCCACCCCCGAGCAAACGAGGATAATGCGGTAAGGGAGATTGAAAGCATGGTTCATGATCTGCAATCTGCATCTCCTGACGTACCCTGTTTTATTCTGGGAGATTTGAATAAGTGTACATTGGAGAAATCACTGGGCCACTTTAAAGCAAAACTTGGTAACTTTTTTAACTTAATAAAACTGTCTAGAAATCATTTGGATGGTTAAACAACCTGTTTTGGTTATATTGGTGACTTTCCCTGCTCCCCCCAGCGTTCCCAGGCGGAAAACCAACCTTGCAACTTGGGGACTACCGTCCCGGCAAGATAGAAATTGGAAGTCTCATGAGAAACGAGAACGAGCGCGAAACACGAATTGCTTTACGTCATGTCAATGTTCTATGATAATAGATTGCTACGATCATGACAAAACTCACATGAGCAGCGGTAGAGAGGGGGAGGAGGCCGCCGCAAGTGATTTTTTTTTATGACAGTGTTGTGAAATATACGCCCCACAGCTGTAGGGGGAGCTCGTGGGGAAAACATGCGACAACAAAAGGGAAAATCAGCGAAGAAGTGACTAGAGTTCGCTAGAGTTGCCGAGTTCTGCTTTAATCAGTATGTAACTTGCCCAACACGTAAGGATTCAATTTTGGATTTGTGTTATGGATCGATTAAAGGAGCTTATAAGTCATTTGGTAAACCACCTTTGGGAACTTCAGATCATAATATGGTATTACTTGTCCCTATATATAAAACTGTTTTGATACATGAGAAGGCACAGTTAATCAAGAAGAAAGACTGGTCTGAAGATGCTACGTTACGTTTAAAAGGGTGTCTGGATTGTACAGATTGGACTGCTTTTAAGGACTCTGGTTCGGACATTGATCAAGAAATAGATGCAATTTGTAGTTATGTGACGTTCTGTGAGGATATGTTAATACCTGTGAAATCGTTTAGGAAATTTCCAAACAGCAAACCGGGTTACAAAATCACTCAAGATCCTTTTGTCAAAAAGAAATAGGGCTTTAAAAGTATACTGTAGAGCATTATATGCTAAAAAAGACAAATAAAGTGTGAAATTAAGAGGGCTAAATCAGTTTATAAGGAAGATCTCAGTTTAAAAATGAAAAAGGGAAATCTACGTTCTGTTTGGGAGGGGATGCATTTAATTACAGGTCAGCATAGTAGGAAAATAAATAATAGAATTAGTTTGAACGGATTCAGTTCAGATGCAGCTTTAGCGCAGGATTTCAATCATTTTTATTTGAGATTTGATACTTATGATTTTAAACTGGAAATTGAGGATTTGAAAAATGAATGTAGGATAAACGGAGAGAATGTTTGTTTCCCTTTTGATGTGGGGGATGTGATAACAGTTTTTAAACAGGGCAAAATCAGGAAGGCACCTGGGCCTGATAATATAGGGGGTCGTTTACTCAAGGAATGTGCTGAGCAGTTAGGACCAATATTTTATGAATTTTTTGTTCGGTCCCTACAACTACAAAAAGTGGAAGTAGTCTCTTTGTGATTCCAATGCCAAAAAAGCATAATTCACAGATATTAGATGACTTTAGACCTGTGGCGCTCACATCCTCAGTTATGAAATGTTTTGAAAAATTAATTAAGAGAGAAATTCTGCAAAGGACTCAGAGATCTCTAGATCCTCTTCAATTTGCGCACAGGGATAAACGAGGTGTAGAGGATGCAGTAGCAACTCTCTTACATTTAGTATTTCAGCATTGCCGAAAACATTTGTTAAATTACTTTTTATAGATTTTTCATCTGCTTTCAACACTATTCAGCCATCTGTTTTAGTTGAGAAACTCATCAAAGAATTTGGGTTGGATTTTAATCTTGTAGGTTGGATTTTAGATTTCCTTGTGCAGAGAACACAGAGAGTAATGACAGTAAAGTAAATGACTGTTTTTCTGAATGGATGGTATCATCAACTGGGTCACCTCAAGTATGTGTCCTCTCTCCCTTATTATTTTTTTTGTACACAAATGATTGCAAGAGTAGCTTTAGTAACTAGCATATCATAAAATGTACTGATGATTCTGTAATTGTTAGCCTACTGAGTGAGGAGGATTCAATGCATGGTCCTGTGGTTGATGATTTTATTGCCTGGTGTCAGAATGCTTTTTTAAAACTTAATGTTCTAAAGACTAAGGAGATGACTATTGATTTTAGCTCGAGGAGAAAATCTATTCAGGATAAGCAAATAAGTATTAATGGAGCGGGTATTCAGAGGGTTGAACAGTACAAGTATTTGGGTACTGTGTAGTATTTGGGTAGATAACAAATTGACTTTTTCCCCAAATACTGATGCTCAATGTAAAGCCCCTTTCACACAGCGCGATGATCCCGGGAAATTGCCGAGAAATTGCCAGAACGCCTTCTGTGTGAACGCAAACACGACCCGGGAATGATGCCGGCATCGATGCCGGGTTGCGGACCTAGTAACATTACCGTGTTCAGTCCCGGAACGCGCGCTGTGTGAACAAAAGCCGTAATAATGCCGTGTCGTAGTGATGACGCTGAAGCCGGGATCGTTCGCCAGCTGTGAAACGGTACGTAAATGCGAAAGTTTATGATCGAATCAGAGCAAAAAATGCACAAGTGTGGTTTCTCATGAGAGAAATCGCAGCTCATAAGCAAACTTAAGACGCTGCTGAGACATTACATGTCACGTATGTCACGTGTCTTTACGGGATTTTTACGTGTTGTGTGTGAACGCACTCTCTGATTCCGGAAAATCACTGGCAGTGTGAATGAACCAAAATCAAACGAACCCGGGTCAAATCCCGTGTCACTTTATTCGTGTATTTTCCCTATTACCCGCTTCCCACCATCTTCCTATCAAATGCCCGCTCAATCCGGAACAAGATGGATGAAGTCCGACTGCGATTGACTATGCAGAAACAGATGGACAACTGCAACAGCTTGATCTTCACGGAAACATGGCTAGACAGCACGACCCCGGCGGCAGCGATCGAGCTAGCCGGCTGCACTAACTACCGAGCTGACAGGACAGCAGACTCTGGTAAGAAGACCGGTAGAGGTCTGTGTATTTACATTAACGACTCTTGGTGCACAAACACCACCTTAGTTGAACAGCTTTGCTGCCCTGACGTGGAATTCTTGCTGCTTAAATGCAGACCATTCTACATTCCCCGTGAATTCAGTGTTGTTTACATTTGCGCGATCTACATTCTGCCTGATGCAATTACCAAACTAGCATTAACAAGGCTTCATGACTGCATACACAAATGTCTGGTTGCACACCCTGACAGTACCTTTATTGTGGTGGGGGATTTTAATCATGCCAACTTAAAGACTGTACTTCATACGTTCCATCGTAATGTGAGATGTGCAACCAGAGGGAATAATATACTCGATCAGGTATATACTAACATAGCACACGCATACAGAGCTCAGGCGTACCCCCACCTGGGTCTCTCTGACCATGTTTCACTCCTCTTATACCCCTGCTATACCCCGAAGGCCAGATCCACTAGGCCCTTAGTTAGGTCTGTCAGGACATGGCCTGATGATGCAATCCCCAGACTCCAGGATTGTTTCGACTCTAAGACTGGGACATCTTCAGAGGCCGGGAGGTGCTGACACGGGGCTCTCTGGATGAATTCACTGAATCAGTTTTGGATTACATCAACTTCTGTGTGGATACCATTACATCTTTGAAGCAGGTCCGTGTAGCTCCAAACCAAAAACCCTGGATGACATCAAAACTAAAAACATTAACTAATGCCAGGGATATAGCATATAGATCAGGGGACACTGAGGCATACAGTGCAGCCAGGGCAGCTCTTAGAAGGGGCATCAGATATGCCAAACTGGCATACAAGAACCGCGTTGAGGCACATTTTTACAACTCCTCAAACCCCCGGCAGGTGTGGGAGGGCATTAGGGCAATCACAGACTACAAGGGAGTGCCATCCTTCCCTGTCAACAGTTGTGCTACCTTAGTTGAAGAACTTAACATCTTTTATGCTCGCTTTGACAGGGATAACAAAGACTCTGTGTTGCCCCCTCTCCCCCCTAATGATGCTGCCCTAGTCTTGTGCACCCATGATGTCAGACTTTGCCTACGCAACATCAACCCAAGGAAAGCAGCAGGACCAGATGGAGTACAGGGTCGGGTGCTTAAAGACTGAGCAGCCGAGCTAACAACGGTCTTCACTACCATCTTTAACCTGTCTCTGGCGACCTCATGGCTCCCTGCATGCTTGAAATCGGCCATAATAGTTCCAGTCCCCAAGCAGTCTAATGTCACAAGCCTGAACGACTACAGGCCAGTGGCACTCACCCCCATCATTGCAAAATGTTTTGAGAGACTGGTCATCACACATATAAAAACTGCCATACCATCCTCATTAGGTCAATACCAGTTTGCATACAGGAAGAACAGGTCAACAGAGGATGCCATAGCTATTGTGTTACACACTTTGCTAGAACATCTAGAGCACAGGAACACATATGCAAGACTTCTCTTTGTCGATTTCAGCTCAGCATTTAATACAATCTTGCCAAACTCCGTAACAAACTACATGGACTTGGACTAGGCACCACATTATGCAACTGGGTACTGGACTTTCTAACAAACCGCACACAATATGTCAGAGTAGGCAAGCACACGTCCTCTACCCTGATCATTAACACCGGGGCCCCCCAGGGTTGTGTGCTCAGCCCACTTCTCTACACACTTTTCACACACAACTGCAGTTCTTCCTCCCCATCCAACTACGTAATAAAATTTGCCGACGACACAACAGTGCTCGGCCTCATCACCGGGAATAACGAGACTGCATACAGGCGAGAGGTCCAACTGCTGGCGGAATGGTGCAGCAGCAACAACCTGACCCTCAACACAAAGAAAACCAAATAAATCATTGTGGATTTCCGCAAGACTGGACAGTTAAACCACTCTCCACTCCTCATTGGGAATGAGGTGGTGGAAAGGGTCTCTAGTTTTAAGTTTTTATGTGTGACTGTGACGGAGGATCTGTCGTGGGGGAAAACCATCGCCTCTGCCATAGAGAAGGCCCAACAGCGCCTCTTCTTCCTCAGAAAGCTGAGGTGGGCAAAACTGCCCCAGGGACTCATGTTCAACTTTTACCACTGTGCAGTGGAGAGTGTGTTGACCTAGGGGTTACTGGTGTGGTTTGCTGCCTGCACCAGCGCAGAGAAGGAGGCCCTACACAGAGTGGTGAGAGCCGCAGAAAAGATCATTGGGGTCATTCTCCCAGACATTCCAACTGTGTACACCTCCCGCTGCATGAACCGAGTGAAGAACATCCTCCAGGACCATTTACATCCAGCACATCACCTCTTCCAACTACTGCCTTCGGGGAGAAGATATAGGTCCATCAGGGCCAAAACCAGCAGGCTGGCCAACAGTCTTTACCCCCATGCAGTCAGGCTGCTTAATGGGCAATCTACCCCCCCATTCCCCATCGGACATCCCTCTGTGACATAATGTCTCTGTCCATACACCCTCAATACCTGTGACCTGGACATTGCATTGCCGCAAAAACGCTGCAAAAACACTCCAATAACCTTACCTTTATTTGATTTATCAATTGCACCATGCACTTTACTGGACATAGCACTTTATGGGGTTTTCTGTATAGGGGTATTTATGGGGAGTTAAATTAGGTACAAAGTCATGGGTAATTCAATTCATGGGGACATATATTGATAAGGCAAATGGGTGAACAACTTAAAACTATATGCCTGTCTGTCTGTTTTTGCTCTAACAACATTTCGTTGTTATTCTGTAACAATGACAAATAAATAAACTGAACTGAACTGAACTCTTGTCCCTCTTCTTCTTCTTTCTTTCCACTGGTGAATCTTAATAGGAAATCATGTCTCTTGCTATTCTGTATTATGTAGTAAAAGAAAATGCAGTACACCCAGAAATACGTACTCACCATTTACTCATCTTTTACCCTCATGCCGTCCGAGATGTATACGACATTCCTTTGTCATTTTAACACAAATGAAGTAAAAAAATTTTTTTTACAAAAAACATCTCTGGGAAGACAATGCAAGCACATGTGTTCCTAAAAGCTGGAGCATCAAACAGCACATACTGCAATAACAGTAATCCATACGACCCCAATTGGTGAATCAATGTCTATTGAAGTGAAACGGTGGTTACACTTTATTTCGATAGTCCACTTTAAACATTCTACTAACTACAAGTAACTTTTCAACTACGTGTCAACTTACTCTCATTAGAGTATTAGTAGGCTGTAGTAGACTGTCAGTAGACTGTTAGGTTATGGTTAGGTGTTAGGTGTTAGGGTTCAGGTTAGGGTCCAAGAAACTCACACAGAAGTCGGATGCCATCAGGTTTTATTTATTGCTCACAACAAAATACAAACAATAACAAACAAAAAAACAATGAGAAACAAACAAGAAAGGAGAAAGGAGAAAAGAGATACTAGTTCTCGTGCGGGTTTTCCCAGGCTGAGCATTTCCTGCTGAATAAAATATAAAGTGTTTCTCATACAGTTAGTGTAGTCCAGGAGCAGGGCATAAAGGCCTGATGTTGGTCAGTTCATCCATCACCAAACATCCTTACAAATCCATCCTCACTCTAGATGGGTTTAATTGAGGACTTTCTTGATCAACGCAGAGGATTCTCACTGGAGTTTGTCTGTAAGAGTCCTTGTCCGTTTCATCCTAACGGAGGAAGATTTAATCTTCAAATCTTTAAGACTCATGTGTAATAGAAAAAGCCCTTAAACTATGTAATTTTCTGAAGGTATTTTTTGGTATTCTTCAAGCTTTAAAAAAAATCATCTTACTCCAGGGGATCTCACTCAATCTTACCCTGTATTTTACAGAGTATATGTACGTTTTGATTTGAGAACATGAATAATAATTTTTCCGCAGGATTCATGTGATTTTCAGGGACTGATAGTGCTATTCTGTGGTTTATTTTCTCTCTCCAGTCAGAGCAGGTCATGTGCCGAATCTAGAAAAACCTGCTAGACTACATACTCTTTTCTGAACACAAAGTTCAGTTCAACTGAATCTGTTTTTCAGGCTGTGCCGTGAAGGAGAAAACATGATATTTTAACGAAGAACCAATATCAAAATAGTAAGTACTTTCATGAAATATTTCAGTGCACTGGGACACATGGATCATATTTGCTTTCAAGGTGAAGTGAATGAGTGAAATTAAATATGACTTGGCTTTTACAATTTTACATTATATATTTAAAATAGACTTGACATTATTCTCTGTGAGTGTCTATCATTTGTTAACTGCCTGTTTAATGTTGTGATTTTAAGAAAACAAAACATCCGCGATAAAATATGAATAAAAAAATTATAATTGACATAAATTTTGTAATATGGTCATTATAAATCAGTTTACACATAACTATGAGTGTAATGCAGACAGTGGATCTAAAAAAACTGAAAAAAAATAAATAAATACACTCACCTAAAGGATTATTAGGAACACCTGTTCAATTTCTCATTAATGCAATTATCTAATCAACCAATCACATGGCAGTTGCTTCAATGCATTTAGGGGTGTGGTCCTGGTCAAGACAATCTCCTGAACTCCAAACTGAATGTCAGAATGGGAAAGAAAGGTGATCTAAGCAATTTTGAGCGTGGCATGGTTGTTGGTGCCAGACGGGCCGGTCTGAGTATTTCACAATCTGCTCAGTTACTGGGATTTTCACGCACAACCATTTCTAGGGTTTACAAAGAATGGTGTGAAAAGGGAAAAACATCCAGTATCCGGCAGTCCTGTGGGCGAAAATGCCTTGTTGATGCTAGAGGTCAGAGGAGAATGGGCCGACTGATTCAAGCTGATAGAAGAGCAACTTTGACTGAAATAACCACTCGTTACAACCGGGGTATGCAGCAAAGCATTTGTGAAGCCACAACACGCACAACCTTGAGGCGGATGGCCTACAACAGCAGAAGACCCCCACCGGGTACCACTCATCTCCACTACAAATAGGAAAAAGAGGCTACAATTTGCACGAGCTCACCAAAATTGGACAGTTGAAGACTGGAAAAATGTTGCCTGGTCTGATGAGTCTCAATTTCTGTTGAGACGTTCAGATGGTAGAGTCAGAATTTGGCGTAAACAGAATGAGAACATGGATCCATCATGCTTTGTTACCACTGTGCAGGCTGGTGGTGGTAGTGTAATGGTGTGGGGGATGTTTTCTTGGCACACTTTAGGCCCCTTAGTGCCAATTGGGCATCGTTTAAATGCCACGGCCTACCTGAGCATTGTTTCTGACCATGTCCATCCCTTTATGACCACCATGTACCCATCCTCTGATGGCTACTTCCAGCAGGATAATGCACCATGTCACAAAGCTCGAATCATTTCAAATTGGTTTCTTGAACATGACAATGAGTTCACTGTACTAAAATGGCCCCCACAGTCACCAGATCTCAACCCAATAGAGCATCTTTGGGATGTGGTGGAATGGGAACTTCGTGCCCTGGATGTGCATACCACAAATCTCCATCAACTAACTGCAAGATGCTATCCTATCAATATGGGCCAACATTTCTAAAGAATGCTTTCAGCACCTTGTTGAATCAATGCCACGTAGAATTAAGGCAGTTCTGAAGGCGAAAGGGGGTCAAACACAGTATTAGTATGGTGTTCCTAATAATCCTTTAGGTGAGTGTATATATGGTAGAAAAATAGGAACAAACAAATAAACTTTTAACAAAAAAACTTTAGCTTGCAAGGTTCTCTCAAAGTTCTGATCAAACGTTCTTCCGGTGACGTCATCTACTCCATGATGTCATTACACAGGAAAGCATCTTTAAGTGCTTCAGGAAAGTTCATTAGTGTAAACGGGGTTAGTTCAGCCAAAACGGACATTCCTGTCGTTAATCACTCATCCACATATCGTTCCAAACCCGTAAGACATTCATTTATCTTCGGAACACAAATTAATATCTTTTTAAAGGTATTAACTATGTAACTTTTGGCGCTCTAGCGGTTAATAAACAAACTGCTGCGTCTTGCGGAAGAACATTGTAGCCGGATCTACTTCTCTCTGTTTATGTCTATAACGAGTCACGCAGGCACTGTGCTACTTAATCATTTAATTTAATGTCTGAATGTTTCTTCGTTCAGAGTCAGTGGAGGAGATCAAACTAATCAGATTCTCCTGCAGCTTCATCATGGCTGATTCACAAGGATCCAGAGATGGAGATTTTTCTCCAGGATGCAGGTACTTTCAACAAACACTGTTAAATATTTTATTACATTACATCACATAAAAAGATCACAGTTTTTGAAGCCCCCCAGTTTGTTTTAAAACTAACATAATATATTAAATAAAAAGATCATAAGATCATGTTTTTTGATGCAATATGAATGTATTTAATATTAATATGGTTCCTATCATAAAGAATGAACACAGTAATCTAAAGGATTAAACTGAATCTGTTCTCTGTTCCAGTTCAGTCCAGCAGAAGAGCTCAAACCCAGAGTCCAGCTGTGTGTCTATGAAGAGTAACCGCTCTATGGATCCGCCAATATATTTTAAGAGTGGAAACAAACGTCCCGACCTCAGGTATATTATTTCTATAAAAGTTGTGCTTACAACCAAGTCTCCTGGTCTTCACTTCTGAATTTCCTACAAAGGTCAGAAAAACATTGGTCTCTTTAGTCGGTTGAGCCTTCGTCCTCCATTGTACCTTTGAAAAGAGTCATGTGATCGTGGTTGATGTTCACGTGGTTGAAGTTATTCTATAATTCTTATTACGCCCCGTCTCTAGGGGAATATAGAAAACTCTAAAGAGGCATAATAAATAATGTTGGGTTGTGGTAATGGAATTCCAGCAACGAATCACTCCGGTCGATAATCAAACACACACAAAATCTAAGCAGAAAAAGTAATAATTATTAAAGAATATCAAGTAAAATAAAGAGCATCTCTTCAGGGTGTCCCAAAGGCCAAAATAACAAACAAAACTATATAAAAAAGAAAAGAGGAGAGAATTAATAACCTAATCCAATAACAAAAGAAAATACATTTAACTTACCTAACTCCCTGCCAAAAACAGAGCTCAAACCAATTTCAAAATAAACACGGCAGTACACCCCTATGCTTCACACTTTTAGGACATGTTGTTTAGACAAGGGGAAACGTTTTCAGATGTTACAAAAGGTTGCACGTTCACTTGAACTAATTAACATCACTAATACACTCAAATTTGATCATCGGCTGGAGGAGGGATTCCGGAGCTCTCAACCCGAGTACGACCGAACCAACAATGAGCTCTCAGACGAGTTCCAGCAGCGTCCTTATAAAGACCACGCCCCGACTGGACAACCAATGGCTTTCTTACACCCCATCATTGGACAACCTGTTAGAAATCAGACAAAACAAGGAAGAGAAGAGGAACACAGAGAAATAGAAAAACAATAGGCTACATAAACACAGGTCGTAACAATTCTATTGTTGTTTTCCATTTGTTTGTTTTGAATTCCTAATTCCTAATATTACCGTTTTTCTCAGTCAATTTGTTTTTTAATAATATTTTTTAATAATTGTAATCAAATTTTGAAACAGTGCAAGACACCACTGAGTTACAGACAATAAGGTAAAAGTGTCACAACACTCCCTGGTCTTTCCTAAGATTCCAGTAAAAGTTTTTTTTTTTTTTTTTTTTTTTTTTACTTAATTTGAAAACCAGTTCAGTCCAGCAGAAGAGCTCAAACCCAGAGTCCAGCTGTGTGCCTATGAAGAGTAACTGCTCTATGGATCCGCCAGCAGTGTTTAAGAGTGGAGACAATAATTTCTATAAAGGTTATGCTTATGCTTATAGTATTTGATTTTTATGAAATTGTTATTAATATACAGCAGTTTCATGATCTAGATTTTAACCTAATAATTCTAAATTCCAATCCTTTAAAGGGTTAGTTCACCCAAAAATGAAAATTCTGTCAGTAATTACTCACCCTCATGTTGTTCAACCCCGTAAGACTTTCGTTCATCTTCGGAACACAAATTAAGATATTTTTGATTAAATCTGAGAGCTGGATCACTCCTCCATAGGCTTCTAAGGCATTATAACTTGCTGGCCCAGAAAATGTATTAAAGACATCGTTAATATAGTCCAAGTGACTACAGTGGCTCAATCTTAAGTTTATAAAGCGATGAGAATACTTTTTGTGCGCAAAAAAAACAAAAATAACGACTTCGTTCCACTATTCATTTCCTTCTCTCTGGGCCTCGAGTCTTTTCACGTCGTATAACTGCGCAGCACATCTGTGTTGTACGTCACACGCATCACACACATTTATTGGTCGACGCTGGTCATGTGTGTGATGCGTGTGACGTACAACACAGATGTGCTGCGCAGTTATACTACGTGAAAAGACTCGATGTCCAGAGAGAAGGAAATGAATGTAGTCACTTGGACTATATTAACGATGTCTTTAATTCATTTTCTGGGCCAGCAAGTTATAATGCCTTAGAAGCCTATGGAGGGGTGATCCAGCTCTCAGATTTAATCAAAAATATTAATGACACAATTACATCAATATCAGTGTGTCTGATTCTTTACCCTCTTCATTCTGATTTAATGTCAAATCTTTTATCCAGACCAGTTGAAAACAAAACTGTGTACAAGCCTGTGATTCAACCACAAGACTTTAATGAAAGCATGTATCCTGGTTTCAGGTAAAATGCAGGACTTTTTGGTTTTTTTATTTTTTACGTGCTGCAATTCACATCACACATCACTCAAACACATAATTAATGATTGAAACATTTCAGAAACCTAATGATGTTCTGTGTCCCATAATACAGCCAACAAATTATTTTGTAATTTATGTCTATTTACTTCTCTAACTTGTGTAATAATGTGGTATTTTAATCTTACAGCCATGACTCTAAACCTGCTGAAGTCCTCAACACATTGAGATCAAATCTGAGAGAGAAGTTTGAGTGTTTGTATGAGGGAATATCAAAGCAGGGAAACCCAACACTCCTGAATGAGATCTACACAGAGCTCTACATCACAGAGAGTGAAAGTGGAGAGATCAGTAATGAGCATGAGGTGAGACAGATTGAGACACAGTCCAGGAGAGCAGAAACAGAGGACACACCGATCAAATGCAGTGACATCTTTAGACCTTTACCTGGACAAGACAAACCCATCAGAACTGTGCTGACAAAGGGAGTCGCTGGCATTGGGAAAACAGTCTCTGTGCAGAAGTTCATCCTGGACTGGGCTGAAGGGAAAGAGAATCAGGACGTCCACCTCATATTTCCACTTGCTTTCAGAGAGCTCAACTTGATGAAGGACAAAACACTCAGTCTTTCAGATCTTATTCATCTCTTTTTCCCTGAAACCAAAGAAATGGAAATATCCAGTGATGAGTATAAAGTTTCATTAATCTTTGATGGTCTGGATGAGTGTCGTCTGTCTCTGGATTTTCAGAGCGATGTGAAACTGTGTGATGTGACTGAATCAGCCTCAGTGGACGAGCTGCTGACGAACCTCATTGTGGGGAATCTGCTTCCCTCTGCTCTCATCTGGATCACCTCCAGACCAGCAGCAGCGGATCTCGTCCCCTCTGAGTGTGTCCATCGAGTGACAGAGGTACGAGGCTTCAGTGACCCACAGAAGGAGGAATACTTCAGGAAGAGAATCAGTGATCAGAGTCTGGCCCACAGGATCATCTCACACCTGAAGTCATCAAGGAGCCTCTTTATTATGTGTCACATCCCAGTGTTCTGCTGGATCTCAGCCACTGTTCTAGAGAAGATGTTGAGTGAAGCAGAGAGAGGAGAGATTCCCAAGACTCTCACTCAGATGTACACACACTTCCTGCTCATTCAGACCAACATCAAACATGAAAAGGACTATGAGAAGAAAGTGAAAGATGAAGACATGATTGTCAAACTGGGGAAACTGGCTTATCGACAGCTTGTGAAAGGCAACCTGATCTTCTATGAGGAAGACCTGAGAGAGTGTGGCATTGATGTGGAAGAAGCATCAGTTTACTCAGGATTGTGCACTCAGATCTTCAGAGAGGAGTTGGGCTTGTATCAGGGGAAAGTCTTCTGCTTTGTTCATCTGAGCATTCAGGAACATCTAGCAGCTCTATATGTGCATCTCTCCTTTATCAACAATAACATCAATGTGTTTGACCAGATTACCAAACCAACTAATGGAGACAAAGTTTCACTATGTGATCTCCATCAGAGAGCTGTGGATGAGGCTTTAGACAGTAAAAATGGGCATCTGGACCTTTTCCTTCGTTTTCTTCTGGGTCTGTCAGTGAAGTCTAATCAGAGTCTCTTACAAGAACTAAAGACACAGACAGCAAACAGCTCTCACAACAATGAAAAAACAGTTGACTATATTAAAGAAAAGATCAGTGAGAATCCCTCTCCAGATAAATGCATCAATCTGTTTCACTGTCTGAATGAACTGGGTGATCTTTCACTAGTGAACGAAGCTAAACCTCTTATGAACTCTAGAGGATTACGTGATGTGAAACTCTCCTCGTCTCAGTGGTCAGCTTTAGTGTTTGTGTTGTTGTCCTCAGAGGAGACACTGCAGGAGTTTAACCTGTTTAACTTAATTGGAGTCAGAAATGATCAGTAAGTAACACTGAGTGCAATCATTACAGTCTAAAACATTATGAACAAAGAGAAACTCATAGATCAGAGGTGTTTAAATCACGGGGCACAGATTGATTTCTGGGATATTGTAGATAATTTGTGGGTGTTTCTCAAACCGTGGCTGTGTCCTAGTAAGGCTGCATATCTCGACTGCCACGTCATCAAGAGCCTCTGAAGGCTGTCTCAGTTTGAAGGATCTTTTGAAGGCAGCCTTCGTTTCACGTCCTTAATTCAGCTCATTTAGAAGGATGCATCAAGTGTATCCTTCGTGTCCTTCAATCTCCTACAAACCTTTGCAGACATCCCAATTTACAAAAAAGAACTGATGTAAAACGAGTCGGCACTGAGTTTATCTGAGTCCATTTTGAAATGTAAGACACAAATAATGTTTTCAGAAATGAAGGCATACATGTTATCTTTTGTTTTGGTGTAAACTAATCACTGAACACTAAACTGGTAATAACGTAAGCCACTGAGAGACACAGACGACTTTCATTCACTGTATTGCATTAATAAAAAAAAAGCCAGTTAATAAAAAGATATTTAATACAAAGTCTTTTTCCAAAATTAAGTTTTAATAGTATTTTTGTGGCGTGACCGTGGGCCGGGAACATGCGTGACCTAGCGATGCACACTTACTTGAGCGTCTCATTCTAGTGTTTAATGCTGAGGACTTGAGTCTTCAAGCCTCAGAAGGACCCGTGTAACTTCATTTTCCAGTTGAGTGCGCAAGCCTTTTAAAGTAAACTCATTTGACCGTTGTGTGTGCACCGTGTGCGCGATCAGAAAAATTGGGCTGCAAGCGGATCCTCCTGATGATGAAAATTATATCACGCGAACAGCCAAAGTATACTTGATAAAACAGTTAATCGCTTTGATGCCATTCCTGGTGGACGTTTAGCTCTTCACAGTGGTGTTGCGGACGGGCACGCAGGGCATATTAAATTATTGTTGTTATTATTACTAGGCTACTTTTATCATTAAATTAATATTACAATTAGTTTGGCCAGCAATAATTTCATAGCGCATCACCACATAACCGACACGCTGTGAGGATAAAAGATTAGATTAGCTTACTTCTCATTTCAAAAACAACTTTTTTAACACAAAATACTTCTTGATTCATGAAAATACGTATTTTTTCACTATGGGCCACAAGAAAAGTATTAAGAAAATAAATTAGATTAATCTCTCATTGTCTCTAAGAGAATATGCACCGTTAATGCAGCTTCAGATGCCAAAAGCTTTTACTGTCAGTTTCTGTAGTGAATAGTTGACTGGCGTTTTAGTCTTCTTAACCAATATAACTTTCACACAAAGTTTGCACCTCACCCACTCGGGAGTTAAATGTCACCATGGTGATAACTAAATAATCATAGCAACAGACATGACAAAAAAAATCTGACATGTCAAAATATTGTTGTTGTGTAATGCAGAATAATAGACCTGCCACAGCAACATTGACAAAAAAATCAATGTTTTTTTTTTAGATGTCTATTTTATAAAGCAGTGTTTAATTAAAAAATATTTGAGGGTATTAAGAAAGGTATGTAATGTATAGGGTAAGGGATAATGTAGAGCGAGGCGGTTGTTATAGCGAATACAACCCCGACAGGCTGATCAGGACCCCGACCCGAAGCGGAGGGGTCTTGAATCAGCCTGAAGGGGTTATATTCGCTATAACAACCGCCTCGCTCTACATTATCCCGCTTATTACATGGCTACCTACCAAATAAATCAATAATTTGACACAAAATATTGATTTAAAAAGGAGTTTATTGCTTTAAAAATGATTGTATTGCTTCCACTAAATAAAATAGTCCGTTCCGTCTCTACGGTTAAAATCCTGCGTCCATAGCAATGCTCTGTTTTTCATGGCAACGGTCTGTTATACTTAGCAGCGGTCTGTTATCAAGAAATAACAGACCATATTCTACATTAGACTTCAACCAAGCCATGTACTAATTACTTATAATAATAATCATTATTATTAGCATTAATAATTAATGTTTTTATTTGTTTATTTTCAATTAGTGAAACACAAAATACACCAGATGAAGTTCTTCAGAAGCTACTGCCTGTGGTTACAGCAACTAGATCAGCTTGGTAAGTAACACTGAGAACAAGCATCACTGTTAAAACATTATAACAATTCTTACTTAAACATTATAAATTAATGGTTTAACAAAAAGTTATGAGTGTCACACTTCAGCTTTTAAACCCTCCACCTATCTGACCTGATTTGTGATCTACTTAACCATTTTTATGATATTTGTGTGAGAAATTTGTTTTCAAATATCTGCATTTATAATGTGTGTATATAAACATTTATATTTAGACTTTTTTATTTTATTTTATTTTATTTAAATGTTAACATTTAGATTTAGGGAAAAACAGATGTATTAAATGTATTACATTATATCCATTTTATATCAAATTTCTCTCTCACATAGAGGCATAATCTCTTAGTATAACAATAAAACTCACTGACATGTTGAATTAATTGTTTAAAAAAAAAGATATTGCACACATTATAAACACAACTAAGAAAAACAAAGATATCTGATTTGGTCTGAGAGAGTGTGTCATTGTTCTCTACAGGTTGTATGATTGTGGTGTCACAGATGAAGGTTGTGCTGCTCTGGCTTCAGCTCTGAGATCAAACCCCTCACACCTGAGATATCTGCATCTCTCTGGGAATAATCTAGGAGACTCAGGAGTGAAGCTGCTCTCTGCTGTACTGGAGAATCCTCACTGTAAACTGGAGAAACTGTGGTAAAATCATCTCTCTACCATAAAGACTCGGAGTGAATAAGGATTAATATGCAGATAGTGCATTCAATATATCTTTGGCGTAAGCCCCATCCGGTGGTTCAGTGAAAGATTCCTGCTTGAACCATCAGATCCTGCCGGCGGTAGAAGGCAGCGGTGAGGAGTCTAATAAAATAATGCTATCAGTCAGATTCATCTTTACTTTGTTAATTTTGTGTTATTTTTGAAAAAGAAAAATCACAACATCACATACAAAAGGAACAATTACACCTAATGGCGACCAGTTTGACATAATGGTAACACTTTATCACAAGTATACAGTAACACAGCGCTTATAAATCATTTTCAATCTAGTAGTTTATAGTTAATGAATAGTATATAATAGTATAAGCTGTAGTTAATATATTAAGAGACTATATACAAATAGTGAGTTCTTCGTTCACTGTCACTGTAATTAACAAAGTGTTATTGTTTAATTAGCTCTTATGAAAAGAGTTAGATAATGTTTTGTTAATAACGTATTAACCATAAATAGTTCTCACTTTAGATTAGGTCAGGGAAAATCAGAAAATGTCATTAAGTACTTTAAAGGACAAGTTCGGTATTTTACACTTAAAGCCCTGTTTACAGATCGTTTCTGATGAAATAGATTGGGTGTATATAGAACAGGGGTGTTCACTGATATGCTCACACAAAAATCGCTGCAAAAGATGCTTTCCAACAGGTGTTTTACCATTCGTTGTAAAACTGTGGATCTATTTTTCCAAACGTCTCACACCCGTAGATTCTTCCGTTGAGAGCTTGAATAATAGACACTCCAGCCCAGTTGGTGGCGATAATGCACCTTTGCCAATTGCAAGCAAACCACTGGCATTTAATTGAATACACAGAAGAAGCAGAAGAAGAAGCGGCGGAGTAATACCATACCTCACACAGCTCACCCAATACAAGTCAATGGAGTTGGACAAAAACTACGATAAAACCTGTTGGAAAGCATCTTTTGCAGCGATTTTTGTGTGAGCATATCAGTGAACACCCCTGACCACTCGGTGAGTTTCACGTCTTTGTAAACGAAAGTTTAATGCGTTTTATGAAGGATTGTTCCAGTGCCCATAGGCTGCCATTGTGTAGGTGGGGGGGAAAGCGAAATAAACCTAAAATTCTCGGGACAGCAGCATGTGTCCAAATTTTTATCTTAACCATTCTATTTCATCAGAAACGATCTGTAAACAGGGCTTTAAGTGTAAAATACCAAACTTGTCCTTTAATACAGCCTTTATTGGACATTCATTTCATTAGTATTAAGTGTTCCTTAAAATTTTTACAAATACATTAAGCACATACACACACACAAACACACACACCAGGGTTGGGACGATACACCTATCCCCCGTTTCGTTATTATCACGATATTTGAGTGCCGATACGATATGTATTGCGATTTCTAAAAATTGCGATTTTACAAGTATTGCGATTCGATATTGCAATGTGTTTTTAACACCTAGACCATGGGGAAAAATTAAATCATACACTTATACAGAATGTACATGATGTATAAGATGTCATATTTACAAAAACAATTCATCACATCTTTCTGAGTTTTATTTCAGAAGCATCATACAGTACTACATTCTCTTGAATAAATTATTCAATAACAAATACAGTTTTTAGTCACTTGTCGCCACCTAGTTGCAAAACAATGTAATCAATAAATGCATTATTTTAAGTGCCAAGTTTCAATCAAAAGCTAATTTACTCAAATCCATCGCTACTGTAGACATCAGTGTTTATATTTGAACTTTAAACTTTATTCCCAGTACTTCTATGATAATTTGAACTATTGTATCACACAAATAATGATATTATTATGAGGTTTAAAAGACCTTTTGTGAAGCTGTTTCATGACAACTTTCTCTGGGTCAGCGGCTGCGCCAACACAGATTTGAATGTTGCAATATGATTTTGTCAAAGGTTTAATAGACAGAGGAATATGAAGAAGAGTGTGTGGGTGTTTGAATGGAGATCACAGTATTTTAGAAATTAATCGTGCAGCTCTACTATCTTTCCTTAGTAAGGAAAAAATGCACAATACTCAACTCAAACAATCCTTTTTGTGCTTATTTCTTATACTTGTCAAATGAGTTTAACAGACTGGTAATGTCAACAAATTCAACATATTATTTAGCAATTTTTGCAAAGATAATTACTTTTTCTGAAGGATAACCAACATTTCTGCATTCTCTAGGAGAATTTGGGACTTCTCCTAGCTTATTGTATCTCCAGCAGTGGAGAATACTCTATCAGAAGGGATAGAATCAATGTTCGAATTATACCGTGAGCTTCGGGGGGTACAGCTATTTCGACTGGTGACGTCACTCTCCATTTTATATAGGATTACACACATGAGAATCACTAATCTATATGCGAAATTCCCTGAATATTAGTACAGATTCCCTTTTGTTAAGACATTAAGAATTAAATTGCACAAAATGATAAATCTTGCCTGTAAACTGAATCTGATTATAACAAGACTGAAGCAAACACCAATTTGTGTAGCCTACAATTAATCACAAATATTTAGGGGTACTAGGCTGAAACCCCCCTAAAAAGGGCCTAGTGCACCTATGTGACGAGCTGCTCATAACATTTACCAGAAAGCACAACGCGTGATGATATACATGGCAGTCAAAACCATAGGCAGAGATTAAAGTTGATTCAGCCACTTCAGAAACTAATTGTTTCGCTGACACACCAGCGCCTGCGCCTGTACCCGGTACGCACGTTTTGACAGCTAGTGAAGTGATATCAAAGAACCATAGAAAAGAACACAGTCTGAACGTACCAGAGAAATGGTACAGCCCAATGGAGAGTGAGGGTTTGAAAATCGTATTTCATTAGATTATTATCTGAATTGTTGGTATGTGATGGTAATACTACATTTAAATACATACAATTTTGGATAGGCTAACATTATATTTTATTGCTTTTTTTTCAGTACCCCCCAAACTATTATTTTCATCCCTTTTGGGAGGGTCCAAGTCTCATCTAGAGGGGTCCAATACCCCCCGTAATTCGAACTATGGATATAATTTGCTTGAACACACATGTAAGATCCAGACAGGTGAAACAGAATTTTTTTTAAATCGGTTTGAATAATTGATTCATAAAGACTTCACTTGTTTCATTACTGGATGAATTAGCACTCTAGCGGTTAATAAACTGAACTGCATGCGTCTTGCGGAAGTAGCCAGAGCTACTTCTCTCTGTTTATGTCTATGACGAGTCACGCAGGCACTGGGCTACTCCGCAGCGGTGCCGACCCGACCGGTGAAAAGTATAAACACTTATTACAGGCTTACCGTAGTAATTCAGGATAAGACAAAAGCACGTTTTGAAAAAAGGCATTCATGATATACTTGCTCACTGTAAACATTTTGTAAATTATGAACACAAAAAAAGTTACAGACTGCAGCTTTAACAGTCACTTGTCTTTATGAGCATTTTGAAGCATCAGATGTAATCGATACACTTGTTATTTAAAGCGACTTTCAAAAGGTGATTTACTCTATTTTGGTTGCTACTGTAGCCATCAGTGTTTATACCCGAACTATAAACTTTTATATCTGTATTTTTGTGATCATTTGAATATTTAGAAAACACAAATAGATACTTCACCCACACATCGCACCAGAACTGTTTTTCGGAACCGAAACTTAGGAATTTTGCACGGTTCCGATATTTTTCAAAAACACTAACGGTTCTGGATAAGAACCAATTCTCGGTTCCCAACCCTACTTTTCAGTGCATTCAGTCTCACGTTGCTTCCAAGCATCCACTTGAAAGGGATATTACATCACTCAACACTCACACATTTCATCTTCTGTTGGAACAAAAATGGCTAACATCTGTCAACCTCGTCTATAAGTGTTACGAACTGCTCCAAGACACGAAGGTAGAAATCCAAATGCAGCTTTAATGACAGGGAAATCCAGACACGTAATCAAATAAACAGGCAAAAGGTCAAAACCCAGGTAGGCCGTCCAAACAAACAAAACAAACAAACAAACAAAACAGGCAGGGGTCAGAGGCAAAAGAGTAATCCACGGAACAGGCAAGAAATCCAAAAATCAAGAGACAAGAAACCAGGGAAAACGCTCGGGAATGCAGTGCAACAACATACAAAACTTTGCAGTGAGTGATGGGGTGAACCAGGCTTATATGGGGTGAACTAAACAAGAAGATGAGATACAGGTGAATGTGATAATGAGTGCTGATGAGTCCAGGCAGAGAATGATGGGAGATGTAGTCTATGAGTGAACATGAGAGTCTGGTGTGGAGTGCCCTCTGGTGGCTCTCAATAATCCAAGATGGCGGCGCGAGTACATCGCGAGGCTCGCGGTCTCTCCAGATTCTGTAATTTAGCAGTATTTTTCTTGCTCATTTCGGGTCTGTTCGTCCAGAACAGTTGTGCCTTAACATCGTACACCCAAGGTGAGCTTTTGGATATTGGTTTGCGAATTTCCGACAGTTTTATGGACAACCTTCGACTCCTTCCTGAGATCGCCAGATCACCCGAGGCTATGCACTCTGCCCGGCCGGGCGGAAGTGCTCGCAGGCGCCGGCGAGATCGTAAACAAAGGCGGGGGAAGCGCGGAGGACTAAGAGCTAAGCTAAAGCTAACACCACACCGGCTCTCTTTACCCAGCATTTTCCTTGCCAATGTACGGTCGCTGTTGAACAAAATGGAGGAGATTCGACTCAACATCACATACAGCAAGAGACTTTTGAACTGTAATGTTCTAATTTTCACGGAAACATGGTTAAACAGCGGAATACCGGACAACGCTATTGAGCTAGCGGGACGCCATACATTCCGGACGGATAGAACATTAGATGGCTCCGGTAAGACCAGAGGTGGTGGATTGTGCATTTACATTAACAAAGCTTGGTGCACAAACTCTGCTATTGTTGGGAGACATTGTTCAGCTAACCTTGAGTTTCTCATGGTTAAATGTAGACCGTTTTATCTACCGCGGGAGTTCACTTCCACTATTATAACTGCAGCCTATATTCCCCCGGATGCTGATGCCAAGTTTGCTATGAAAGAACTTCACGCAGCCATCAGTAAACAACAGACCGTTCACCCGGAAGCTGCGTTTATTGTTGCGGGTGATTTTAATCATTCAAACTTAAAGTCAGTGCTACCGAAATTTCACCAGCATGTTTCCTGTCACACCAGAGGAAACAAAACCTTAGACCATGTTTACACAAACATGGCTGAAGCTTACGTCGCGACACCCCTCCCCCACTTGGGACAGTCAGATCACCTTTCTTTGTTCCTCACCCCCAAATATGCACCTCTGATCAATCGCGTGAAGCCATCAGTGAAGACCATCAAGGTGTGGCCTGCGGGGGCAGATTTCTCACTCCAGGAAAGGTTTCTACACACAGACTGGAGTATGTTTGCTTCTCAAGCCACCAGTGGCTCTCACACGGACATTGACTGCTACACCTCCTCTGTACTGGATTATATTAATACCACCATTGACAGTGTTACAACCCAGAAGCAGATCACCACATACCCAAATCAGAAGCCATGGATGAACAGGGAAGTGCGACTCCTATTGAAGACACGCAATACTGCCTTCAGATCAGGAGATGCACAAGCCTATAGCACATCCAGAGCAAATCTGAAAAGGGGCATCAAAGAGGCCAAGCACTGCTACAAGCTTAAGATAGAGGGACACTTTTCCAACGCTGACCCTCGGCGCATGTGGCAGGGCATTCAGGCCATCAGTGACTACAAACCCTCTCACTCCACCCCCGCAGCCACTGATGTCAACTTCCTGAACGAGCTAAATGACTTTTATGCTCGCTTTGAAAGAGACAACAGAGAAACTGCCACCAAGCTCAAATCCTCAGCTGACCACCCACCGATCACACTCTCCTCCACAGATGTCTGCAATGCACTGAGCAGGATCAGCGCGCACAAGGCTGCTGGACCAGACAACATCCCTGGACGCGTACTCAGGGCATGTGCGGAGCAGCTCGCTGGGGTTTTTACAGACATTTTCAACCTGTCTCTTGCCCAAGCAGCTGTACCAACATGCTTTAAATGCACTTCCATTGTGCCAGTGCCAAAACACTCCAGCCCGAAGTGCCTTAATGACTACCGCCCTGTAGCACTCACACCCATCGTAATGAAGTGCTTTGAGCGGCTGGTCCTGGCACACCTAAAAGACTCTCTACCATCCACATTGGACTCACACCAGTTTGCCTACCGTAGCAATAGGAGCACAGAGGATGCAGTCTCCATGGCACTGCACTCTGTGCTCACACATCTGGACAATAAGAACACTTATGCACGCATGCTGTTTGTTGACTTCAGCTCAGCATTCAACACTGTCATCCCAACTAAGTTAATAGCCAAACTTGGAGACCTGGGCTTCAACACCTCCATGTGCAACTGGATTTTGGACTTCTTGACCAACAGACCCCAGAATGTTCGATCAGGCTCCAACTGCTCCACATCCATCACACTCAACACTGGTGTACCACAGGGCTGTGTGCTAAGCCCGTTCCTCTACTCCCTCTTCACCTCCGACTGCAAGCCTGTGTACGGATCTAATTCCATCGTCAAGTTTGCGGACGACACTACAGTGATTGGTCTCATCAGCAACAACGATGAGACTGCCTATAGGGAGGAGATCAAGCACCTGGCCACATGGTGCACCGAAAATAACCAGCTCCTCAACACCACCAAAACGAAGGAGCTCATCGTGGACTTCAGGAAAGTGTCAAGAGGCACACACGACACCATCCACATCAATGGAATGGCTGTTGAGCGTGTCTCCAGTTTCAAGTTCCTGGGGATCCACATCTCGGCGGACATGACCTGGACAACCAACACCTCCAGCCTGGTCAAGAAGGCTCACCAGCGCCTTTTCTTCCTGAGGACACTGAGGAAGAATCAGCTTTCCTCCACTATCCTGGTGAACTTCTATCGCTGTGCAATAGAAAGCATCCTGACCAACTGTGCTACAGTGTGGTATGGGAGCTGTTCTGTTGCAGAGCGCAAGGCACTGCAGCGGGTGGTGAAAACCGCCCAGCGCATCACTGGGACTCCACTACCTGCCATCGAGCACATCCAGAGGAAACGCTGTCTGCATCGAGCTCGCAGCATCCTTAAGGACTCCTCTCACCCAGCCCACAGACTGTTTTCTCTCCTGCCCTCCGGCAGGCGTTTCAGGTGCCTCCGGACCAGGACCAGCAGACTAAAGAACAGTTTTTTCCCCAGAGCTGTCTCTTTATTAAACTCTAACCCTCATTGATCCCACTCCCCTCATATACTGATTGACTCTCCTCTCCCTCCTCACACCTGCCTCCATTTTGTTATTCGCAATACTATAATGTTCATTTGCACTGCTGACTGTTATTACAGTAACAACTGTTTACATATGCATCTTGCACTACTACCTTGACTGGAATATGCTCAATTTGCAATATCGTACCTTAACTGTAATATGCAATTACTTTCCACTGCACTTTCACTCGGATAGCTTCTGTCCAAACTTTATTTGCACTACTTTAAATCCATTGTTATACTGCTCATTAGCCTAACTTATACATATATCTATTTGTTAAATTCTGTTTATAGTAATAGCCATCTGTATATTATGCTCACATTCTGTTTATAGTAACAGCCATCTGTATATATATTCATAGTACATATCTATCTGTAAAATTCTGTTTATAGTAACAGCCATCTGTATATTATATTCAGTACATATCTATCTGTAAACATTCTGTTTATAGTAATAGCCATCTGTATATTATTATATTCAGTACATATCTAGCTGTAAACTCTGTTCACAGTAATAGTTATCTGTATATTATATTCATAGGACAATCTATCTGTAAATTTTTGTTTATAATAGTATTCAACTCTATATTTATTCAGTACATATCCATGTTCTGCACTTATGGAACCACTGTATATCCTGCACTTGCTGCTATTGCACTTCTGGTTAGACCTAAACTGCATTTCGTTGCCTTGTACCTGTACTTGTGTAATGACAATAAAGTTGAATCTAATCTAATCTAATAAGCAAGTACAAAAATAATGCAATTTAATTTGAATTAATATCAATTCTGGAATAAGAAAAATCTATTTTAAAACTGTAAACAAAACAAAAAAATCGCAATAGGTGAATTGATTTTTTTTCTCCCAGCCCTAACACACACAAATGTTCCTTAAAATGTTTACACACACACACACACACACACACACACACACACACACACACACACACACACACACACACACACACAAATACACGTTGGGTTTCCATGTTTTATGGGGACTTTCCATAGAAAATATTTTTATACTCTACAAACTATATATTCTATCCCCTAATCTTAACTGATGTATTTTAACAAGGTGAACTAATCAGTATTTTATGTATTTCATATTGACAGCATTATGTTGTTATTTTATTTTTTAAGTGGTCATGTTTAGCTTTGGATATACGCTTAAACTGTGCGTCATTGTTCTCTACAGGTTGATGGATTGTGGTGTCACAGATGATGGTTGTGCTGCTCTGGCTTCAGCTCTGAGATCAAACCCCTCACACCTGAGAACACTGAATCTGTCTTATAATAAACTAGGAGACTCAGGAGTGAAACTGCTGAATGATCTGAAGAATGATCCACATTATAAACTGAAGACACTAGTGTAAGAATAGTTTTTAATGATTTTCGTCATCATATTTTAATTTCAAGTTCAAATGGCTGATTTACTCACTAGAAATAAAAGGAAATTGTACCAGGTTCAGTAACAGCACGTGTGTGTGTGTGTGTGTGTGTGTGTGTGTGAATATTTTGTTTGAGATCATCAGTTAAGTCTTAAATTCAGCTTCGGTTTCTGTAGGTGTCTGAACTTTAAACTGTATTTAATATGAGTTCAATTCTAATTATGATTGAGAAAATAATATTAATGTTATTTTTAGCTGTTCCCCTTTAACTTTCTCTATAGGCATCTTTACACAGCTGAGTTAAGGCTGCTCTAAAGCGGATATGTGTCTGCTCAAAGTTCTGTGTAAAGACACAATGCCGCATAAAAGCAAACTTAAAATATGACGGGTCTGACCTACCTCAGCCCCTAGTATCAAAGGTGACTCTGATATTGTTTTGGCTCAGTGTGAATGAACGTGTACTTGTGCCGCTCTAAACTTCGTCATTGTCATGACAACCAAAAATGTGGCGTGAGAATCAAGAAGCGGAAGACAAAACACATAGGCCTAGCTCCATATTGTTTTAGCCAAATTAAAAATGTCAGCCAACAAGGGACAATAAAGTAAAAGTGTCCTGTACTCACATCGTGAAGCAAACCACCAAAATAACAGAGTCGTCGACGTGTGCAATCAATTGGCTTTCGCCGTTTTGTGAGGGATTTTCACAATTAATACCGTTCCAAATTATCCTACATCCTATCCAGGACATATAGATAATCCCGCGGTAACTAAAGAGCCTATCCTTTAGTCGTGTCCTCAAGAGTTAGGCGATCAGTCTCTACAAATTCGTATTCTATTATAAAGATAATAAAGATAATAGATTTCCCCTTCGTAGTATAAGTCTACCTTTTTAGGTACTCTTCAACCGTGTTCGCTATACAACAATAACCCTGTCGTAAGCTGCCTCTTTGGCTAGGCTTTTAATCAATCAAATCTCACAGTGATTATTCTTACATCAAAAGAATGCTCACCCTCTTGTTGTTTCCTCCGGTTAGGATCTTCCTGATCCAGATAGCAGAATGTGACACGTACCCAAGAATCCAAGGTCCAGACAGATGATTATAATAAATGTTTAACAATATTTATTAAAATAATCAATTTAAAAAAAATACTTGTTACAGATTCAAAATGAGTACTAACTTAACAGAGAGATACTAGCTAGGCTTAAAGCTTCTTGCATCCGATAACTGCTGGTGTATCAGACTGGAGATTGCAAGGAAGAGCCAAGAGTCCTGTCCAGGTCTCTTCTTTTGTAGTCCGAATTCAGACGTCTTCATCATAGTTACTGTAAGGCACATGACTGCTATTTCAATATCACGTGTACAACTGCTGGTCCCAGCAAGTGTAGTCCTGCTATTTCTGTGTAAGCATGACGATGTCTAGCCTGCGGCTTGTTCTATGTTCAATGACCCTGGTCACTGCTCTCTCATGTGATTTGAGAAAGGCAGAGCTGGACAGCAACCTCTTTATTCAGCAGAATATTTTTAGATGGTTATATGTTTTAGTAAACCAGACAGTTCGTCGGTGGCATTCTTATTTACAGACTTCTTATTGTGACCCTTTCTGCGTTGATATCGAGTTGGAGGTGCAAATAAAGCGAAGGAAGTGCCACTCTCAGGTGGGCCTCCCTCAACACACAAAACAGTTTGTAATCTTCCTTTGAAGAGACTGGCAGATCAACGCGCTGCTACATTTCTCTCAGATACGGTTAATGCTTATTCGGCGTCACTGTGTTATATTATATTCCAAAAATCATCTTCTTGAGGATGATATTTCACACACACACAACCTGCCTGAAACGCTAGCGATAGCATAATTGTTCTTTCTGGCTCTTTGAAAAAAAAACAAAAAAAAACCTTACTAGCTCTTTTAATCCTGCGGTGATCTACCTGGTGTAATAATTCATAACTTCTTTGTGGCATTTGTTCCATTTGGAACAATTTTATTAAGAAAAAGAAAATAACTATCAGTACCACAGAATTATGACAAACATCAAAGCGAGATAGCTAGAGCACGCAGAGGAAACTTTAAATTCCGTATTTTTATTTATCTCGAGTTTTATTTCTTTGTTTACTACTTAATTATTTTTAAATTCATTTTATAACACTTTGTTAAAACTGTAGTTTTAAAATAGTACTGTTCAAAGTATTATTTCCCGAGATTTTAATTCCTGTGCATATGCATTTATGCCGCATCAGAAAAGCAATAAACATTCTGTGTACATGAAAAATTTGTGATTTTATGGCGCTTCAGATTTAAAGACGCCTTATGTGTGAGATCATCTGAGATTTGGGTTGTTTGTTATTAACTGATATTAAATTTGTAGTGAGTGATCATTTCTGCTGGTTCTGTATCAGCTGTCCGTTGTGTGAAAGTGACCTTTCATGTGCTTTTGATTTTGTAAAGTGACTTTGAGCATCAGATAGAAGCTATATTATCATAATTGAGAATAAATTAATATAGATTATCTAGTTAGTTTTCTTATGAAAAGATGTGACAGACGTAATATCTCATACTGCATATGTGACTGTTTGTGTGTTTTATTTTAGGTATTAGATGACAGTCTGATCTTCTGATGATCATCTGATGGTGAATAAGGATCCACTGCAGAGACTCACAGTCAACAGAATCAACAGAGACTGAACATACAGTGACTTCACTGTTATAAATTCAGACTTCATTTAGATTTCAGCGATCCTCTGACAGACCTGATGAGGCGGCAGTGAAACACCTTTTATTTCACAGCAGCAAATTACAGTTTCTCATTCATAGATTCACCATTATGAACTCAAAAAGGTTGGAGTTTTGTTAGAGTAAATATAGTCTGAATGTGTTTGTGTTGTATCAGCAGAGGGAGACAAAGACTAATTAAAGATTCATTTTTCATAATTATGAGAAAGAAGAAAAAACATTTCAAGCTCATTTTTGGAAAACAAACAATGGAAGCTTGAGTTTATACATCATGTTTTTAATAATAGTTGTATTACATTTGTATTAATGTATTAAAGGGCTCATATGATGCATTTTCTTTTTCTTTAGTCTGTTATGTAGCTGTTTGTGCATGTATAAGATCTGCAAAGTAACAAAGCTCAAAGTCTCCTACAAAAAGATTTATTCTAATGCCGATACACACTGTAGATTTTGGGCGGTTCCAGACGAAAGATGAGCATCGTGAAACAATCGTGGTGATTTCTGTGGTCGTGGCTCCTAAACGTTGTACAGTGAGAGCGGTTCACAGATGGCTGTCACAGCCTTTTAATTAAAGATAGCCTGTGATCATTTACTGACAGTGTCATGATCATCTCACAGTGTGTTTGCTGCTACGACTTACATCTACTGACTAATCAATGATAATGCAGCATGAAATGGCTTATTGATCAATGCAACATGGCTCTCAAACTTAAAACTTCTTTTCTCCATTAACAATTGCAATGCCAAGTTGTTCTCTTTGACACTTACCAATGACCACGTCCATATATATTCCGCTTTTCTTTTTTTTTGCGCACATAAAAACCATAAGTGCCAAAGTGCAACTGATCTTGCTCTATATGTTTATCACTAGTGCATGCTGATGACTTTTTATTCTTATATAATAACTTGCATAGCCTACGGTTCAATGAGTGTCATCATCGTAAAGTCTACATACATGTCGTACCCAAGTTTATTAGATCCATGTTGTACAGTGTGATTTATAATGATGTTACAGGATTGAAATGGCACAGTCTAAGGCAGATCCAGACCAAGCTAAAACACCTAGATCAAATTCTCTCTCACTACATCACTCTGTCATTTCTGGCAGGTCACGTTAGTCATTATTATCAGCAGCTATCGCGTTTCTCAGGAGCGAATTACCCTCCTCCCTCCCCAGCTCCTCCTCTCGTCAGTCAGGCATTTTGATTCCCCCTGGAATCAGACTAAATTCTCAATTATGTTATACATTATTATCTTGAATTAATCATATCTGCAATACATTCATGTTGGTTCTGTTCTGTTTACCCTAAGGTTGCTACTCCTATCCATGCTAGGCTTCATGGATGCGCAGGGAGTTCTTGCCCTGAACAGAACCATACCGCCAATCCAAACTGTATGCTGATTGTAAATCGTATTTGACGATAGTGGTCCTGACAGAAATATTTGCATAATTCTGCCCAAATGCATATGCAGAGAAAGAAGGCGTGGCTTCAGTTGTCAGTAGTGTTGTCGCTGCCATGTTGTGGAGATTCTGTGTGTTTCTGTGAGAAAGCAAAAACAGCGCTTTATTTGGCTTTCTGAAAGTGGACGCAATTACGGATCAGTGATAAAGATTTATTTACAACACTGTTCACAAATGTTTGTGTGTGTGAAGCATATTTTATGAAGGACAGTTTCCTGAACCTGGGAAAGTACAAAACTGACTGTGCACAAAGACTATTTCTAAAAAAATGGGGCAATTCCAACATTTTGTTGGGCAATCTGGCACTTCTGAATCAGAACAGAGAATGTTTTATTATTTGTTAAAGTATTAGTATTGACTGTTCAAATGCAGAGTTTTGTGCAGTGTAGAGTAACACGTCGTTCTTATGATCAAAAGTGCAGAGATGGATTTATGTTTACAAAGATAGTATCTTCTGTTCTCCACTTATAACTTGTGGTGAAAAGATGACAAACAGAGATACACTACGTGTTCTGTTTCACACTGGTGGCGTTTGTCACGTTCAGCAGAACCTCGGCTTGTGTTTCTGCAAATACGTACGAGTTTCCGATCGATCAGGTTGATCATCTGCATTTTCAGAATCGACTCAGGCTCGAACTGATAAGGTAAAACTGATGACATTACAATAATGTACAGTATGTGAAAAATAATGTGTTTTTTGAACATTAAAACATGGTAACACACACACACACACACACACACACATGCACACTCTCTCACACACACATTCTCTCTCTCACATACACAATCACCTACACACACACTCACTCACTCTCACACACACAAACACTCTCACTCACTCACTCACACACACACACACACTCTCTCACACACATACACACACACTTACACGCACACACACACATACTGGAGTAAATGTGTATTTCTCATGCAGTGAATGAGCTGCTCTGTCTTGTGCTGTTTTCCTGAGCGTCACACACAGTCCTCTCTTCCCAAACCTCAGGGCCGGGTCCAGCAGCGGTGGGTTAGTTCAGCTCAGCCACTTTGTCTACATTTTCATTTGTATAGCTGTGTGCAGATCTCATTTGTACAATATTATTGTAAACAATTAAATGAATTTAATACTTGATGCAGGCGTGAGTTTCTTAATTCTTTTGTGATTTGGATGGTAGATATTGACCAATTAACCTTTAATTTGTCCTGCCGGACTTTTTGGGTCGGTAATTGTAAGAAAGTAAATGCCTTTCACATGTAAACAAAAATCCACTTCTTAATTCCTTTTTATTTTATTTTTTTATGTAGCAGCATAGACAACAGCATTGCAAAACAGAGGTATTGGTATTTTTCAATGGCCACAGCTCTGCCGAGAGCCTGTCGTCTTAGTGGCGCTCAGGGCCGAATCAGTGGCGCTGCGCAGCTCTCTGAACACGGCAGGACCACTTCAGCCCTCGTCCATGAGGCGCAGGAGTTTGGCTTGAGAAACCTGTAGTCATGGTGTGAAGGCCTGAACAGCTGAAGCTGAAGTCCTGCAGGGCTTGGACGGGGAGCGACCTTGGCCTTCCCTCCTGTCGCTGCGCAGCCACGGCTTTGTCCAAGGGAGGTGTTTTCTCGTAGCCCTTTTGCTCAGCGCATCAATAGTGGTGAGCTTGTAGTGCATAAGCGTGTCGAGTAGGGGCCCGAGCCACGACCTGGTGAGTTTGTCGTGAAAAACAAAACGTGAAGAACAGCGCTGCTCTCTGACGAGGGAACCAGTCGTCCAGGCGGCTGCATGTGGGCTCCTCAGGGATAGACCACTCGAACCCCAACGCGGATTAACTCGCCATCATCCCAGCTCTAGCGTTGCTCGGGTCCTCAGACGGCAAAGGGGCAGGGCCACTCCTCCACGCCTGAAGCCTCTAATGACATGCTTTCATCAGGGAGATCCTCTTCAGATCCTCTGAACGAGACCAGGACACTTGTGCCAGAAGAAAAGAGCACTGGAGAATCCTCTCTTTCTGGGGAAAGTAAGCTCACTCCTGCACAACTGCTCACTCCTCTGGTTCCTAGGAGAAAGAGAACGGGAGAGCACGAGGGGCGGAGCCGGTCTCTGAAAAGAAAGCTTTTATAGATCGCCGGATAGCCGCAGAGGAGACCGCTGAATCAGCTTGTGTGCAGAGTATTTTGGCGGGCTTCATCTCCATAGGTTCGCTCAACTTCGCTGCGCAACCATTGGCTTCTGCAGTTTCACTGCGTGATTCTATAAGGCTTTTAGGAGTTTTCCCATTGCGTTTAGCGACGCAGTACGAGTGAACCGTATCGATAGGGAACAGAAGAGATCACTTTACACCTTCAGGATTTATTCATTACTTAATATGTCACAATAATTTGTCTTTTCCTCTCGATGACTTTTGACCATTTCAGTTATTAAATTAAAAGTGGTCCAAAGTGCAATAAAGTTATGAATGCAAAAATAAAATAAAATAAAATAAATAAAACTGTGAAAAAATCGTGAAATGACTATATGTAATTATAAACATGATTGGATGATGACAAACTTATTTCATTTCATACAGATGTGATCAAACAGAGTCCTCTTTATGATTTATTATCAGGAACTCTGCTTTGCAGAAAGATAAATGAGTGACAAAACTGAACAAATGAAGGCAAGGATGAACAAATAAAAAGAATGAATGAATTAAACTAAAGAGAGATAAAACTAAATTGAATTAACCAAAGAATATTTGGTTATCAAAAAATCACAAAAAAACAATAAATTAACACAGATTAAAAAAAAATAAAAAAAATAAAAAAAAAGAAGAAAAAGACGCAAGTGCTTTGTTTGGCATATTAGACAGTATTGACTGTTTTTGTTCTATTTGAGCAATAATTCAGTCATTAAGACGGTCACCTGACACCCCCTACTGGTGGTTTAGTTTCGTGTTTAAAAGTAGGCTATCATTCTTTCCAATATTTCATATTTGTATTAAAAAAATATATTTAAAACAATCTCATAACATTATTTAATGCAGTTGTAATTTTTCAGTGTAATTTAATTCATTTGATTGGTAACAGCCATATAGTGTCTTATTATTCCAATTGAATTTATTGATCAAATTTAAGAATGTAAAATGAAAGATGAAGCATATATTTAACGATTAGGGAAAAATGCTCTTAATAAAGGTTAAAATATCATAAATATGCAGATTTAAATATGTAAAAGCTGACTGAACACTGGTGAGAATATTGCTTCAGAATAAATTATATTTACATCACACACAAAAAAACTAAACAAAAAGAATCCAACATTTTTTCTAGACAAGCAATTTTTTTTTACTTGGACAAGTGAATGGCCGATTTACCTGTTCAAAGGACAAGCACATGAAAAGGCTTAATGTTGAGTCCTGAGTTATATTTTATATAGGCCTAGTATTATGTGGCGAGCCTGAGTATAGTTTTCACATCAGCCCAGTTTATTCTGTAAAGTTAGTGATACGCTTTTCTGGCTAGGCTGTGTCTCATACGCATGCATCGTGGTACTCTCGTGAACGCGCGTCTTTGTTTACGTCTCTCTCTCTCTCACATAGAAAGTGAAAGTAAGTTCTCCTACCGCCATTTTGAGCTGACACAATGCGAATAAGATCAAACTGTTTATCAACGTTTAAGAAGGAATTTACGTGTATCTTTATGATGTTAAAGCTGGAGGATTTCAGAAACTTTGTCTGGTAAAAGTTTGATCAAGGTGAGTGTTCATGTGACTTTCTCATATTAACATGAATCTCTGGAAGACATTTTAAGTGATTGCTTGTGTGATATAAAGTCGTTAATGGGTTTCTTTCACTTCAAGATTTGTGTTTCGTGATGTCTGTGATTCTTCAGAAGTTTGACAGCATATGTGTAAACATGTATAGGCCAATTCACACCTCACACGCAAACACGTTTTTTCTTTTTTCTTTAATCGGATCAGTGTGTGTCGATGTGGGTTAGGGTTTGTTTTCTTTTCACCAACTGAACATGTTCAATCAGCGTTTCTCGGTGTCAGTTATTTTTCATAAAATTCTAAATCCAACGGTCTATGGGATTAATATCCTGCCATGATTCAAAACTGAAAATAAAGTTCTGAAAGGTTGAAACTAAGTGTTCGAAAACTCAAAATCTTAAAAAAAAAAGTTTTGCAAGATCGAAAAATAAGATTTGCAAGCTTGCAAAATGTAAAAAAAATAAAAATATCTCTGCAAACATTATGTTGTTTTTGAGATTTCCTTCTTCAGAACCGCAACATTTTTTTTACGATGTTGTGCAAACAATTTTTCAGAGTTTCAAATTTGTCAGTGTTCTCCCACTGTATTAGTTTGTTTTCCAGGTTTGAAACCTTGTAAATGGTGATCTGAAAACTGGTGTGCGAATGTGTGAAAAAAAGTTTTGAAACTCTGAAAACAAAGTTTTGCAGGCTTGCAAAGTGGTAAAAAAAAAAAAAATCTCTGCAAACATAATTTTCAGAGTTTCAAAACTTTTTTTCACCTATTCGCACACCAGTTTTCAAATCACCATTTACAAGGTTTCAAATCTGGAAAACAAACTAATACACTGGGAGAACAGTGACAAATTCAAAACTCTGAAAAAATGATTGCACAACACCGTAAAAAAGAGTGTTTCACTTCTGAAGAAGGAAAACTCTAAAAACAAAATTATGTTTGCAGAGATTTTTTTTTTTTTTACCACTTTGCAAACCTGCAAAACTCTGTTTTCAGAGTTTCAAAACTTTTTTTCACACATTCGCACACCAGTTTTCAGATCACCATTTACAAGGTTTCAAACCTGGAAAACAAACTAATACAGTGGGAGAACACTGACAAATTTGAAACTCTGAAAAATTGTTTGCGCAACATCGTAAAAAAAATGTTGCAGTTCTGAAGAAGGAAATCTCAAAACCAACATAATGTTTGCAGAGATATATATATATATTTTTTTTACATTTTGCAAGCTTACAAATCTTATTTTTCGATCTTGCAAAACTTTTTTTTGTAAGATTTTGAGTTTTCGAACACTTAGTTTCAACCTTTCAGAACTTTATTTTCAGTTTTGAATCATGGCAGGATATTAATCCCATAACGGTCGACTTTGCTGGTCTTTGCGGTGTGAAGGCCCAATGAGCTTGAGTTAACGCAGACACGTGATCCTTTTCTCCTACTCCAGATATGTTCAGCTAAATTAAGAAGGTTGAATCAAAAATCATTTAATTTAGTGTGTGAATGTTTCTTCATTCAGAGTCATTGGAGGAGATCAAACTCATCAGATTCTCCTGTATCTTCATCATGGCTGATTCACGAGGATCCAGAGATGGAGATTTTCCTCCTGGATGCAGGTACTTTCAACAAACACTGTTATTGTATTCAATCACAGAAAAAGGGTTACCCACCCCACAGACACACAGATCAAATAAAGTGTACGGATTTTTTTTTTTTTGCCTGTTTTTGTTTTGAAACTAACATGAAATAATAAATAAATAAAAAATCATAAAGTTTCTTCAAAGTGCTTTTTGATGAAAGATGAATGTGTTTATATTAATATGGTTCCTCTCATAAAGAATGAACACAGTAATCTAAAGGATTAAACTGAATCTGTTCTCTGTTCCAGTTCAGTCCAGCAGAAGAGCTCAAACCCAGAGTCCAGCTGTGTGTCTATGAAGAGTAACCGCTCTATGGATCCGCCACTACATTTTAAGAGTGGAGACAAATGGCCTGATCTCAGGTATATCATTTCTATAAAAAGTTATGCTTATAGTATTTGATTTTTACGAAATCATTATTATTATACAGCGGTTTAATGATCTTAAGTTCAAATCCTGTAAGTTTCAGTCTATTAAAGGGGTGGTTGATTTTGATTTCTCTTTTCTAACTTTAGTTAGTGTGTAATGTTGCTGTTTGAGCATAAACAACATCTGCAAAGTTACAACGCTCAAAGTTCAAAGCAAAGGAAGATATTTGCTTTTAAAGAAATCATTTTTTAAGGACTACAACAAACGTCTGGTAGAGACTACACAACAATCCTCCCGGGTTAGTGACATCACCAACCGTAAAATTGACATAAACCGTGCCACTGGGAACACAGTCCATGTTGAGAAGAGGAAGAGTTGTTGTAGTCGAGCACATTTGTGAGTCTGCTCAAGCTGTCTCATCCGTGTTTTCACATGCAATACAGTACGCAACACAAATGCAATAGCATGTCACCCTGTAGGCATCTTACAACAGTTCCCGCACGAGCGATTTATAGATTATCATGACAGAAAATGCTAATCAAAGACTTGAAGATAGTTAACTCCACATCAGCTACATAAATTCATCAACTAACCATTCAGAAATGTCCTGTTGCTTCTACATGTTGTCACTTCTTCTTGAGTCTCTCCATCATTGTCTGACTCCAGTTTAATCATGAAAGGCAGAACAGTTTCTGATATTTTAGTGCTTGTCTGCGTGATTGGAATTGTTTTTATGACACTTGTAGTGACATTAATGAACTTACGGAAACAATGTCTGCCTATGGGACCTGGTAAAGAAAAAAAGCTGTCTCAAGAGAATTCAAAAATCAAATAAGAAAAGCAAAAATCCAAAGGTAGCCTGGCAAGGTATTAAAACTATGGCAGCCATTAATCAGCCTGTATGCAGAACAGGGCAACCAATAAAATTGAATGGTATAGACGACGGCAGATTTGCCAGACACTTCTGAATCTGTTCTCTGTTCCAGTTCAGTCCAGCAGAAGAGCTCAAACCCAGAGTCCAGCTGTGTGTCTATGAAGAGTAACCGTTCTATGGAGCCGCCAGTACATTTTAAGAGTGGAGACAAACGGCCTAATCTCAGGTATATTATTTCTATAAAGATGTGCTTATATTGTAGTATGACACTTTTGAATTAGACAAATAATTTATCAAAGTCAGTCAGTCAGTCAGTCTAATACTAGCAATGACATCAAGTAAATGTAAGCTGAGATTTTTTCCACCTTTATATAATCGAGTGTAAAATTGAGTGGATTTTTCTAACCGCTGGTTCAGATTTGTTGAAAGCTTCACAGTGTCTGGTCAGCACAGTGATGTTTCACAGCAAGAGCACCGTTACTAGAGTACAGTAAGGTGGATTATCTTTAAAGCTCAGCAAAACATTGGTCTCTTTAGTCGGTTGAGCCTTCATCCTCCATTGTGCCTTTGAGAAGAGTCATGTGATCGAGGTTGATGTTCACCTGAGTTGAAGCCATTCTAAAATTATATAGTTGATTTCAATTTGTTTGTTTTAAATCATGCTTAACATTTGCAAACGAGCAAGTTCATTTCTTAAATTATTATAATAAAAATTTTAAACACAGTGCAAAACACCACTGTAACCAGTTACAGACATTAAAGTAAAAGTGCACAACATGTATAAGTCTCTGCTTTTTATTTAACTTAGTTTTAAAACCAGTTCAGTCCAGCAGAAGAGGTCAAACCCAGAGTCCAGCTGTGTGTCTATGAAGAGTAACCAGTCTATGGATCCGCCATTACAGTTTAAGAGTGGAGACGCACGCCCTAATCCAAGGTATATAATTTTTATAAAAGTTATGCTTATAGCATTTGATTTGTATGAAATCATTATTAATATACAGCAGTTTAATGATCTCGATTTGAACCAAACAATTCTAAGTTTCAGTCTATTAATGATAATCATTGTGCTCTTGTGTAAAGCTCTATGTATTGTATTGTTAATACATTCACATACTGTAAAAGCTGTTGGTCTGTTACTCAGTTAATGACACAATTACATCAATATCAGTGTGTCTGATTCTTTACCCTCTTCATTCTGATTTAAGGTCAAATCTTCTATCCAGACCAGTTAAAAACAAAACTGTGAGTCAACCACAAGACTTAAATGAAAGCATGTATCCTGGTTTCAGGTAAAATGCAGGACTTTTGCACTTCTCATCACACATCACTCATACACACTCATTAATAATTGAAACCTAATGATGTTCTGTGTCCCATAATGACAAAAAATATTTTTTTTTCATTTATGGCTATTTACTTCTCTAACTTGTGTAACAATGTGGTATTTTAATCTTACAGCCGTGACTCTAAACCTGCTGAAGTCCTCAACACATTGAGATCAAATCTGAGAGAGAAGTTTGAGTGTTTTTATGAGGGAATATCAAAGCAGGGAAACCCAACACTCCTGAACGAGATCTACACAGAGCTCTACATCACAGAGAGTGGAAGTGGAGAGATCAATAATGAGCATGAGGTGAGACAGATTGAGACACAGTCCAGGAGAGCAGAAACAGAGGACACACCGATCAAATGCAGTGACATCTTTAGACCTTTACCTGGACAAGACAAACCCATCAGAACTGTGCTGACAAAGGGAGTCGCTGGCATTGGAAAAACAGTCTCTGTGCAGAAGTTCATCCTGGACTGGGCTGAAGGGAAAGAGAATCAGGAAGTCCAGCTCATATTTCCACTTGCTTTCAGAGAACTCAACTTGATGAAGGACAAAATACTCAGTCTTTCAGATCTTCTGCATCTCTTTTTCCCTGAAACTAAAGAAATGGACATATCCAGTGATGAGCATAAACTTTCGTTCATCTTTGATGGTCTGGATGAGTGTCGTCTGTCTCTGGATTTTCAGAGCGATGTGAGGTTGTGTGATGTGACTGAATCAGCCTCAGTGGACGAGCTGCTGACGAACCTCATTGTGGGGAATCTGCTTCCCTCTGCTCTCATCTGGATCACCTCCAGACCAGCGGCAGCGGATCTCGTCCCCTCTGAGTGTGTCCATCGAGTGACAGAGGTACGAGGCTTCAGTGACACACAGAAGGAGGAATACTTCAGGAAGAGAATCAGTGATCAGAGTCTGGCCCACAGGATCATCTCACACTTGAAGTCCTCAAGGAGCCTCTTTATTATGTGCCACATCCCAGTGTTCTGCTGGATCTCAGCCACTGTTCTAGAGAAGATGTTGAGTGAAGCAGAGAGAGGAGAGATTCCCAAGACTCTCACTCAGATGTACACACACTTCCTGCTCATTCAGACCAACATCAAACATGAGAAGGACTATGAGAAGAAAGTGAAAGATGAAGACATGATTGTCAAACTGGGGAAACTGGCTTATCAGCAGCTTGTGAAAGGCAACCTGATCTTCTATGAGGAAGACCTGAGCGAGTGTGGCATTGATGAGACAGAAGCATCAGTTTACTCAGGATTGTGCACTCAGATCTTCAGAGAGGAGTTGGGCTTGTGTCAGGGGAAAGTCTTCTGCTTTGTTCATCTGAGCATTCAGGAACATCTAGCAGCTCTATATGTGCATCTCTCCTTTATCAACAATAACATCAATGTGTTTGACCAGATTACCAAACCAACTAATGGAGACACAGTTTCTCTATCGGATCTCCATCAGAGAGCTGTGGATGAGGCTTTAGACAGTAAAAATGGGCATCTGGACCTTTTCCTTCGTTTCCTTCTGGGTCTGTCAGTGAAGTCTAATCAGAGTCTCTTACAAGAACTAAAGACACAGACAGCAAACAGCTCTCACAACAATGAGGAAACAGTTGACTATATTAAAGAAAAGATCAGTGGGAATCCCTCTCCAGATAAATACATCAATCTGTTTCACTGTCTGAATGAAGTGGGTGATCTTTCTCTAGTGAACGAAGCTGAACCTCATATGTGGTCTGAAGGATTACGTGATGTGAAACTCTCCTCGTCTCAGTGGTCAGCTTTAGTGTTTGTGTTGTTGTCCTCAGAGCAGACACTGCAGGAGTTTCACCTGAGGAGCTTAATTGGAGGCAGAAATGATCAGTAAGTAACACTGAGTACAATCAAGAGAAACTCAGAGATCAGAGGTGTTTAAATCACGGGGCACAGATTGATTTCTGGGATATTGTACATCATTTGCGGGTGTTTCTCAAACCGTGGCTGTGTCCTAGTAAGGCTGCATATCTCGACTGCCACGTCATCAAGCGCCTCTGAAGGCCGTCTCAGTTTGAAGGATCTTTTGAAGACAGACTTAATTTTGTGTCTTTAATTCAGCTCATTTTGAAGGATGCATCAAGTGTATCCTTCGTGTTCTTCAATCTCCCACAATCCTTTGCAAACATTCCAATTCACGTAAAAGAACTAATGGAAAACGAGTCGGCACTGAGTTTATCTGAGTTCATTATAAAATGTAAGACACAAATTATGTATTCAGAGATGAAGGCATACATGTTATCTTTTGTTTTGGTGTAAATTAATCACTGAACACTAAACTGACAATATAGAGTTAATGTTAAATGTTAAATGTAAACCACTGGGAGACACAGACGGCTGTCATTCACTGTATTGCATTAATAAAAAAGTCAGTTAATAGAAAGATATTTAATAGAAAGTATTTTTAATAGTATTTTTGTGGCGTGACCGTGGGGTGGGAACATGTGTGACGTAGCCATGCACACTTACTAGAGCGTCTCATTCTAGTGTTTAATGCTGAGGACTCGAGTCTACAAGCCTCAGAAGGACCCGAGTAACTTCATTAATATTACAATTAATTTTTCCCACAATAATTTTATAGCACATCACCGCATAACTGACGCACTGTGAGGATAAAAGATTAGATTAGCTTACTTCTCATTTCAAAAACAACTTGTTTAACACAAAATACTTATTGATTCATAAAAATACGCATTAAGAAAATAAATGAGATTAATCTCTCATCGAGAATATGCGCCGTTAATGCAGCGTCAGATGCCAAAAGCTCTGTTAGTTTTTACTGTCAGTTTCTGTAGTGAATAATTGACTGGCGTTTGAGACTTCTTCACCGGCATAACTCTCACACAAAGTTCGCACATGGCTGTGTGATATAATATACAATGGCTCGCCTTCATGGTTTAAAATGGAAATATTAAAAAAAATTGTGGCATTTTTCTTTTTCACCAGTTACTCGCAAAATGATGGACAATAATTCACATTTCGTGCGCTTCATTTCCCGTGATGAAACAAGTAGCAAGTTAAACAAGTAGGTAAATAAACAAGTAACAACCAGCAAATCCGTGTTCTCAAAATTTCTGCGAATAATTTGTTGATGCAGGAACACAAATACTTTTTTTCTTGAGCCAATTCTGGAGTTAAATGTCTCCATGGTGATAACCACAGCAACCGACAGGACAAAAAAATAAAAAAATGTCAAAATAGTGTTGTAGTGTAATTGCAGACTAATAGACCTGCCACTGCAACATTGACAAGATAAAGAAAAAACAAATCTGTCTTGGCTGAATACGATTAGTAGCTTCTACAGTTACAGATACTAAAACAACTTTTTCACATGTCCTTTTTAAAACAGTGTTTAATTAAAACATATTTGAGGGTATTTAGTAAGGAATGTAATGTATTATTTACTTATGATAGTAATTATTATTATTATTATTATAAAAATTATTATTAGCATTAATAATTAACTTATTTAAATTTTTTTTTACAATAGTGACACACAAAACACAGCAGATGAAGTTCTCCAGAAGCTGATGCCTGTGGTTACAGCAACTAGATCAGCTTGGTAAGTAACACTGAGATCAAGCATCACTGTTAAAACATTATTACATTTCTTACTTAACCCTCAGACGGTCTTCGTTTCGGAGTCACATCCGGGGCCTTCCCGGTCAGAAGTGACCGGACACCTAAAAATGAAACTTCCTCCATCCCAGTAAAACCAATGCAATTTATTTTTGTTCTATAATATTTTTTCTTTTTAATTTTGTATTTTGAGAGAATTTTATTGAATTTATTAATATTTATGGTCTTTTTTTGCCATTGAAAATAAAATAAAAAATTGTATATATATATATATGTTTTTTATTTTTTTTTATTATTTTTTTTTATGCTGTATTTTAGTTTAATATAGAGTCTAGGCCTTCAAAAAAAAAATGTTTTAAGCAGATTAGCACCATCTGGTGAGAGAATGGAGAGAAAGCGTAGAACCATGGTGTAACCACTAGATGGCATGTACAGCTCTCTATGGAGAGGCATGTGAATTCCCCAGCTGTTTATGGACACATTTACTTTTTTTTTTTTATTATTATTTTTTTTTTTGTCAATTTCCCATTCATTTTCTATGGGGGTCATTTTTGACCGAAGACCACAAGTGTGACTATTTTTTCTACGACGACTTAGCATGCTCGGATCATGACCTAATTTTTTTGTGTACACATACCTAATGCCATAAAAGTCACAAAGTTTTGTAACATTCCGATGAAGCTGTGATTTTTAAAAATTCAAAACAGATTTTTTGTAATCAAAATTTATTGGTATGTATGTGTATAAAAGTGTGTTTGTATGTGTGTGTGTGTGTGGGTGGGTGTGTCTTTTTTGCACTCTTGATGTTGTAGAGCAGGGGTCCCCAACTAAATTGGCAAGAGGTCCACTAACCCGATCAGCCCAGTAAATGAGGGTCCGGACATGCAAAAACACCGGCAATAATTCAGTTTTCTTTCCTTTAATTAAATTGTAGCCATGTCAACAAATTGACAATAAAACCTTTGACAATAAAATCTTTATCTTTAAATGTATTCAACTGATTTTGTTGAAATTCATTCAAGTATGTTATTTCATTTTAGTGCAAATATTCAAATGTCAAACCTTTCAACATCAATAACAGCTACAGGAAGCATAAAAATAAATACTGAAAGTCACAATCTTAATATATTAGGTGCAAATGATTTACCCTCATAACTACTCAAAGAAAAATACATTCAGTGTTGTGAACAGCTGCTATTGCACATGAACTTGCAAACATTGTATTTCAAAAGTGCAAAAAGGGAACAAATAACGCACCTCATAATGCATTATATAAAAAATTGTTAAACAATACTTCTATTAGTGCAACAAAAAATAAAGTAAACATTTTTGTAAACAAGCAAGTTTGTAAACTTAGCTCAGTGTGAGAAATTTGCATTGGCACTGGCAGCCAATCTCTTAAATCTGGGTAGGAATGGAGTCAAAGCAATTCTCAGACATGCATGCACATGGTCATTGGTCAGTTGTGAGCGGTACTTATTCTTAATGATGTTTAGCGTAGAGAAGGCTGACTCACAGCTATAGGTAGAGCCAAACATTGTTAATGTGTACACTGCCACTTTGTTAAGTACAGGAAACTTTGCCTTTGGCACAGTCTGCAGCCAAAATGTGACAGGGTCAGAGGATTCACATTGCTCTCTTAACACTACATCAGCCTGTAAATCTAATAGCTCCATTTGAAGGGCCTGTGCATTAGCCCATTTGTACATATGTACTGCCTCCTTTGAGAAAAATAACATTCTTAAAAAAAATGGACTCCTAACAAAGAGCATCAGCTGATCTCCCAATGTAAAGCCATCAAAGCGAGCCTTAAAGTTTTCAATCAACTTTTGGATAAAGTCAGAATGAGCAGTGACATTGCTCTCCTGTATCTCCTTCATTGAAGGAAAATGTGTACAGTCCTGCTCAAGATCCATTTTCAGAATGTCCAGTTTCCTCTGAAAAGACTGGACTGCAGCCACCAAGTCACACACAGAATTGTCTTTCCCTTGAAGTTTCATTTTGAGGTCATTTAAATGCCCTGTGATGTCAACCAGAAAGGCCAGTGTGTCCATGTTACTTTCCTCTTCTAAAAAGTGCAAAAACACCTGAGCCTTGTGACTCTTTTGTTGTGCAAGGAAATCTTTAATTTCATTTCTTATCTTCCAAAAGCGAGCCAGCACTTTTCCTTTACTCAACCATCTGACATTGGAGTGCAAGAGCAGGTCATTGGCAGGAGCATCTACTTCTGCTAAGAACTCCCTGAGCAGACGATGCTGGTGAGCTGATGAAGCCCTGAGAAAGTTAACTAGTTTGGTGATGGTGTTCATAACTTCTGCGTGGTGCTCTGAAAGTGTGGAGCAGAGAACAGACATGTGGATAATGCAGTGATATGACAAGAGCTCTGGGTTGTCCTCTTTCAGTCGACTGACTGCACCCTTTTCTCTTCCCATCATAGACGGTGCCCCGTCAGTGGTGATGGAGACAACATTTTTTATGTTGCGTTGAGCGTTGTCACTCACGTCAGTTGATTCATCAGCAGCTAACGCAATGCACAGGGCACTTTGGATGGCGCTGTCAAGCTGGGACTGCACATCTTCCGACAGTAGCTCAGCTCTTCTTGTTGTTGTGGATGATAAAGGAATCTGACGAACCTTTTGTTTTAGCTGCTGTCCTTCTTTACCCTCAAACATCGTGTCTGCCATCGCCTCCCAGGGACGTGCACAGACATTTTGAGGGGCAGGGGCTCAAGTGAAATAAAGAGCACTTCTCATAATTACGTTTTTTTTTTCTTTTTTTAAACAAAAAAGTATATATATTAACGCAACTCTGACTTCCTTTTTAAAAAATTAATTAAAAAAGTTAATTAATTTTATCTTCCTCAAACTCAGGCATGATTAAAATTTTTGTTTCACAAGCAAAATAACTTTTTAGCTTCACACAACCAAGCATCAGAATACTGAATTGCCTTAATGTTTTAATCAAATACATTAATATTATTATTGCTATGCATGTACTTGTACATGTTGCAGCCGCAACAGGAAATCATTAAACCGAGGCAAAAAAAGTGCTGCGTGACCCTTCGCAAACACCCGCCCCCCTTAGTTACTGTCGCTATGTCCGACAAGCTACGCCGTTCTCACGCCACACCATGTTCTCACGCAGTGAAAAATACATCACGGAGCAGAGAGGAGACTGACAACACGCTGACAGACAGGACAGACCAGGTTACTTTTCGGTTACGTTTGATATTAAACATATTAAACAAATTTTTAAAAATAAATTTAAACAATAAATACCGTTTTGTGGCTCTTTAATGTGTCATGACAGATCGCTGTAGAGCATCAGTTAAAGTTGCTTGTGAACCGATCATCTCTTCCTTCTAGTTAATTTATAGCCTCAAATAAACATGAACAAACATAAGAAGGAATGTTGTTTTAACCACGGAAAGGCGTCAGTACACTCCGTTTTACAAGTTCAAATCCTCCCATGTTAATCTACCAACTCTGCTGACTGCTTTGTCGGACAAAATGGCGGATGGCGAAGTATGATTGGTCAGATCACCTGTCAATCAAGCTCCCTGCGAAGGGTCAATACAATCGGGTTTAAATCAATAAACTCCCTTTTAAATCAATATTTTGTGTCAAATTAATTATTTATTTGGTAGGTAGCCATGTAATAAGCGGGATAATGTATAGTGATATAGCGCTTCAGAACTCCTGACCTGATATTTAGATATACTATTCTTCAATAAATATATTTGTTTGACAGGGAAGCTGTGCGCAAACAGGAATATATATATAAAAAAAAAAAATCACCCCAGAAAAAAGGGCACTTTCTCTCCAGGAATAAAAAGGGCAGGTGCTGAAGCCCCCTTTGATGTCTATGTGTGCACGTGCCTGTCGCCTCCATACATTCTTTCACCATTCCGGAGTCAGTAAAAGGCTTTTTATGTTTGCCCAAAATCCACTGTACTCGAAGTGAGCACTCGTAGCCTCGTTGCTGTGCTGTAAGGGACTGTGTTATCACCCGTGTTGCACGCTCATACTGTCCTTTCAGTTCACCAATTTTCCTCGTCCTCGCGGGTGATCCTGGCGGGTAATTTTCATTGAAAGTTTTGTGTCTTGTCTCGAAATGCTGCTTGATGTTTCCACTTTTAACAAGAGCAACAGACTCCGAACAAATAAGACACATGGGCCTCGTAGAGCTCGACGATGGCAAAATGAACGCGTACGCTTCAGTCCACTCATCTCGAAAGATGCGGTTTTCAGAGTCCACTTTTCTAATTTTTGACAAAGCCATAATAATCCATTCACGAATCTCATAGTAATGTGTGTACACACCAAAGTTTGTGATCTCTCCGGACCCCGGCTCTTGCAAAGGACCTGACACAGACATAGCTGCCCTCGCGCACGCCTGTTCAAAAATAACTTTCGGTAAAAATTTATTTTTATTTTTATTCCAAAACTTTTTAACAAAAATGTTTAGAGGTCCGGATAAAAAGGTCTTGGGGTCCGGACCTGGACCCCGGTCCGCCAGTTGGGGACCCCTGTAGAGTGTCACCCCTTTACAGCTGTGTACTTTTTTTTAGGATTGTGGCAGATTTGTAGATTGTACACACAAAAATTAGAAGATTTTTTTTTTTTTTTTTGTCAATTTCCCATTCATTTCCTATGGGTCGGTCATTTTTGACCGAAGACCAAAATCGTTACTATTTTTTTTACGACCACTTAGCATGCTCAGATCATGACCTCAATTTTTTTTTGTATTCACATACCTAATGCCATAAAAGTTTCATAACATTCCGATGAAGCTGTGATTTTTAGAAATTCAAAACAGAAAATGCTTCGGTCAGAAATGACCGAGGACCGTCTGAGGGTTAAACATTATAAATTAATGGTTTAACGAATAATATGAGTGTCACACTTCAGCTTTTAAACCCTCCACCTATCTCACCTGATTTGTGATCTACTTAACTGTTTTTATGATATTTGTGTGAGAAATTAATGCCATAAAAGTTTCATAACATTCCGATGAAGCTGTGATTTTTAGAAATTCAAAACAGAAAATGCTTCGGTCAGAAATGACCGAGGACCGTCTGAGGGTTAAACATTATAAATTAATGGTTTAACGAATAATATGAGTGTCACACTTCAGCTTTTAAACCCTCCACCTATCTCACCTGATTTGTGATCTACTTAACTGTTTTTATGATATTTGTGTGAGAAATTAATTTTCAATATATGCATTTATAATGTATGTATAAACATTTATATTTAGACTTTTTTATATATTCATTTTTAGGGATATCCCGATACCACTTTTTGCAGAACGAGTCCGATACCGAGATTTTTGGTACTCGCCGATACCGATACCGTAACCGATACCTGAATTTTCACTGCATTTGTAATTTTTAAATGTATTAGTAGATAAACCAAAAGAATATACATCATATTAGTTGGCTTAATTTGTTCATCAAATATATATTTCTTTCAGTTATTTTCATGCTTAATTAAGCCTGCTAAAATGCATTGTATGAGCTTCTGTTACTGTCACTGTTCATTCTATTGCTCTATCATATATTATCTTTAATTTAATAGCCACAGCACATATTTAGAGCCGCTCCAGCAGGGCTCAGTGCTGAGGATCGGGTCAGCGGTCCAAATGTTTGTCAAAACCAGTGAAATATCAATTATTTAATCCAATTTTGATACTACAACAAAAACTACCAGCCTAATTAATGTGAATTTAAAACAAGTAAGCAGTCAGTGACAAAATAAGAACAATCGAATTACAAATAGGACAAATAAATACAATAGAACAAAGAAAGGCTACAAATGAAATAAACAGTCTTTTTAGAGTTTTTCAGGTAGATCTAACAGGTACAGAAATTTGAATAAAGTAATCAAATGTGAAAAAAAGCATATTCATTACTGTATAAATGATTTAACCCTCTGGGGTCTAAGGTGTTTTTGGGGTCCTTGAGATGTTCTGACATGCCCTTACATTTATGCTTTTTTCAGTTGCTTATGAACATATTAAAGGTGCAGTGTGTGATTTTTAGCGGCATCTAGTGGTGAGATTTGCGAATTGCAACCGGTCAATAATTCGCGGCCTTTCCTTGAAATTTCAAACTCGAATGAGAGGCTACGGTGGCCGACGTAGGAAGCCGCGTCTTTTTCTGCTGCTTCTCATTCAAGTTAGTGATGAAACGCGCTCTGTAGCGCTGTCTGTTCACTGTCGGCTACGGTAGAAACATGACGTCACGATATGTCGACCTTCATAGAAGGGGGTGGCCGCAGTTATGTAGATATAAATGACTCATTCTAAGGTAATAAAAACATAACGGTTCATTAAGTAAGGTCTTTATACACCACTGAAAACATAGTTCCCTTTCGTTGTCACTCCGAGTTACGTCGGATGACGACGAATGGGGTTTCGCTTAGAAATCCTATCATCTTCGAGTATTAAAACACGAGCCAATGGCAATGAAATGCCATGGGTCTGCGGAATTTGCATAGCGTAACTCCGCCCCACGCAGGGGGTATATAAGGAAGTGCGCGAGCAACATGCAGACTATGTTTTCGCTTCGGAGCCAAGTTCAGTACTTCACTCCACAAGCCTTTTGAGTGTCATCTCAAATCTCTTCGAGACGAGCGGCTCTTCAGTGTGTTGGTGTGACGGCGCTTCCAGCGAGATCGCATTTCCTGCTGCTGATTTGTGCAGTAATCTGCCGACAGTGAGTGTGTTTCTCCCTGGGTGCTTCAGCACTCTGCTGAGCTGTCCTCCGCCTTCGCTGCTTTCGATCGCACGGCGATCATGGTCTGTATGTTCCCTGTCACTATAGTGGCACGGTCATGCAATGCTGTGTGTCGCCTGCGCCTTCGATGCAGTGCTGTCCCGGGAGTTCTGTCGAACCGGCCGCAGTGGAACGCTAGTCCTTCCCTGGCCAACCCTGGCAGAACGCGGAAATTCTAACCACGCCCCTATGCTGGGACGCTATGCCTCCCATGCCTGGCCTGGTTGTTCCGCCACGCACACTACTGACCTCGCTCTCGGGCGACATCGGTACCTGCGTGATCCTGGGTCAGGTGATGTCCACTATGTGGTCCAGACATGGGCTTAGCCAGGTTGATGTGGCAGGGTCTGAGAATTCATTTTCTCAGCTCCCCCATGTCCCAGGCTGAGCTCTTTGGCGGTGTGGCTTCGACCACCTGAAGCAGACTCGGGTCCGGCACCGATGGTCATCCATCCGTGCGGCCTCCTCAGTCTGCTTCCCGCCAAGCCCCCCTCCATGCGGCTGCTCCCCTCTGGCCTGCAAACGGACCTGAGCAGGAGGAAGCCGCAGGAGGGCGGCGCTGCCCGTCTCCGCCCCTTAGACTGCCACGCCAGCCTAAGCAGCACCTTGAGGCGGGCAGCCTGGTCGGCGGGGTGGTTGAGGACTGCGCCCAACAGTCTTCGATCAATCCACAAGCAGACTGAGGCTTCTGCACTGACGGTCATCCGTCGGTGTGGTCTGCTTAGTCTGCTTCCCACCGACGCCGCCTCCTTGCGGCTCCTCCCCTCGAGCCTTCACTGGCCTGAGCACAAGGGGGTCGCTGGAGGCTGGCACCGCCTGTCTCTGCCCCTTAGCCGGCTAACACCTGGCTGAGCAGCACAAACCTGAGACAGGCAGCTTGGAGTTAGGGCTCAGTTCTTCAGGAGCTGGTAGCAGGACCACTCCTTCCCCCGCTTGAGGGCTGGGTGAAGATCTCTACAAAAGAACTAATGCTCTTTCTCTGAGCCCCAAGAGGCTGTGGATGACAGCACGCGCCGCCCACGGGCCACGCTCCTCTCATCCCCCTCTGTCGCCAGACCCCTGCCAGAGCACGCCCCCGTGGGACGCTGGTCCTCCCCTGGCCTCCTCTGGCAGGACGCGGTTTATGGCCGTGCCCCCGCACCGGGCCGCTATGCCACCCACGCCTGGGCCGGTCATTCCGCCTCGCTGCACCCCCGACAGTACGTCTGTGGTTCGAATAACCCCGCTGGCGCAGTTTCTGGAGGCCTGGCTAGAGCTTTCCGGACTGTCCCGCCGGGTCGGAGAACCATCAGGCTCGGCTACGTGATTCAGTTCGCGTGGTCTCCTCCCCGCCTCAGGGGAATCCGCTCACTATGGCCGGTGGCAATGCCCCTGTCATGAGAGCGGAGGTCGCTACCCTACTGGCGAAGGGTGCAATCGAGTCCCTCCAGCCGAAATGAAGTCTGGGTTTTACAGCCCCTACTTTATTGTACCGAAGAATCCGGTGGGTTACGACCAATCCTGGACCTGCGCGTCTTGAACCGCTCCCTTCAAAAAAGAGGACGCCGTTCAAGATGCTCACGGCCAAACGCATTTTTGAATGCGTGCGGCCGCAGGATTGGTTTGCAGCGATCGACCTGAAGGACGCCTACTCCCATGTCTCCATTTTTCCTCGACACAGACCGTTTCTACGGTTTGCTTTCGAGGGACAGGCATACAGTACGCGGTTCTCCCTTTCGGGTTAGCCCTGTCTCCTCGCGTCTTCACGAAGGTTGTCGAGGCAGCCCTTGTTCCCCTACGCGAACATGGGGTTCGCATCCTGAACTATCTCGACGACTGGCTGATCCTAGCTCGCCCTCGAGACCAGGTTTGCGAACACAGGGACCTTGTGCTCCGGCACCTAGCTCGTCTGGGCCTTCGGGTCAACTGGGAGAAGAGCAAACTCTGCCCCGTGCAGAGGATCTCTTTTCTCGGTATGGAGATCGACTCGGTCGCCATGTGCGCGCAGCTTACGAGCGAGCGCGCGTAGTCACTGCTGACTTGTCTTCGCCAATTCAAGGGCAAGAATGCGGTTCCACTGAAACTATTTCAGAGGCTCCTGGGGCATATGGCATCCGCAGCCGCAGTAACGCCGCTCGGATTGCTTCATATGAGACCGCTTCAGCTTTGGCTTCACGATCGAGTCCCGAGGTGGGCATGGCAACACGGCACGCTCCGAGTCCCAGTGACTCCGACCTGCCGTCAGACCTTCACCCCGTGGTCGAACCTCAATTTTCTACGGGCTAGAGTGCCCTTAGAACGAGCTTCCAGGCATGTTGTTGTCTCCACAGATGCCTCCACCACGGGCTGGGGTGCCATGTGCAATGGACATGCTGCTGCAGGTTCCTGGACAGGTCCTCAGCGCCTTTTGCATGTCAATTGCCTCGAGTTGCTGGCCGTACGCCTTGCCCTGCACCGCTTCCGAGCGTTGCTCAAGGGTCAACACGTACTAGTCCGATCAGACAATACCGCCACAGTAGCGTACATCAACCATCAAGGTGGTCTACGCTCCCGCCGTATGTCGCAACTCGCCCGCCACCTCCTCATATGGAGTCAGAAGCATCTGAGGTCGCTTCGAGCCATTTATATCCCGGGACACCTGAACCAGGCGGCCGACGAGCTGTCTCGAGTTCGGCCTCTCGCTGGAGAATGGCGACTCCATCCCCAGTCGGTCCAGCTGATTTGGGATCAGTTCAGAGACGCACAGGTAGATCTGTTTGCCTCCCACGACTCGTCCCACTGCGACCTGTTTTATTCCCTGTCCGAGGGCATGCTCGGCACGGATGCACTGGCGCACAGCTGGCCGCGGGGCCTACGCAAGTATGCGTTTCCCCCAGTGAGCCTCCTTGCGCAGACTTTGCGCAAGATCAGGGAGGACGAGGAGCAGGTAATATTGGTTGCCCCGTATTGGCACAACCGCACCTGGTTCCCAGAACTAGTTCTCCTCGCGACAGCACCTCCCTGGCCAATTCCTCTGAGGAAGGACCTGCTTTCTCAGGGACGGGGCACCCTTTGGCACCCTCGTCCCGATCTTTGGAACCTCCACGTGTGGCTCCTGGACGGGAGGAGGTAGGTTTGAGTACCCTACCACCAGCGGTGGTGGCTACCATCACTTCCGCTAGAGCATCGTCCACGAGACATGCCTATGCGTTGAAGTGGAACCTCTTCGTCAACTGGTGTTCTTCTAAACAGCAAGAACCCACGAAATGCCCGATCAGTGTTGTGCTTTCCTTCCTGCAAGAAGGGTTGGAGCGAAGGCTGTCTCCCTCCACCCTGAAAGTGTATGTTGCCGCTATTGCCGCACATCACGATGCAGTTGAAGGTAAGTCTCTGGGGAAGCACGACCTGATCATCAGGTTCCTGAGAGGAGCGAGGAGACTAAATCCTCCTCGCTCTCCTCTCGTTCCCTCTTGGGACCTCTCAGTGGTTCTAACTGCCCTGCAGAGTGCTCCCTTTGAGCCTCTGCAATCAGTGGAGCTTAAGTTCCTGTCTATGAAGACAGCGCTCCTGGTTGCATTGGCCTCCATCAAGAGGGTAGGGGACCTGCAGGCATTCTCGGTTGACGAAGCGTGCCTGGAATTCGGGCCGGCTATCTCTCACGTGATCCTGAGACCCCGGCCTGGATATGTGCCCAAGGTTCCCACCACACCCTTTCGAGACCAGGTGGTGAACCTGCAAGCGCTGCCCTTGGAGGAGGCAGACCCAGCCTTGGCACTGCTCTGTCCAGTACGTGCCCTCCGTGCTTACGTAGACAGAACGCAGTGTTTCAGGACCTCAGACCAGCTCTTTGTCTGTCATGGTGGGAAGCTGAAGGGAAAGGCTTTCTCGAAGCAAAGGTTGTCTCACTGGATAGTGGACGCCATTGCTTTGGCTTACCAGCAGCAAGGTCGACCGTGCCCCCTTGGTGTGACGGCCCACTCCACTCGGAGTGTGGCATCCTCTTGGGCTCTAGCGCATGGCGCCTCGCTAACAGACATCTGCAGAGCTGCAGGCTGGGCGACACCTAACACATTCGCGAGATTCTACAATCTCCGAGTGGAGCCAGTTTCTTCTCATGTACTCGCTTCAACTAGCCGGTACTAGATTCTGCTCAGGTGTCTTCGCTTGCTCGCCATTCCTCTCTACGGACGGGATACGTGCGATATTCTCCTCAGGTGAGCCTAATAAGCCCTGAGTCTCCTCCAGCACTGACTACGTCAACGCCAGAGTTATGCCACTGGCAGCTTTCGCGCTTGGCTATGTGCCTCCATGTGCATGGTTCCCTTCGGGCGACCCCCACATGTGTATTCCACTGTAAGCCTCTTTGAGCATGTGTCTTTCCCTTGGCAAGCCACCTTGCCACCCCTGGGGTTGAAATATTCCACCTGCGGCTGGACACCCCAGTGTTGCTCCGTATGCAGCCCTTCGGGGTCATATGTGTATTCCAAGTCCCCCCCTTCGGGTTGGGCATGATTGCATATTTCCACTGGATATGCTTCCCAGTGTACCTTGGTATTCCTGTGTTAAGTAGGACTCCTTCGTCCGTGCTAGTCTCACGACAGGGAGCTCAAACTTACGCAGGGCACTGGAAGACAGTCGAGAGGTGGCGTGATTATACGGGAACCCCATTCGTCGTCATCCGACGTAACTCGGAGTGACAACGAAAGGGAACGTCTCGGTTACGTATGTAACCCTCGTTCCCTGAGTAGGGAACGGAGACGTTACGTCTCCCTGCCACTTCCGCTGTACCGCTGGAACGCCTGAGTTCAGTCTCGGCTCCTCAGCGAAGACATAGTCTGCATGTTGCTCGCGCACTTCCTTATATACCCCCTGCGTGGGGCGGAGTTACGCTATGCAAATTCCGCAGACCCATGGCATTTCATTGCCATTGGCTCGTGTTTTAATACTCGAAGATGATAGGATTTCTAAGCGAAACCCCATTCGTCGTCATCCGACGTAACGTCTCCGTTCCCTACTCAGGGAACGAGGGTTACATACGTAACCGAGACGTTATGGATCTTATATTGCATTTCTGTCAATAGATCCTCAGAAATATCACACATTGCACCTTTAATGGCAAAGGTGTAATTACACTCTATTTAGCACAAACAGGGCTACCATAATATGTGAGCAACATGTATGTACATGTTTGTATTTTTGAGAAAATAATGTTTATGCATGGTTATTGAAAAAACTAAAAATGAAAATTTCTGAAATAAGGCCACAAAACACATACTAAATATGTGTCAATAAGACTTCTGAATAATGCATTTTGTCGCCTAGAGTTTTTTCTTCAAAATGATGTGAAAATCATCCTGCCTAATCGTTCACATAAAACAATACATTGATTTAAATTTTGTAAGACACTTTTTGTTTGGAAAGGCAATATGCGGGTGGGCGTGATTCACACCTGAGGAGACAATGCCCCCGCATAATGAGGCTGCATACTTAATTAGCCTTTCATTCAGGTGTGTGACTGAGCCACAAGAAAGAATGCAAGGACAATATATATATATATATATATTATATATATAATTGGTTCACAGTTGTTGTTGTTTTTTCCACAAATTGTGCTTGCAAATTGTATAATATCCAAGGTAAACATTTCTAGTAATGTGCAGTTAATTGTTCTCATACTGTATTTTCAGATTTGGAAAATATTCTCTACCCAAATGTGTCACTAATAAAGCATAATAAAATTATTTAAAGAGAAGGCTTATATTGACGTTTTAAGATTTTGTTTACATTTACATTTAGCTGACGCTTTTATCCAAAGCGACTTACAATTGCTATATATGTCAGAGGTCGCACGCCTCTGGAGCAACTAGGGGTTAAGTGTCTTGCTCAGGGACACATTGGTGTCTCACAGTGGATTCGAACCCGGGTCTCTCACACCAAAGGCATGTGTCTTATCCATTGCGCCACACCACCCCCACATCTATCCTTGTATGTCTATATATATATATATATATTTATTAAAAAGGTTATACAATTACAACAACATTTAAAATTGTAACAATATTTCCAGTGTAATCTTGCTTTGTAAAAACTAAAGTATACATTTTATCATTAAAATATGATAATTCAATATGAGCAGAAATAGGCAACATTATAAGCTTATTTGATGTGGCAGTATTTTACAGTAACAACTTTATAATCTATCCGATTTTGTAGTCGATTTTTACTCATCTCAGTATAGCAATAGAGTTTGGTAAAAGCTGTTCATTCATTCACACACAAAAACGCGATTCATTTTTAAACAGTATTTTTGCCAGCTGTAGTACCTACACAACAGCGCGCATCTGTGCGTTCATTCATTCACGCTCAGAAACGCGATTCATAAAACAGTCTTTTGCGTGTACAGACACTTGCGATTAGAACAAAGCAGATATAGAACTGACCTATTCCTCAGCTGGATCTGTTGCTCCTCGAAATGAAACTTCCAGAACTTCTGAGGTAAATTTTCCAGGATTATTATCAAGATAGTGTTACGCCCCATGGCTCAAAAGGACGGAACAAAGACGGGGACACACGCAAAAGTGCCAAAAAATATACGAAGTTTATTAACAAAAGAAAACTATACAGAAAAAGAATAAAGTGACATGAGACTGTCAGGAATCAGTGGTGTAAAGTTAAGTGAATGCATGAAGTGTAATGAGCTGTAATAATATTGGATGCAAAACATAAACAGAACGCAAACAAAGCAAGGTCCGAAATGCAGCCGCGCCCCTCCCGCAGTCACTTGTCATCAGGCCCTTTTTAAAGGAAGAGACCGGAAACCAACAGCAGGTGTCCTCGATAAGAACGCCCACCAATAACTCCTTTGGAAGGCGGCACATTTCCATATCAACACAGGGATGACGCACATGAGTCGTCACACCCCACCCCTTAAGACAGGGGTCTATCAAGAAACCCTGTAATATATAAGAAAAAAAGTTAACAATATAAATGCACTTTAATTACCCAGAGGAGCACGCGACAGGGCATCAGCAACAACATTTTCGGATCCTCTGACATGTCGAATATCCAGGGAATAAGCCTGTAAAAACAGAGACCAACGAATAAGCCTTTGATTCGGACAATGGAATGAATTCAGGAACGTCAACGGGTTGTGATCCGTAAAGACCACCACGGGTTGACCCAAACCAACGTAAACCTCAAAATGTTGCAACGCCCAAATCAGAGCCAGAGCTTCCTTTTCCACTACGGAATAATTCAACTGATAGGAATTAAACTTGCGAGAAAAGAAACTGACAGGGTGGATCACACCTTCCTCATCGCCCTGCTGAAGGACAGCCCCTGCACCAACTTGGCTTGCATCCACCTGTAACGAAAAAGGTCTCTCAAAACAAGGAGCAGCCAGGACAGTGGAAGAACACAATAAAAACTTAACGTTGTCAAAAGCCAATGCACAATTCGATGACCAAACTAATTTTGCCTTAGCCTTTAAAAGATCAGTAAGTGGTGCAACAACGGAAGAAAAATTGCGGCAAAAGGAACGATAATATCCTACTAATCCTAAAAAGCGCATCAGCTCTTTTTTTGTAGTAGGAACAGGATAGTCACAAATTGCCTGAACTTTAGCACTTAATGGCCGTACCTCCCCGTTACCCACAACTTTGCCAAGATAAGTTATAGTAGCCTGAGCAAAGCTACATTTCGCAAGGTTCACTGTCAACTTGGCGGCTGACAAACGCCGTAAGACCGCGCCCAAGCGCTCTAAATGTGAATCCCAACTGTCGCTAAACACTACAAGGTCATCTAAATACACCGCACACCCTTCAAGGCCCGAAACTACACGATTCATCAGCCGTTGAAAGGTGGCAGGTGCATTTCGTAACCCAAAGCTCATAACCCGGTATGAGTAGAGGCCTGATGGAATAACAAATGAGGAAATTTCCTGAGCTCTTTGACTCAAAGGCACCTGCCAATATCCTCTCAGCAGGTCAAGCTTTGTTACAAATTTAGCAGAACCAACTTGATCAATACAATCATCCACTCGTGGGAGTGGGAAGCAATCTGGCCTTGTCACACTATTAAGTTTACGAAAGTCGGTGCAAAATCTTACCGCACCATCAGACTTTGCAACCAGCAAGCAAGGCGATGTCCAGTCTGAACTCGAAGGAACTGCTATATCGTTTTCCAGCATATATTTAATTTCTGCTTCCATTAGCTTTCGTTTCTCTGGTGACACTCGATAATAACGTTGTTTTATAGGTGATGCGTTACCCACATCAATGTCGTGTTCAGCCCAGTCAGTACGCGTTGGCGTGTCCCCAAACAATTCTGGAAGAAATCAAATCTACAGACTGTAACGGTGACAAGTGAACCAGAGTAGCATCAAGTTTTTCCAAAGATTCAGTATTGTTTAATCGCCCATGTAAAACACTATCATCAGGTTCATAACCCTCTTTCTCCCCTGAACAAAAGTTTGAAACATCAGACGTCGCAAGTAGAACTGAATGAACAGATCCATCATTATTTGACTTAGAACTCTCATAATACGGTTTTAACAGATTTACATGATATAAGTGAATAGACTTCCTCCGATGTGGAGTTGCCACTATGTAATTTTCATCGCTCAGTCTACGCTTCACCACAAACGGGCCCTCAAATTTCGCTTCAAAAGGAGAAGACGGCAATAGACGTGACACAAGGACCTGATCTCCTGGCTCAAAAACACGGCGTTCAGTTTTACGATCATACAACCGTTTCATCTTATGCTGTTGCTTTTCAAGCTTAACACTGGCTAACTCTCTTGCTTGTATCAGTCTCTGACGAAATCCATCGACATATGCAAGCAAACTTTTTGGTGAATCTGAACTTTTAACAGGATTTTGCAGTACTGCCAAAAGCCCCCGAACTTTATGACCAAAAACTAAATCGTTAGGACTAAATCCAGTGCTTTCTTGTACAACTTCACGTGCAGCCAACAATAACCAGGGCAACCCCTCCTCCCAATCCCCATCCAACTGTACACAATAAGCACGAAGGAGAGATTTCAAAGTCTGATGAAATCTCTCCAACGATCCCTGACTTTGTGGATGAAATGCACTAGCAAGATTATGCTTAATTTTTAGCTGTTTTAATACTTGTTGGAAAAGATGAGATGTAAGGTTAGTACCCTGATCACTCTGAACTATTTTAGGAATGCCAAAAATTGACATAAACTGTGACAAAGCCTTTACAATTGAACGTGACGTAATTGTGTGCAAGGGATAGGCAGAAGGAAAACGTGTAGCCAAGCACATAATGGTAAACAAATACTTGCTTCCTGACTTCGAGCATGGTAGAGGACCCACACAATCCACAACAACATGTTCGAAGGGTTCACAGTTTGCTGGAATCGGATTTAATGGAACCGGTTTTAAGACCTGATTAGGCTTACCAGTAAGTTGAAAAGTGTGACACTTTTTAACATAAGCAGAAATATCCCGCTTCAGTCGTGGCCAAAAAAAATAACGTAGAACCCGATTATAGGTTTTCTTAACCCCAAGGTGACCAGATTTTTCATGAGCAACTTCTAAAACCATAAAGCGAAACTTTGCTGGAACAACTACTTGGACAATAGGATCACCGACAAAATCCTGGCCATGAGGACACCATTTTCTCAGCAAGAGTCCATCCTGAATGAAGTACGCTCTGGCCACATCAGCTATGTCACTGTCAGAAAGAGCAAGAGTGAATAATTCAGACAATGAAGAATCTGAATGTTGCTCCTTACTCCATTCATCTGTAGAGAACGGAAAAGACAAATCAGACAAGTCAGGTATAGAATGAGAAATATTTGCCTTTGACACTTTGATTTCATCGGTCAGGACACACTGAGCATTTTTGACCATAGCCCGAGTTGCAATAGCTACAGGATCTCCATTTAGAACTTCTTGAGTAACGTCACTCCTGGACAAAACCATAGGAGATGGCGGTACACTAGGCCAGACCTGACCTCCTGCCAATTTGTTACCCAAAATAAGGTGAACCCCCTCAATTGGTAACACAGGGCGCAGTCCTACCGCAACCTCACCAGTCACCAAATCAGAGCTAAGTTTCACCTTATGTAAAGGCACTGATAACGTATTTAATCCCATTCCCCGAACTAACATGCTCTCACCAGTTTCAGATTGCGAGGAAAATGGCAAAGTGGACTCTAAAATGAATGAATCCACAGCTCCAGTGTCCCACAGAATTTTAATGGGAACTTCCATAGATCCATCCAACAAAGACACTCGCCCTTCTGTAATAAAAGGAGAAAAACTAGACAAGCAATTATTAGAAAGTTTAATATCAGTGTCACTATCACATAAGTGAACAGAATTGGCCATTGCCGCAGGTTTAAATTTACCCGTCTCAACTCGTTTATTTTTACTTTTAAGTATCAAACAATCTGCTTTCCAGTGTCCTTTTCCCCGACAGTAGTTACAAGTTTTGGACTGATCAAATTTGCTTGAAAATGTATGACCAGACTGTGAAGTGTTATTTGTAAAATGAGCTAAACCCGCTTCCTCCCGTGTCTGCCAAACAGCAGCCGTACTCTTATGAGTAAGCACATAGTTATCAGCCAATGATGCCGCTTCTTCAGGAGACTGAAATTTGTGTTCATTAACATACGTTGCAACTTGCTCTGGAACAGAGTTTTTAAACTGTTCAATTATAATCAACTCAAGCAAATCATCAAATGTTTTAACATCAAGCGATGAACACCAACGCGTAACCTGTCGTCTTAACTCCCGTACAAACTCCAAATGGGTCCGGCCTGGAATCATCTTACACGATCTAAATCGCTGTCGATAAGTTTCAGGCACACACTCATAAACTTTCAACACCGCTGCCTTAACAGTATCATAGTCCTTACACTCATCAATAGTTAAAGCAGAAAAAGCTAATTGTGCCTTACCAACTAACACGCACTGCAACAACAATACACAGTTTGTTTTAGACCAACCTTGCATTTCAGCGACACGTTCAAAAAGAGAAAAAAACACATCTGGATCATGTTCATTGAATTTAGGAACAAGTTTTAAATTTTGATGCAATGGAAAACTTCCAGAAGCACCAAACTCCAGTGAACTATCAGTATTCTCCCTACTTTCCTGTAAAAGTTTGAGCTTTAAATAGTCCAACTCCATTTTTGCCTTCTCTAACTCAAGTTTACCTTGTTCAGATCGATGTTTCATTCTCTCATGATCTATTTGCAACAACAACAACTCTTTTTGTTGGTCAAAAGTTAAACCGGACTGTGAAACCGTTAAGTTTTGTGCGTGTACGTCCTGAATTTGCTCCATTGTAAACGACAAAATTCCTTTATTCACCAATTTATTTTCCAACTCAATCTTAATAGTACTTTCTTTTAGTCTCTTATCACTAATTGTAATTTCATAAAACTCTGCAATTCTTAAAAGCTGCTCTTTATTGCATTTATCTAACGATTCACGTGAAGGTGATTTAGCAAACTTTTCTACATCCGCCATAAACGAATCACAGAACGCAAGCAACCAATTGTGCAAACAAACACTCAGAATTTCCCCCCTATCTACCTTTCCAAACAATCTAACTTACTAGACCCTAATCTTCATGTAGTTACCGGCGGGGGGAAATTAAGCACACGAACCCAATGGGTGCAATTGCAACTAGTTAGACTAGCGACAATTCACAACACCACGGAAGTGCTCCCGAGACAACCGCTACTACCCGCTTTCACCACAGCACTACAAAAACAACAAAACCGACATGTCTCAAAGGAAACAAGTCGCTTAGCCTAACCGGGAAAAACTCCAAGTAAAAAACAAATTTGCACAATAGTTACTTACCCGTCCATGACTTCAAACGGCGATCGAATCATTGCGAACTGCACAAATCACTGTCAGGTGGTCCCCAACACAAAACTAAATTGCGCCGTGACGTAAAATTATTCAAATAGGATTTCCCTCAAAACGTCAGGAACAAACAACCGTCTCAAACTATGTTTAAACGAATAACCGAAATCAAAAACTCGACGAAACAAATGAGTTTATCAAATATTTCCATCATTCGCAAACTATCAAACAAAAACGGACGAGCCCCCATTTGTTACGCCCCATTGCTCAAAAGGACACAACAAAGACGGGGACACACGCAAAAGTGCCAAAAAATATACAAAGTTTATTAACAAAAGAAAACTATACAGAAAAAGAATAAAGTGACATGAGACTGTCAGGAATCAGTGGTGTAAAGTTAAGTGAATGCATGAAGTGTAATGAGCTATAATAATGTTGGATGCAAAACATAAACAGAACGCAAACAAAGCAAGGTCCGAAATGCAGCCGCGCCTCTCCCGCAGTCACTTGTCATCAGGCCCTTTTTAAAGGAAGAGACCGGAAACCAACAGCAGGTGTCCTCGATAAGAACGCCCACCAATAACTTCTTTGGAAGGCGGCACATTTCCATATCAACACAGGGATGACGCACATGAGTCGTCACAATAGTATTATTCCTCACAGCGTCGTAAAGTACAGTCTGAAAGTGTTATCCAGCTGATGTGGGCGTTTCACAGGTTTATATGGATCGCCTCACATTTGCGTTTGAATAGCGCGCTCTCCGTGGGCGGGGTCACATTAAAACTTCATGAGCTGAGATGAGAACGACTGACATCTCTCTCTTTTCATACATATTACATAAACTGTGAATATTTGTTTTTTATACAAATTACTTAATTTAAAAGAAGAGAATTCAAGCTTTATGTCTGTGTGTCTGTATGCCTGTTTGACTGAGTATTCGCTGAGTTACAGTTCATTTTCGGACGCGTTTCAGAATGGAATTCACTGACAGAGAGAAAGGAGAACTCACATCATGTTTATTTTTTAAACATGTTTTAATAATTTATGTTTTTTTATTTTTCTTTATTTGGCAAAAAACACAACACTTTGTTTTTATTGTGAGTATACACAAAAATAATACACACTTAACAGGATCGATTGATGTATGAAACGTGTATGGAAGATCAAAGTCAACAGAGTAATTAGAATCTCTATTGCACTGATAAGGAAAAACGCGAGCTGGTATCACCGGCGATACCGCCGACCCCAGGGGGTTAAAGATAGATATTTTTGTAAAGTTGAAAAGGGTAGCCTATTTAGTCAAGAGCAGTGAGTATTTCTTTGTCCTTTGTTAGATTAACATTAAAACACAGCAGCAGGTTTATCAAACTGCTGCCCCTTTAAGACCGAACGCACGGACCGCATTTGAACATGGCTACTGTTCATTTGAGATATAACCGACTTTGTTTACTATAGGATACTCGCCAAGACGGGCGTTTTTACATAATTTTGTGTGAATTCGTCCGTACAAGCGCAAGACGTGAAAGACAATTTAATTCAGTATTCGCGTGCCGAGACGCTGGTTTGCGGGGCGCACGCTTCGGATGTTTGCATTAATGGAACTTCTTGACCTGCACACGTCCTGTAATAATGTAGGAAACCAGGCGTTATACTTAAATCAGGTAACAGTTCATGTTTTACTTTACTTACATCCAAATAACATGTGCTGAGTGAGTGAACGATCAGCAATCAAGAGCATTCAACAGAAGTGTGCTCGCTCTCTATCTCTCTCTCGTCAGTTAACGTTAATAAGCTACATGCCTCGTTTTATTTTCTTTGCCATTGACATCCGACTGAACAAACTTTCCACTAATGTCTGTTTAAAGGGATGTGCTCGACCGGCTCGCGCGTCTGTGCCGTTGCGCACTTAATCCACTGCGCGTTTTTCTCTTATCAGCTCGCGTACCACAGCTATGTTACTATACACACGCACCTTGTACGAACCCAGTGAAATGAGCCCAAACCGCAGACATTATACTTTTCTATGCCTCAGTTCACCTCCACCAAGCACTCGCGGCGGCCAGTTTCGTTTTGCAAAATGTACATGGTATCGGTGCGTGGTATCGGCGAATTTTTATGAGTACGAGTACGAGTATATGAGGACAGTATCGGCCCGATCCCCCGATGCCAGTATCGGTATCGGGACATCCCTGTTCATTTTAATTTAATTTAAAAGTTAATACATTTAAGGAAAATACAGATGTATTAAACACATTCCATTATATCAGTTTTATATAATCTTTCTGTCATGAGGTAGGTTTGTTTTCCTCCTCTTTTCTCTCTCTCTCTCTCTCTCTCTCTCTCTCTCTCTCTCTCTCTCTCTCTCTCTCTCTCTCTCTCTCTCTCTCTCTCTCACCTGCTTCGTTCCTGCACCCTATCCACCTGTTCATAATTGTCATCAGTGCTCTCGCAGATTGAGATTGCACCTGCTCCTCCTTTGTTCTGATCTCTCTTGCTATTTAGTGTCTAGTTGTTTTGGGCTTCTGTGCCAGATTATTGCTAGCCGCTTCATGCTTGTGGAGTTGTTTCTCTTCTGATCAATCACTGCTCTATTACCCTGCTGTCCGTCTGGCCTCTATCTGTGGGGCTGTGGGATCGACTGGGGCTGTTCGCTCGTCATCATCTGTCTGCTGCCAGTAAGAGATCTCTGTCCATGACTGACTGACACAGTGTCATAAGTAACATCACTACTGAGGATTATTCCTGAGGTTCCAGGGCTTGAATTTCGGCGCGGGTATTGCGCATAATTTGAATCATTCCCGCAGGTCTCCCATTTATAATGCGGGAAATTCCTGCAAACATTGATTCACTTTAGCATGTAGGTTGTATTAGTAAATTAATCCACAGATTATAAAATCAAATCAGTCATTTTAAAACTGTCTGCGAGACGCAATTTCACAAACAGTGATTCAGCCGTGCTGCGTCTTCTATCTCTCGTCTCTCAAAATGGGTTGAACGAGGCAATCGTTAAGCGCTGCAGGCGGTGATAATACACTCTCGCGTTTCGGGAGTCAGGATAGACGGAATTGTCACTTGCATAATCGGGCCAGCATTGCATCATGAGTAACTAAAGTTTCCCATTTGTACGTCTTTTTAAGTCTTAATAGTTTAAACATTCACGCGATTTTAAACTATTCGGTACTCGCTCGCTGTCTGAGAGATGTTTTTTTTTCTCTGCACTCATACATAGAGTAAAGCCGCCTCACAAACAGCTCGCGGGTAACAAAAGTTATTTTTCGTGGATTATATCGCTTTAACAGTCAAAAACGTGAAAATTATGTAAATTTCGGTCTTGGTAAGTATCCTCTAAACACAGTCGGTTATGTCTTAAATAAACATAAATCCCACGTGACCGTATAATGAAAACAGGATCTGTGCACTAGCTCTTACAGTGACAGCAGCCATATGTGTCTGTCACTAATTTGGTTGTCAAAACAACAAAACATAGCTTTAATTTTAAGGAATCAGGATTAACCCTCTGGGGTCGACAAACGTGCGGTTTGATGGATTTTTTTTCAAATAGCAGCAACATAAACTTAAAATACGCCGTCATTTATGGTCATACAGAAAAAAGAAATAGGAAAAAACAATCTGTGATATTTCTACTTTTGTATGTGTCCACTTACAATCAAATCAAAACATTGTGCCTTTGTAAAATAAAGAAAATAAAAAGGTTGTGCTTTCTGCCTCTCCGTCGCGGTGAACTTTTTTTTCTTGAGCACGTCTATAAACTGAAACAAAACTCAGCGAATACTTGTCACACATTTATGAGCCATATATCTTTATAATCATTTAAGTGTGTACTTTTAAATGATCGGATTCAAACTGAAAACAAATATTCTCTGCTTAAGTAATTTGTATGAAACCAACAAGATGTCCAGCTTCTCAAACGCTTGCTCATTATTTTTAATTTGACCACGCCCACACGCGCAAAAGAGATTGACATGCAAATCACCCACGCCTCACACGAACGCGCTCGTTACCTCAAAAACAAAGCACCAAACTTCACCAAAGTCTCTGCTTTTCGTCGAGTTCGGAAGACACGCCGTGAGCTTACATTGGATTTACCTCAGAAGAAGAAGAACGCGATTTGAAGACAAGAAAGATGTAAGGTAAGAAATTCTTAATTATTAGTTTGTTATTGTTGCATAAACTTCACATTGCAGTTGAACCGTTACTGTGTTTGTGGATATCTGCGCAAACGTAGATATGTATAATATGGCAACCATAATATATCATATTTTGGAGCGAGCTCTGCTTTTGAATGTATCATATTTTGGAGCGCGGTCTGCGTTTGAATGTTTCATATTTTGGAGCGCACCGTGCGTTTGAAAAGCAAAATGCACCAAACAATAGGCTTCATGTTTTTATATTGTAATCAATATATTTTTCTCTATCGTAGTTGTTACTGAAATCTTTTGGAAGACTTAATTTATTGTTATTATTATTTTATGCAGCACTGCACGTAGCCTATGCCTACAAGGCACAACAAACCTGGTGTTCATTATTGTTGGAAACATCTGTGTGTGTGTGTGTATTCTGTGAATTTTAAAAATAAATTTTAACCAGAAAAATCTAAAATCTATTCCCAATATCGTGCAGCTATAGTTTCTCTTGATATCAGTATGTTCACAGGTTTTTTTTTTACAGGGCCCAGATGCAACTGAGTCCTGCTGACTTCAACATTCACATGAGTCTCTGTACATGAACATGGTAAAGTGAAAATCAAACACTTTGGAAATGAAAGGTATGTACAATGTACAAGGAATGGCACAAAGGTCTCTGTCTTTGGATCATTGTTTTCAATAATGTGCTTTTTGTCATTTGTTGTGTATCTTTGGATTATGCTGTGTTGTAAATAAATCCAAACAATCAAAAAGCCATTATTTTTTTAATCTCCTCATACTTTGTGCAAGGTTGCTCAGAATGATAGGGCCTGATAGCTCCTAATAGGGCCATTAGGGGAGTGTCTTTGTCTTTCTCAGGTGTGAAAGCCATGCATAGTAATGACGTGATCACGCCTCCCGCATAAAGCTTTCTTACACAAAACACGTCTTACCGTTTTTAAATCAATATATTGTCTTATCTGAATGAGCAGTCAGGGGGATTTTCACATAGTTTTAGAGCAAATATTCTAGGCTACGTGATACAATTTTCAAAAGTCTTGTGAAGAAATAATCAGTATGGGTTTCATGACCTTATTTCAGTGACAATTGTTTTTTTGTATTTTCACAAACCACGCATAAACGTCATTATCTCATAACTAAAAACTTTTACTCACATGCTGCTGATATATTATTGTAGCAGAGTTTGTGCTAAATACAGTGTAATCAGACTTTAGCCATGAAAATGTCACAAGTAACAGAAATAAGCACAAATGTCAGAGCATGTCAGAACACCTCCAGGCCCAGAAAACACCTCAGACCCCAGAGGGTTAATAATAATTACTTTATTCAGTCTCTGTAGTATTTCTGAATACTAGTGTTAGACCTAAGCAAAAACTTTCTCTTTATTTCTCTTTATTGGTATCTTTATTCTATTGTATTTATTTGTGCTACTTTTTTCAATTTAATTCAAAGATTGAAATCAAGCTTCCTTGAGTTGTGTAAATTCTTAAGAACAAAATTACCCCATTGTAAAAATGCAATGAGTGAGCATACATTTAGGCGAGATAAATGTAATTAAAAAAAAAAGTCTAAACTCCCCCCTCAAATTAAAAATTCCCCCCCATAAGAATCACCTAAGGGGGATTTCCCCCCCATTTTCCAAAATGAAATTCAGGCCCTGGGTTCCAGACTGTTTCTTCCTGATTTCTTCACAAGTTCAGCATCCACGATCAAGCCCTTATTTTCCTTATTGAACGGCAGACTGCCTAAGTTCTTTTGTGACTGAATAAACTCAGTTAACATGCACCTCTTGCGTTTGGGTCCTCTCTCCGTTCTCTGACACTTTCTCTCTCACATAGAGACATAATCTCTTAGAATAAAACTCACTGACATATTTAATTAATTGTTTAAAAACAGAGATATTGCACAAATTATAAACACAATTAAGAAAAAAGTTCTGTTTTGATATAAGAGTGAAGAGTGTGTCATTGTTCTCTACAGGTTGTGTGATTGTGGTGTCACAGATGAAGGTTGTGCTGCTCTGGCTTCAGCTCTGAGATCAAACCCCTCACACCTGAGAAAACTGGGTCTGTCTAAGAATAAACTAGGAGACTCAGGAGTGAAGCTGTTTTCTGCTGTACTGGAGAATCCTAACTGTAAACTGGAGGAACTGTGGTAAGATCATCTCCACCATAAAGACTCGGAGTGAATAAGGATTAATATGTAGATAGTGTATTCAATATATCTTTGGCGTAAGCCCCATCCGGTGGTTCAGCGACAGATTCCTGCTTGAACCGTCAGATCCTGCCGGCGGTAGAAGGCAGCGGTGAGGAGTCTCCCTGAAGAGAAACATTTACATCTTCATATATTATTATCCCCCAAAAGAAAGTAAAACTAACAGTTAAATAAACCGGACGAACTACAAACCAGACAACAGATGCAGGATACAGCGAAGAGGGTTTTTTAAATCACAAATGTTTGGTGTAAATTAAGTTGCCTTGTAATGCTTGTGCAAACAGACCAGCCTGAGCATTTCCTCAAAATGTGTGTGTGCAGCTGAAAAGAGGGAAGTGGTGTGTGTTTCACCTGAACCAGGGCTGTCACCATATCAGATTTATCACTACATGATTATCATGGCCAAAATAACACACAATAACAATATATCAGCATATCTATGGAAATCTTGAAAAAAATAATAATAATGCTATCAGTCAATTTCATCTTTACTCTGTTTATTTTGTTATTTTTGAAAAAGAAGAATCACTTCATCACATACAAAAGGAACAATTACACTTAATGGTGACCAGTTTGTAATGATGGTAACACTTTATCACAAGTATACAGTAACAATTTTGCAAACTATTAGTTTATAGGCTAGTTAATGAATAGTGTTTAATAGTATATAAGCTGAAGTTAATATATTAAGAGACTATATACAAATAGTGAGTTCTTCATTCATTGTCACTATAATTAACAAAGCGTTATTGTTTAATTAGCTCTTATGTAAAGAGTTAGATGATGCTTTGACAACGTATTAACCATAAATAGTTCTCACTTTAGATTAGGTCACGGAAAATCAGAAAATGTCATTAAGTGCTTTAATACAGGCTTTATTGGACATTAATTACATTAGTATTAAAAGTTCCTTAAAATGTTTGCAAATACATTAAGCACACACAAACACACACAGAAGCACACACAAACACACACACACACACACACACACACACACACACACACACACACACACACACACACACACACACACACACACACACACACACACTCTCTCTCTCTCTCTCTCTCTCTCTCTCTCTCTCTCTCTCTCTCACACACACACACACACACACACACACACACACACACACTAGGGCTGGGACGATACACCTAGACCATGAGGAAAAGTTAAATCATACACTTATACAGACTGTACATGATGTATAAGATGAGTCATATTTACAAAAACAGTTCATCAGATCTTTCAGATTTTTATTTCAGAAGCATCATACTACAGTACTACATTCTATTCAATAAATACTTCGATAACAAATAACATTTTTAACAGTCACTTTTTGCCACCTAGTGGCGAAACAATGTAATCAATAAATGCATTATTTTAAGTTCCAAGTTGCTATCAAAATCTGATTTACTCTATTTTGATCGCTACCGTAGACATCAGTGTTTATATTTGAACTTTAAACTTTTATCCCAGTACTTCTATGATAATTTGAACTATTGTATCACAGAAATAATGAAACTATTATGAGGTTAAAAAGACTTTTTGTGAAGCTGTTTCATGACAACTCTCTCTGGGTCAGCGGCAGCGACAACACAGATTTGAATGTTGCGATATGATTTTGTCAAAGGTTTAATAGACAGAGGAATATGAAGAAGAGTGTGTGTGTGTTTTAATGGAGATCAAAGTATTTTAATGATTAATCGTGGAGCTCTACTGTCTTATCTCTCTCTCAGCATATGAGTAGCGCGAGGGCTTTCAGTGCATTCAGTCTCACGTCACTTCCACACGTCCACTTGAAATGGATATTACGACACTCATAGATAACCACACATTTCATCCTCTGTTGGAAAAAAAGTGGCTAACTTCTGTCAACCTCGTCTATAAGCAAGGACAAAAATAAAGCAATTTAATTTGAATGAATATCGATTCTGGAATAAAATAATCTAATTTAAAATCGTAAACAAAAAAAATTGCAATAGTTAGGTGAATCTATGTTTTTCTCCCAGCCCTAACACACACACACACGTGTTCCTTAAAATGTTTACAAATACATCAAGCACACACGCACACACACACACACACACACACACACACACACACACACACGTTGGGTTTTCATGTTTAATGGGGACTTTCCATAGAAATAATTATTTTATATACTGTACAAATTGTATATCCAATCCCCTAATGCTAACTGATGTATTTTAACAACATGAACTAATGAGTATTTGTATATTTCATATTGACAGCATTATGTTATTATCTTTGGATATAGGCTTAATGTGTGTCATTGTTCTCTACAGGTTGGAGGATTGTGGTGTCACAGATGAAGGTTGTGCTGCTTTGGCTTCAGCTCTGAGATCAAACCCCTCACACCTGAGATATCTGGAGCTGTCATATAATAAACTAGGAGACTCAGGAGTGAAGCTGCTCTCTGCTGGACTGGAGAATCCTCACTGTAAAGTGGAGGAACTGTGGTAAGATCATCTCTACCATAAAGACTCTGAGTGAATAAGGATTAATATGTAGATAGTGTATTCAATATATCTTTGGCGTAAGCCTCATCCGGTGGTTCAGCGACAGATTCTTGCTTGAACCGTCAGATCCTGCCGGCGGTAGAAGGCAGCGGTGAGGAGTCTCCCTGAAGAGGAACATTTACATCTTCATATATTATTATATCCCAAAAGAAAGTAAAACTAACAGTTAAATAAACCGGACGAACTACAAACCAGACAACAGATGCAGGATACAGTGAAGAGGGTTTTTAAATCTCAAATGTTTGGTGTAAATGAAGTTGCCTTGTAATGCTTGTGCAAACAGACCCTTGCAAAAGTGTGAGCATTTCCTCAAAATGTGTGTGTGCAGCTGAAAAGAGGGAAGTGGTATGTGTTTCACCTGAACCAGGACTGTCACCATATCAGCTTTATCACTACATGATTATCATGGCCAAAATAACACACAATAACAATATATCACCATATCTATGGAAATCAAAAAAAAAAAAAAAAATGCTATCAGTCAAATTCATCTTTACTCTGTTTATTTTGTGTTATTTTTGAAAAAGAAGAATCACTTCATCACATACAAAAGGAACAATTTGTCACGGTTGGTAGATCCGCTGTCTCATTCTTGTCTTGTGTGTTTGTGTGTGTGTTAATTGTCTCGTTATGCTGATTGTTTCATGTGGGCGTTACCGCTGATTATCTGTGATCAGTGGCAGCTGTATGTCATCTCACCAGCCTATTTAATGCCCTGTCTTTCGTCTCATGTTTGTCAGATCGTTGTTTGAGTATCCTGTCTTCGTGCCTGTTCCTGTTCCCTCGTGTTTCCTGTGTACTGGACTCTGGATTACTTCACCTCTGATCTCACTGTGGATTCACCATCACCTTCACACTGCACTGGGGATTGCCTGTCTCAGTCCCTGCGTCACGCTCTCCTGCTGTTGTGTTCCTGATCGTCGGCTTCTTCCTGAGAGAGAGACTGCCTACAGCGCTGGAGATATTATTGCATCGATCTGTCTTTACCATTGAGTATTTGTTATCTAATAAATACATCTTTGCACTTGCATTTGCTTCCGTCCAGTTTATCGTTACAGAACGATCTGACCAACCATGGAAGCAGCAAGCGCGGCAACGTTTAAGGAGTTCGTTGACCACAGCAACGGTAGGATGGATCAGCAGCAGGAGAGTATATCTAACACCGAACGCACTGTCCAAGCACTCGTGATGCAGGTGTCCGGGCTCCCATGAGATCCCATGGACTCTGCCTTTACTGTGGTGGCCGCGGACACTTTCTACACTCGTGCCCGGTAAAAGAGCAAGCCCGATAGTAAAGTTGAGGCTACTATCGGGTGGGATCTCCGCCGGGAAGTCCTCACCATCTACCCTCCTTCCAGTAAGACTGAGATGGGCCAACAACAAGACACACACCTGTCAAGCACTTGTGGATTCCGGGGCCGAGGGGAACTTCATGGACATTCACCTTGCACAAGAGTTACACCTCCCCATCTCGTCTCTTCCTCACCAGATCACGGTCAGTGCCCTCAACGGTCAACAACTCCCCAACATCTCACTCTCTACTGGTCCCATAACTCTTATCACCTCCGGCAACCATACGGAAACCATTCCCTTCCTCCTCATGGACTCACTGGTGGCACCTATTGTGTTGGGGCACCCTTGTTTGGTGAAGCACAATCCTCGTGTGGACTGGGGTTCTAACTCCGTGTCTATGTGGAGCGAGTCCTGCCATGGGTCCTGTCTTGTCTCTGCGTGTCCGTCTGTATCTGTTTCTGTGTTACAGGAGAAGGCAGTGGATTTGTCAAACGTGCCCGCGGAGTATCTGGACCTGAAGGAAGTGTTCAGTAAGTCTCGGGCTGCTTCTCTTCCTCTGCATCGTCCCTATGACTGTGCTATAAATCTAGTGACAGGTAAGTCTCCGTCTAAGGGCAAACTTTACTCTCTTTCAGTCCCTGAGAGGGAGGCCATGGAGAAATATATTTCTGATTCTTTAGCGGCTGGATTCATCCGACCTTCCTCTTCTCCTGCGGGGGCAGGGTTCTTTTTTGTGGGTAAGAAGGATGGCTCTCTGCGACCTTGTATTGATTACCGAGAGCTGAACAACATCACGGTAAAGAATACGTATCCTTTGCCGTTGATGTCTTCAGCTTTCGAGAGGTTGCAGGGACCCTCCATCTTCACAAAATTGGATTTACGTAGCGCCTATCATTTGGTTCGCATCAGGAAGGGGGATGAATGGAAAACCGCGTTCAACACCCCCAGGGGGCACTTTGAATACTTGGTTATGCCCTTCGGGCTTTCCAACTCCCCGGCGGTTTTCCAAGCACTCGTCAATGACGTGTTGAGAGACATGGTTGATCAGTTCATATATGTTTACCTGGATGACATATTGATTTTTTTCTTCGTCTCTCCAGGAACACGTTCAACACATCAGACGAGTGCTTCAGAGGTTGCTAGAGAATGGGCTTTTTGTCAAGGCGGAGAAATGCGATTTTCATGCACAGTCTGTTTCTTTTCTAGGTTACATCGTCTCTTCTGAGGGAGTGCGCATGGATCCTGACAAGGTTAGGGCTGTGATGGATTGGCCAAGTCCAGATTCCCGTAAGGCCCTACAGCGGTTTCTGGGGTTCGCCAACTTCTATCTGCGTTTCATTCGCAATTTCAGCCAACTAGCCGCACCTCTGACTGCCTTGACCTCCCCCAGAACTACATTCAGGTGGTCAGATACAGCTGAGGCTGCATTTGCTAACCTCAAAAGCCGCTTCGTTTCGGCTTCCATCTTAGTCGCCCCTGATTCCACACGTCAGTTCGTGGTGGAGGTCGATGCGTCAGAGGTGGGGGTAGGTGCAGTTCTGTCCCAACGTGCTTCCTCAAACGACAAGATGCACCCTTGCGCGTTTTTCTCCCATCGTTTATCACCTGCCGAATGTAACTATGACATTGGTAACAGAGAGTTGTTGGCCGTCAAGTTAGCGTTGGACGAGTGGCGTCATTGGTTAGATGGGTCGGGGGTACCTTTTATCGTTTGGATCAATCATAAGAACCTTGAATATATTAGATCTGCCAAAAGACTCAACTCCAGGCAGGCTCGGTGGGCACTTTTTTTCGGACGTTTTGACTTTACTCTCTCGTACCGCCCGGGTTCCAAGAACATCAAACCCGATTCCTTATCTCGTATTTTTGATCCATCCGAACGCCCGGTTACTCCCGAATGCATTTTACCTGAGAAAGTAGTTATCTCCACACTCGTATGGGAGGTCGAATCGAAGGTCAAGACGGCCTTAGAAGGGGTAACGCCTCCGCCCGGTTGCCCACCGAATCGGTTGTTTGTGCCGGAGGGGTTACGGTCCGACGTCATTCGATGGGGTCATTGCTCCAACGTGGCTTGTCATCCAGGAGTAAGTCGCACTAGTCACTTAGTAAAGCAACGATTTTGGTGGCCATTAATGGCTCGCGATATTCACGATTTTGTTTTGGCTTGCTCAGTTTGTGCCGTTGGTAAGACGTCTAACCGACCTCCTGATGGGTTACTTCGACCGCTGTCTGTCCCTTCGAGACCCTGGTCCCACATTGCGCTAGATTTTGTCACCGCCCTCCCGCCCTCTAAAGGCATGACGGTTGTTTTAACCGTAGTGGACCGGTTCTCGAAGGCGGCACATTTTATTCCTTTGCCCAAATTACCCTCAGCCAAGGAGACAGCGGTTACTGTAATTGATCACGTCTTTCGGTTACATGGCCTCCCGATGGACGTGGTTTCTGACAGGGGTTCCCAGTTTGTGTCCAGATTCTGGCAAGAGTTTTGTAGATTATTAGGAGCTACTGTCAGTCTGTCTTCGGGCTATCATCCCCAGAGCAATGGTCAGTCCGAGCGAGCCAACCAGGATTTAGAGAGAATGTTGCGATGTT
>NC_140223.1:2864268-2954268 GCF_951802725.1 Rutilus rutilus
TATATTATTATCTCTTAAAAGAAAGTAAAACTAACAGTTAAATAAACTGGACGAACTACAAACCAGACAACAGATGCAGGATACAGTGAAGAGGGTTTTTAAAGCACAAATGTTTGGTGTAAATGAAGTTGTCTTGTAATGCTTGTGCAAACAGACCCTTGTAAAAGCGTGAGCATTTCCTCAAAATGTGTGTGTTCAGCTGAAAAGAGGGAAGTGGTGTGTGTTTCACCTGAACCAGGACTGTCACCATATCAGATTTATCACTACATGATTATCATGGCCAAAATAACACACAATAACAATATATCACCATATCTATGGAAGTCTTGAAAAAAAAAAAAAAAATAATAATGCTATCAGTCAAATTCATCTTTACTCTGTTTATTTTGTTATTTTTGAAAAAGAAGAATCACTTCATCACATACAAAAGGAACAATTACACTTAATGCCACCAGTTTGTAATAATGGTAACACTTGATCACAAGTATACAGTAACAAAGACCTTATAAATCATTTGCAAACTATTAGTTTATAGTTAATGAATAGTGTATAATAGTATATAAGCTGAAGTTAATATATTAAGAGACTATATACAAATAGTGAGTTCTTCATTCATTATCACTGAAATTAACAAAGTATTATTGTTTAATTAGCTCTTATGTAAAGAGTTAGATAATGCTTTGTTAACAACGTATTAACCATAAATAGTTCTCACTTTAGATTAGGTCACGGAAAATCAGAAAATGTCATTAAGTGCTTTAATACAGGCTTTATTGGACATTAATTACATTAGTATTAAAAGTTCCTTAAAATGTTTACAAATACATTAAAGGGGGGGTGAAATGCTATTTCATGCATACTGAGTTTTTTACACTGTTAAAGAGTTGGATTCCTATGCTAAACATGGACAAAGTTTCAAAAATTAAATTGTACGTTTGAAGGAGTATTTCTGTGCCAAAAATACTCCTTCCGGTTTGTCACAAGTTTCGGAAAGTTTTTTTCTAGTATGGGCCTATGTTACGTCAGATGGGGCGGAATTTCCTTATACGGGTCCTAAGGGCACTTCTCCCGGAAGGGCGCGTGCGCACCCGTAGACCAGAGCGAGAGAGCGAAAGCAGTACGCCCATCAAAGCACTGTGCTCGGCTTTAGGGAAGTCAATGTCACCAAAGAAGTGGGTTTTTGGTTGCCAGGGCAAGACAACCCTGCACAGATTCCCAAAGAACCCAGCGTTAAGGGACCAGTGGATGGAGTTTGTTTTTCCAGAGCATCAACGGAGTTGTGCAAGTGTTCTTGTTTGTTCCCTGCATTTCGACGATGATTGTTTTATAAACAAGGCGCAGTTCGACGCCGGATTTGCAGATCGTCTAATGCTTAAGGATGGAGCAGTCCCAACGATAAAGGTTCACGGTCGTGCGTTGAAACCGCAGGCGGTGAGTAAAACTGCTTCAAATGTCTGTGTGTTGTTAGCTATCGGCGCGTTAGCTCCGCCCGCACGACACGCCTCCAGCCGCTCGTTTTTTTCCGGAAAGACTCGGTACAGCCTATCTTTCTTTTATAAATATAATAAAACTAAAGACTTTTTGGAGGTATGAATGATGCAATACTACTCTATAGGTACTCAAGATTAACATGAGATTGACTGAAACTGAGTGTTTCACCCCCCCTTTAAGCTCAAACACACACATATACACACTCACACACACTCACTCAAACACACACACACACACACTCTCTCTCTCTCTCTCTCTCTCTCTCTCACACACACACACACACACACACACACACACTAGGGCTGGGACGATACACCTAGACTATGGGGAAAAGTTAAATCATACACTTATACAGACTGTACATGATGTATAAGATGAGTCATATTTACAAAAACAATTCATCAGATCTTTCTGAGTTTTATTTCAGAAGCATCATACAGTACTACATTCTCTTGAATTAATAATTCAATAACAAATACATTTTTTAACAGTCACTTGTCGACATTTTGATCGCTACTGTAGACATCAGTGTTTATATTTGAACTTTAAACTTTTATCCCAGTACTTCTATGATAATTTGAACTATTGTCTCACAGAAATAATGAAACTATTATGAGGTTTAAAAGACCTTTTGTGAAGCTGTTTCATGACGACTCTCTCTGGGTCAGCGGCAGCGTCAACACAGATTTGTATGTTGCGATATGATTTTGTCAGAGGTTTAATAGACAGAGGAATATGAAGAAGAGTGTGTGTGTGTTTGAATGGAGATCACAGTATTTTAGAGATGAATCGTGCAGCTGTACTGTCTTATCTCTCTCTCAGCATATGAGCAGCGCGAGGGCTTTCAGTGCATTCAGTCTCACGTCGCTTCCACACGTCCACTTGAAAGTAGGGATGTCCCGATACCACTTTTTCACTTCTGATACCGATGCCGCAGCTTTGGCTATTTGCCGATACCGATATCAATCCGATATTTTTATTTCATTCTTTAACTAATACTACTACTAATAATAAAATATATGGAAGCACTTTGCTCAATTAGCCACATAAAAACATCTCACTCAAATGGAGAACAAATACTTCCACAATATATTGTCCGCAACAACAGTTATTCAAACACTACAAAAAATAATAATACAGGTACTCTCTCTCTCTCTCTCTCTCTCTCTCTCTCACACACACACACACACACCAAATTCCATACAGAGGTATGAGGGATTTGTTACTCTCTCTCTCTCTCTCTTTCTCTCTCAACACACACACACACACACACACACACACCCTCTCTCTCTCTCTCTCTCTCTCTCTCTCTCACACACACACACACACACACACACACACACACACACTCACTCTCTCTCTCTCTCTCTCTCTCTCACACACACACACACACACACTTATTTTATGTCATTAAAGTCTTTAAATGTTCGCCGGTTCCCGCCTCCTTCTTCCCATAACAACGAACTGCGTTACACTGGTGCTGAAACCCGGGAAGGAAGAAGGAGGCGGGAACCGACGAACATTTAAAGACTTTAATGACAAAAAATAAATCAACAATAAAACGAAAGCAAAAGACCGCAGCCTCACGGACGACTGCTGTCACACAATAAAACATAAAAACAGCAACATAACTCCAGGGCTGTCCTCTCTCGCTCTTCACTGTCGTCGCTCCTCCTTTATGCTTCCGCTCCTCCGTGAGAGATACGAGACCGGTGCGTCGCGCAGGAGTCGCTCATCAGTAATCACGCCACCAGCCTTGTGCCGCTCTCTCACGGCCCCCGACCTCGTCCTGCTCGCCACACTAATATTCAAGCATTTAGCCGATGGTTTAAGCTAGATTTTCCCATGGTTTGTGTTGGATAGGTATTGGATCATATTTTTTTTCCCCTCCGATCTCCGATCTAGCGTCAGTATCGGCACGATACCGATGACGTGGATCGGATCGTGACATCCCTACAACACTCATTGATAACGACACATTTCATCCCTGTTGGAAAAAAAGTGTAGGGCTGTCAACTTTAGTCGTTTAGTCGACTAATCGGTCGATGCCGTCTTGGTCGACCGACAATCTCATTGGTCGACCAGTCGCATAATTATTTTTATTTTTTTTCACCAATAAAGACATTTTCATTGATTTACTCCTTGATATTTATTCATTTATAAGCAGTTATATATTACTGTATTCTAAATATAATTAGCCTATGTTTTATGCTCAACTTTAAATGCTTTAATTTAGGCTATTTTGTAACGGCGCCACAGTTTAGCGCACCACGTAGAACACTCGGGAACCGCACCTGTGGTTGGCTGCACTGCTGCTTCGCGCTCAGTAAGGAATATAGGTAGTAATCTCTATGTGTCTGTCCGTCCGTTTGCATTTTGATTATTTCGAGAACCGTTCATCCAATCGACTTCACAAGGGAGTGCAGTGTCACATTTGGTGCAGTATAGACAGACGCGCAAGACGCTACACGTTCAGAATTAATAGTAAACTACAGAACAGCGCGAGCGGGAAGCGGCGCACCTCACGTGAGCAGGGCTTTTTAGGCTATATTCTCCGAGAACGGACACTGCACTAGTGATATAAAACGCACACAGTCTGTTAACTTAAGCAATACTTTTAAGGTAGTCTAATATTTTTCTGACTAACAAATTACTGACACAGTAAAGGGTAGATTTAAATAAAGAAAACCGAAATTTAAATAAAGAAAACCGAAATTTAAATAAAGAAAAAAACGAAATTTAAATACAGAAAAAATGAAATTTAAATAAAGAAAAACGAAATTTAAATAAAGAAAAAACGAAATTTAAATAAAGAAGAACAAAATTAAGTTCGCCTAAATTAAAAACGAGATTAATTTAGATTGATAATAACGGGTAAAAAGTCGAATACATTTTGTTTCTATTATTCTATTTTCCACAATGTCAAAGCAACAGCAGCAATACAAGCTCAGGCATGCACTTCGGTTCATACAAACTCCGCTGTTCTGCGCTCTAGCCAGAGAACACTCCCGTTGCTGGAACACTCAGGCGTCGGTTCTATAGCATGCATGCGTTTTCCGCGTGGCTCGAGCCATGTCTCACGCAGGCAGTAGCAAACTCCAACCTATTAACATGGGAGCCGAAATAAAAACAGACACCCAACGCAGCTGAGACTCTCACGCCAGCAGCCAGTGTGTTGCCGGCCTTATTCAAGCGCGAATGAGAACTGTTTCGCGGGGGATCCTAGGTGTCAATAAAAAAACAAAACAAAAAAAACTTTTTTCGTTGTTGTTTTATAAATGCTCTGACAATTGTTTAATAAATGTTTAATCAAAATGCAAAACATCGGGTCTTTTTTTTTTGTCGACTAATCGTTGTGCAGGACAGGACTTTGGTCGACTAAGCATTTCTTTGGTTGACTACAGCCCTACAAAAGTGGCTAACTTCTGTCAACCTCGTCTATAAGCAAGGACAAAAATAATGCAATTTAGTTAGTATCAGTATCGATTCTGGAATAAGCAAAATCTATAAATCTATTTTAAAATCGTAAACAAAAAAATTGCGATAGTTAGGTGAATTGATTTTTTTTCTCCCAGCCCAAACACACACACAAATGTTCCTTAAAATGTTTACAAATACATTAAACACACACACACACACACACACACACACACACACACACACACACACACACACACACACACTCACTCACTCACACACACATTGGGTTTCCATGTTTTATGGGGTCTTTCCATAGAAATAATGTTTTTTATACTGTACATTCTATCCCCTAATCCTAACTGATGTATTTTAACAATGTGAACTGAGTTTTGTGATATATTTCATATTGACAGCATTATGTTGTTATTTTATTTTTAAGTGTCATGTTTATCTTTTGATATAGGCTTAATGTGTGTCATTGTTCTCTACAGGTTGATGAAGTGTGGTGTCACAGATGAAGGTTGTGCTGCTCTGGCTTCAGCTCTGAGATCAAACCCCTCACACCTGAGAGAATTGAGTCTGTCTGAGAATAAACTAGGAGACTCAGGAGTGAAGCTGCTGAAGGATCTGAAGGATGATCCACATTATAAACTGGAGACACTATGGTAAGAATAGTTTTTAACGATTTTTGTAGTGTAATGATCATTTCTGCTGGTTCTGTATCAGCTGTCCGTTGTGTGAAAGTGACCTTTCATGTGCTTTTGATTTTGTAAAGTGACTCTGAGCATCAGACAAAAGCTATATTAAAAAGCTTTAAAAAAGCTATGTTTGAGAATGAATTAATATAGATTATCTAGTTAGTTTTCTTATGAAAAGTTGTGACAGATGTAATGTCTCATACTGCATATGTGACTGTTTGTGTGTTTTATTTTAGGTATTAGATGACAGTCTGATCTTCTGATGATCATCTGATGGTGAATAAGGATCCACTACAGAGACTCACAGTCAACAGAGTCAACAGAGACTGAAGATACAGTGACTTCACTGTTATAAATTAAGACTTCATTTAGATTTCAACGATCATCTGACAGACCTGATGAGGTGGCAGTGAAACACCTTTTATTTTAGAGTAGCAGATTACAGTTTCTCATTCATATATTAACCATTTTATTTGTATAAATGAACAGTATATAAGTTCAAAAAGGTTGGAGTTTTGTTTTGAGTAAATATAGAGCCTGAATGTCTCTAATGTTTACAAAATTAACGGCATGCATAGCTGATATAAAAAATAAGGGATGACTAATATTTTCGTACTACTTAATTCTGAAAAAACAGAGATTCAAATTATTGGACAAATAACTTCCTCACGTAATAATCTAGAATACTGTCTAACACTCACTGTTGTGCATGAACTCGTTCATATTTTGGGCGAACGTGAACTGAACGTACCGTAATACTGCCTGATGAACGTTACTGTGAACTCGTTCATTCTGGTGTCTGTGAACGGCACGCTCTCTCACTTTAACTTCGTTCAATAGGGTGCCAGATTTCTATAATGCCTTCCAGGCGAAAACCCGGCTAAAACACACCGTAAACAGGCCTTAATATGTAGCGGCAAAAACACCCAATCTGGCAACACCAGCCACCAGTGTCGCACCACCGCATGCGTAATCAAAACAAAAAGCAGCGAGGAGGCGTCGTATGATCATTTAAACGAGTTTTATGACAAGGTCAGTGAGGATGGGAAAATCTTACATTTCTGTGCAAACTTTGAAAGGAAAAGAAAATCTGCACTTGTTGAACCTGCCTGGTATATTTTTCTAGGATTCCAGTATTCCTTTTTAGTATGTAGCCTACTGAAATGGAAAATTATTAAAATTGAAAAACATTTGCACTACTGTCCTGTTTTTCTTGTAATAATTCCTCATTAAAAAAGACCATTCAAGCAGCACGTTTTTCCTCATGTTAAAACTGATAAAATAATTGCTGTCTGTGGTTCTATGGGCTGTGGCAATAATTTTGAAAAATAATAGCTCGTAGCAACATATGGAAAAAAAGAGCTATGAACTAGTTCATTTTTGGAACTGTGAACTTAGTTAAAAATTTTGAAGTATGAACTGAACTAGTTCATTTAAAAATTTGTGAACTGAACTTTGAAATAGTTCATGTAGAAAGTGAACTTTCCCAACACTGCTAACACTTGATGGCTGCTCTGTTAAGTCTTCGTCGTCGGTTAGGAACCTGGGTGTGCTCTTTGATACAAATCTATAATTTGAAAGTCACGTGTCTGTAAAACCGCATTTTTCTATCTTAAAAATATACCTAAATTACGCCATATGCTCTCAATGAAAAATGCAGAACAATTAGTTCATGCGTTCATGACCTCAAGGCTAGATTATTGTAGTGCTCTTATGGGTGGTTGCCCTGCAGGCTTAATAAACAAACTACAGCTGGTCCAAAATGCAGCAGCTCGAGTTCTTACCAGAACCAGGAAGTATGACCATATTAGCCCGGTTCTGTCAACACTGCATTGGCTGCCTATTAAACATCGTATAACTTTTAAAATATTGCTGATTACTTACAAAGCACTAAATGGTTTAGCTCCACAGTACTTGAGTGAGCTCTTAACGCATTATAGTCCTTCACGTCTATTGCAATCTCAAAATTATGGCCAGTTGATAATACCTAGAATATCAAAATCGACTGCTGGCGGTAGATCCTTCTCCTATTTAGCACCAAAACATTTGAACAGTCTTTCTAACATTGTCCGGGAAGCAGACACACTCTGTCAGTTCAAAGATAGATTAAAGACACATCTCTTTGACCTAGTATTCACATAAATACATTATAGACTTCTATAATCCAATGTTAGGCTGCATAGATCAGGCCAGCCGGAACAGGGAACACTTCCCATAAATCCTGATGTACTCGTTACATCATAAGAAGAATGGCGTCTACGCTAATATTAGTCTCTCTGATTTTCCCGAGCTTTCCCGCAGCTTTCCCAGGACCTTCGCCTGGACGCGACGACAGCGCAGTGCTGAAGTGTCCACGAGTCTCTCCCCTGTGAAGGCCTCCTTCCCTTTACGCCTGTACAGATAAAACATTGTCAAAATAGTTCCGGTTCACATGGCTACGCGGAAGCGATAAATAATTTGCTATTATACATTTTTATGGCCAGACAAGTCATTTGTTGAGGTCAATTTGTAAAGAAAGACTACACTCCTGTGCACATATATTTTCAAACGTGCATACATATAGACTAGACACGTAATACGCATGTGCACGCCATCAGCGTTTTCACAGGTTCACCCTGGAGCCTGTTTCAAGGTTTGCGTTCTCGAGCCACCAGGCACTGTTGCTGTGCGAATGAGCGGCCGGAGCGCGTCAAGGGTTTTCTGTTAGAAGAACGGTGTCGTGTTAGCGGCCCCTAAGTTAAGAACTAATGATCTTTGCAACGGAAGTGAATCAATCAAAACTAACTTTAGCTGGACAATAACTTTATTCTAGACCTGCTGTAAAGCCAAAATAATCTGTGTTACTGTAATCTCCTATTATCACTGTAAAGCTGCTTTGAAACAGTCCATATTGTTAAAAGCGCTGTATAAATGAAGGTGACTTGACTTGAATGTGTTTGTGTTTGTGTTGTACCAGCAGAGGGAGACAAAGACTAATGAAAGATTCATTTTTTATAATTATAAAAAAAAAAAAAAAATCAAGCTCACTTTTGGAAAACAAACAATGTAAGCTTGAGTGTATACATCATGTTTTTAATAATAGTTGTATTACATTTGCATTAATGTATTAAAGGGGTCATATGCATTTTCATGTTTTTCTTTAGTGTGTTATGGAGCTGTTTGTGCATGTATAAGATCTGCAAACTTACAAAGCTCAAAGTCTCCTACAAAACATTTTATTCTATCTAATGCCGATACACACTGTATGATTTTGGGCGGTTCCAGACAAAAGATGAGCATCGTGAAACGATCGTGGTGATTTCTGTGGTCGTGGCTCCTAAACGTTGTACAGTGAGAGCGGTTCACAGACGGCTGATGTCACAGTCTTTTGACCAAAGATAGATGATCATGATCATGATCAACTCACAGTGTGTTGCTGCTACGACCTACATCTACTGAGTGACTAGCCAATAAAAATGCAACATGAAATGGTGTATTGATCAACGCGACATGGCGCTAAAACTTAAAACTACTTTCCTCAAGCTCCATTTGCAAGATTGGCATGTGAAGTTCACCTCTTTTCCCCAGTCATGACTGCGTCCATATTCTCCTCTTTCACTTCCTCTTCTCTTTTCAGAGCAGATAAAAACCACAATTGCCAAAGTGTGACTGATCTTGCTCTATATGTTTACCACTAGCGCATGCTGATGATGTTTATTCTTCTGTGCTAAGGATTGAATAGGTGTGATCATCGTAAAGTCTACATACATGTCGTACCTAAGTTTATTAGATCCATGTCGTACAGTGTGATTTGTACTGATCTTACAGAATCACACAGTCTGTATCAGGCATAAAAGAGAAAGCAGATCCAAACCAAGCTAAAACACTTCATTTAAAATAAAAAATGAAACATCACTGTATATGTACAGTATGTGAAAAATAATGTGTTTTTTGAACATTAAAGCATGGTAACATTCTATTACACCAAATTCACCAAATAATGATCTTTGAAAATAGCATCATATGACCCTTTTAAAATAGCATGAATCATGATAGGGGCACTTTAAGACACTAGAGCTTGTGTTCATGTAATGGTCAGATCAATTCTGTGTTAGGAGCTTTGGGTTCACCGAGCCACAAATAGGCTCCGTCCACTCTGACCACACCTCTACCACCCCGTCCCTCATGGGTGTGGCCTGTAAACTCCTCCCCCTTGCTGTCCAATGGACTCAAACACAGACCCACTGCAGAACCGCTGGTCGGGCCTGAGCACAGGTGAGACACACACACACAAACCAGTCTTCCACAGTCATACAGATATTCAGTGTAAATAGCTGTTGTGTGTGCGTGTGTCGAGTCTGCGTCCATCAGCAAAGGTCGAAGGTCAGCAGCTGCAGGGTTTGATTGAAGGAAACAAACAAAAAATAATATGTAATGAGTTAGCTCAAAGGGGAAATATTAATAACTCATAACTTTTTAATGATTAATTGTTAATATTTGGGACAGTTAATTGGATTAGCTTGATGTAGCTAAATTAATATTACAATCAATTAATCAGTTCGTCCAACAAACTCTTTTGATTATTCATTTATTCTAAGAAAAGCGTATCTTTCATGGCCACCGAAAAATAATTATTTCTTAGCATGTACGGTGCTTAGAGCATGTAACAAGATCAAGATCGTAAAATGGACTTTGTTGCAAGCAGAGAATCAGAACCAAATACATCTTGTGCACAAGTTTTATTAATTAAATCACAAACATAACTAAACTAAACAAACATACATACATACATTCATGCATAGGTAAAATGGTGAGCGATAGAATGGAACTGGAAGCAGGAAATGGAACTATGGAAAAGATCTATTTAACTTTGAAAAGAACCATCAGATTATCATTTTCAGAGCACCTCATTAAATTGATACTTGCATGGTCTGTGCAGTGGACACAATTCTTGAAGTGGTTGAAAATTGAGTTTGTTGATGGGTCTGTGAGTGTCAAATGTCACTGTACAAGTTGCAATCGTTTTCTTCTCTTCTGGATGGAGAAGATATGATGAACTTGCATGGTTAGTTTGACGCTGTTCTCATGGCTGGAGTACAGATTGTGTCCTGCCGGCCCTGGGTCGGAGAGAGAGCACGCAGGGCAAATGATGGGAGTTGCGATGGACTTCTTCTGCATTGAATAAAGACATTGAACTCCTGAGGTTGTCCTTGATTCTGTTGTGGTTGAGAGAGTCCTCTCTCTCCTGAGTGAGCACATGGCTGTTGTGAGTCGAAGCCTGCTGCCCTGGGGCCTGCTGAGGCCACGCTGGACGGCACGGCATCCTGAACGTACTGAGAAGGCCAAGAGTTGATCGTTGCCCATTCAGTGATGGTAAGGTTGCAGTTTTCTTCTGAGTTGGATTGAAGAAAATACAGTCTGACTCCTTTGGGAGAGTGAAAGCATAGCAGGCGGTGGGCACGGCCACATTAACAATAGGGCTAGGCGGGGCTAAAGCCCCAGGGCCTGAGCAAGGAGGGGGCCCGTGATTGGCTGTGGAGCAGATTGACTACTACTAGCCATCTGATTGAAAAAGCCTTACCACGCCCCCCACAAATTAGCCCTGTTATTTAGTGGCGCTTTGCCGTATATTCCATGCATTATCATGGAATCATTATCATTAATATTATAGTGACCGTTCGCAAAGACCCGCCTCGTTTACTGTGTGACAAGCCAGGCCGCTCTCACGAGTCACCCACATCATGTTCTCACTCACGCAGTGAAAAATACATCGCGGGGCAAAGACTAACGTTACACTGAGTGACTACACGCCGACATACAAGAGAGCGCTCAGAGCAGCTTACTGTTGATATGAAACAAAGTCTCAACTTTCAAATATTGTCATTTAAGTAATTTAAACAATACCGTTTTTCAAGTTCAAGTCCACCGACGTTAATCTACTGACTGCTTTGTTGTCGGACAAAATTGCGTAATCGGCGTTATGATTGGTCAGGTCGCCTGTCAATCAAACCCCCGTGGGTAGCAGGGCATGGTGAATTGAAGCGTCACATTTTAATTTGATATACCAATCAAATGCATTTATTCTATATTTAACTTGTGAACGACCGACCTGCTGCTGCACGTAGGCCTATAAGATGATGGCTGCCTGCGCCTTATTAGAATATACGCATCAACCAATCAATCGCCTCCACTCTTCACTTCATTCTAGACTATTCTTAAAATTGTCACGCATTATCTTCGTTTTCTATAGCATAGCTAAAAATGTCATCTTTAACCCTCTGGGGACCAAAAACGCGCCTGCGCGTTTTGCTCGTTTTTTTTTTTAGCAATGAAAAATAAACACAAAATGCTCTGTTAATTTTGATCTTTAATTTTCGTGTTATACATCAATCGATCCTGTTCAGTTTCTATTTTTTTTCTGTATACTCACAATAAAAATAAAGTGTTTTGCTTTTTGACAAATAAAGAAACTTTAACATGATGCGATTTCTGCCTTCTCTCTGTCAGTAAACTCCCATTTGAAACGCGTTCGAAAATGATCTATAACTCCGCGAAAATTCAGTCAAACAGGCAAACAGACCCACGGGCATAAAGCTTGAGATCGCAGCTTTTAAATGAAGTAATTTATATAAAAAACAAATATTATCAGCTTCTGTAATCTGTATAAAAAGAGAGCGATTACAGTCGAGCTCATTACGAGCTCATTGACTTTAATTCGTTCACGCCTACTCACGGAGCGCGCTATTCACAAGATAATGTGTTAAGCCATCTATGCAAAACAGGTAAACGCCCCCAAGCAAATGCATTAAACGCTTCAAGTTTCATCATTCAGTCACCTGCGCGTTGGGAAGATGACACGGTACACCGGTGCGGAAGCCATTCAGCTCGTCCTGGATACTAGCGACGAAGAGTCCAGATTTTCATCAGAAGAGGAGCGCGACTACTCTGATGACGACCGTTTGTATTTTGAAGAGCAAATTGATCCAGCCGTGGATAGAATTTCGGATGAGTAAGTATTTATTCTTACTTGCATTAGTTGACAAGCTATTCAAAACATGAGCTTACATATTATACTGGGTGGACTTGCCATCCAGAGTATTGACATTTGATATCTACCTATATTCAACACGATCTAATGAAAGTGCATCTATACCATGAATTTAATATCTCGTACCATTTCAACGTCAAAAATGTTTTGTTTTGTTTTTTTGTGTACATATGCTACACCCCTTGGTTAAGAAAATTTGTATTTGTATGTGTAGCCTAGCAGTAAATGATATGTTTAGATCATTATGTATGAAAGATAGAATTTAGAAATTATTTTAGAAAGTAGGCCTAGTAGGTGTTTAGATTATATTTTGACTATATAAATGCTGCCTCATTATCATTAACGATGCATGCTCGCAAATATCAGTTGTAAATATGTGTAAATGTGCTGAAATGTGTAAATATACCCAGTTAATGAAGTGCACAAATGTGTTAGGCTAATGTTTGCGGTGTGCCTCTCCGGTAATGGCCCATTGACACGCATTATTGCACGCGTCTAAAATTATTTACATCAGTTATTCATTATAGACTAATGCTACTATAGTTATATTTATGTAATAATATTCTTCAACTTTTTTAAAAGGAATGTAGCTTCATCACTACCTCCGCCTGCAACTCGGAGTGCGCTTAGCAACACAGTCAGAAATCAGAAAGAGTAAGTACATATTTACCAACTGCCTTTACTTTTGTTTTTACAAAATTACAATAAAACAGATTGAAAAACAAAACATTTGACTCTCCTCATTCTTTGTTAAGGCTGCCTCACTTGATGGCCCATTAGCACTTGGGGGAGCGTCTGTCACACCCCTGGTCTGAATCTCATTAATATTGATGACCCATTACCACTCCCACGCATAAACCTCTTCTGACAAAAAAACTGTTGTACAATGTTTAAATCAATGTAGTGTTTTATGTGAAAAATTAGGCAGGATGATTTTCACATAATTTTGAAGCTAGAACTCAAAGGGACAACATCCATTCGTCAAAAGTCTTGTGGACACATATTTAATATGTGTTTTGTGTTCTTAAATCAGCAACTTTCATTTTAATTTTTTCCAATAACCACGCATAAACATTATTCTCTTAAAAATACAAACATCTACATACACGTTGCTCGCATATTATGGTAGCCCTGTTTGTGCTATATAGAGTGAATTTACACCTTTGCCATTAACATGTTTATAAATAACTGAAAAAAGCACAAATGTCAGAGCATGTCAGAACATCTCAACGACCCCAAAAACAGCTTGGTCCCCAGAGGGTTAAAAAAAACATGTGCGAGTGGGGCTCAAAAAAGGAATTTTTTAAAAGCTAAACAGCAGAGGAAACATGAGCTACTCAGTAAAATCCCCAAGCACCCCACCAATTTTGAGTAGGGGGAGGCTGCAGACCTGGAGCTGGTAGATATACGCCCCAGGCAGTTTTACGCCCCTGCTGTTCCTGATGCGTCCAGTAGGGGGAGGCTGTACGGCGACACGAATTGAGGTATATTAAATAATCTGCTAAAGTTATTGTTGTTTAGCAATGATGCAACATTTATTATTTATAAACGATTAGCTTGATAGAGCTAGGTAGATATCAATTCATTTCTATATATCAGTGGATGGGTCTATAATTTATTTCGAGAGACAAAAAGTTCTGGACTGGCTTAAACTTAGCTAACCACGTGTAAGTTTAGCTGCCCCTAGTCTTCTCTACTCACTTTCAAAATGAATTTTCTTTTGAATTTTCTTTTGTTGCCTGTCTTTATCTTGCGTGAGATGGCCTCTTCTGGTAAGACTCTGTTTACTCCTTTCTGGTTTGAGTTGTTTCTTATAAATGAGATGATCTAACTATCTAATTTATATCTAAATATAAATTTTTCTTAAGAATAGCTTACTGATCTGGTCTAAAATAGGCTGTGTGCACTTAATGTAGGATTAATCATACTCTGTCTTTACTAAGTTCCCATAAAGGTGTGTGTTTGCTTGAGCTACTTAAGGAAATGAAAATCTCTCTATCTCTCTAAACTTGTATAAACTATAAACACCAATCTCTTTTTTTTAACTGCATTCCAAACCAATAACTTGTCTAGTAAATAAATGACTTACAGAGACATGGACATGTTTTTAATGTCATTTTCAATTTTCTCTGCACAGGCCATCATCAGTGGCCAAAAGAAATCAAAGTGTCTTGACACTTTTTCCAAAAGTGTTCCACCAACAAGTGCCTGTACCGTTGTACTTTGAAGATCAGGAGCAAATTGATGCAATCCACACTCACCTGACATTAATTCTGGGCAGCACACCCACACACACTGTGACAAGATCAAATTCACCATGGATGTCCTTTTTACATTTTTTTTATGTTTAATTATTATTATTATTTTTTTTTTATGAAATACCCACAGATATGAAACTCAAATTAAAAAGGCAGTTTGTGTTCTCGTAACACTTTCTTTTATGTGGTCTGTGACTCTTTTATGGGGTCTACAGTGATTCTGCAGGGTCTCCAATAAGTCTTATAGTTTATCTCAGTTGCTTTGGTGCATTTCTCAGATCACAACTGAAATCACATCATTTTGTCACTTGTGCACATCATAAAAGCAATTTCTCATTCTTTTATACAAATTGCAAATGCTTCGGAACATTCATGCAATTGATAATGTACAACTGTCTGCTGTTTCCTACATTATCAACTCTTTATTTCATGCTGATCACAATATAGGCCTATTATACTATTTCTCTGTTGAATTGTCATACTCCTCAAAACATAGGCATTAGTTCCTTGCATAAGTCATTAAATGCAAAATGGTTGACTAGTTGTCATAAACTGTCAACCATGGTTTCAATACATTTCTATTATATATTTTTTTGTAAATGTGTCCTGAATTTATGAATTGCGGAGGTGTATTTAGAATTTCACTAATGAAGGAAATAATGAATTGATAAATTAGGAAGCAGCAAGGCAATTCATAATCAATTGCATGAATTTACCAAAGCATTGGCAATTTGTTCAAAAGTAGAGAGTTTCAGTAGTGATCTGAGAAATGTCCCAAAGCAACTGTGATATAAAATTAAGGATTTAGGAATTTTATACATGTACAAGTTTATACATGGATGTCCTTTTTACATTTTTTAATGTTATTTTTTTTTTATATCAGTGAGCAGAAGCACTTTGACAGAGGATAGAAAAACAGTTAAAGAAGAGTGGCAAGCCATAGGGGAGTCATCTACAGGAGTCATCATAATTCATATAAATACGTTTTATTGATAAATAATGTTTTTGTGAACAACAATATTGTCTCTTTCTTCTAAATGGCCCTTGGAATTTTAGAAAAGGGATAAATTGTGTTTGTCTTCATAAAATGCTATGTAGGACTTTTGTAGCTGTATGATGACCAATAGTGAATAGTACAGCAGAAATTTAATCGAGGATCCATATGATTACACGTTGCTGTTTGTCTAATGGGCTAAATATGGTTAATATATAAATGTAACTTTATATAAATTCACAACAACATATTTCACTCAGTCTCCTGTATATAAAAACATACAGTGAATATTCTATATTAAATATTCAATGAACTATTCTACAGTAGGTCATATATAACTATTTTACAGTAGGTCACATATCATTACTTGTCATCTGATCCAACTATGTGTATTATTAATTTTTTAATTCACAAAAACAAATAGTCTTCTGTAGGCTGAGTGAAGAGAGTGAAGCCCAACTGAATATCTACAGATATTTTAATCCATAGTGCAGATCTACACTGTAACGTTTATATTTAAATTAACAAAAACAACAAAATTGGGCAAAGTCTATGAACGGGACGGTTATTAATGTGTAAGTTTTGAGCGTCGATTTAATGGTGTTATTTCGCAGTATATCCCCCTACTGGACGCATCAGGAACAGCAGGGGCGTAAAACTGCTTGGGGCGTATATCTACCGGCTCCAGGTCTGCAGCCTCCCCATATAGCCAATTTTCGGTAAGTTTGATTATTAACTTGATGGATGTATGATATTGCTTTTTGTGTTTGATCAAACTCTATATTCGCCTAAAGGACTGGCGATAATATATACGGTAGAAATATGTCAATTTTGCTGCGCCATCATGATGTAAGTTTATAATTTAAACGCGTTTTTAAGCATTGTGGTTTAGATACAAATTATTTTAAACTGCTCAGGCACAGTAAGCAGCGGGAGAGAATTAATTTTGTAAATGCTCGTTTTGAGACCATGGTGAACTTGAGACGGTTTTGCACAGCGCACTTGAGTTCCGACCCTGAGGTCTTAAAGTGACAGAAGCTGCTAATAAAGCTGCTGTCGCCATTTGTGTCAATAATGTTAATCAAACATCAGAAAGAAAGTAATTTACTGCCCTTGACTGAATCACTTTTGTTAAATAAATAAGAATGAATGTTGAATTTATAGTGAAAACGATGTATATTTGATTACTTTATACAATATAATATTATTCAGTGCTTTAAGTTTTTCAAGTAGGTCGATTTCTTATGTGCCTTTATTCTATTGTTATTTGTGACTCTTGTCATCAGTAAGCTTGAGATTATTTTCTTAAGCTACTATTCTTTTTTGTGATATTGAAATTGGTCACAAGAATTATGAAATTTTAGTGGCATTAATTTTTGATATGATAAAAATCTTATTAAAAGTAATATAACTTGACTGTGAAGTATATCATAGATAGATAAAATGACTTGTATATATAACATTTAGCTCTCTCTCTCTGTAGTTGGTGACCTAAAGTGGTGGGGGGGCCCTGCAGTAACTCATAGCCCCGGGGCCCAGTGAGCTCTTAATGCGGCCCTGGCGGTGGGGGGTCCCCACAGACATCAACCCGAAGAAGCAGCAGTAGAGAGCCAGAAGAAGAGAGAGAAGGGTCACTGTGAATTTGTCTCTAATAAAGCCTGAGAAAGGCCCCTCCTCTCCGGGTTTGCTTGACCAATGAGAAGGGTGGAATTTCCAAGCGGGAGATTCCTCTGTGGTTGATTTGTGAATCTTTGTTCTAAGCGTGCTCATTTGCATGTGCAGCTGGATTGGTTTCTGATGACGAAACTAAGAAAGATTCTTGTAATACTAATATGTTGTTAAAACAACTAATATGTTGCGCAGCAATCGGCAAATCATGTACACAATCATTTCGATCTTCAAAGTACCAATTTATAGAGACCAAACATGGTATAGGTGAGGTTACATTGACCGTTGGTTCTATCATAAAATACACAGTATCAAGGGAATAATAGAATTAAAAACACTACACAAGACAGGAAATCATTCACACAATTTTCTGGAATGCATGTTCATTTATAGATCAGATTAATGCAGCTAGTCTGTTTCTGTCTTCCCCATTGTCTCTATCTCGAGCATGTGATCACATTTTTTAACACCAATAAAACCAACTTATCTTATTGTGGTCATGGTAACTAAGACCTTCTTGCCCTTTTTGGGGGGATGGGACCACAGATCCCAGAGTGAGTTTTAAATATTATTTGTTAACTATAACAAATACTTGTGTCTGATTTGCCTCAGTCGTTACACATATATTCACCCTTTAGGCAGAAGAAATGCATTTTGCTGTTTTTTCAAGACAAAGCAAGCTTTAAAAATACAAATAATAAAAAGTAAGATAAATTCCCTAATTTCAAACACTGTCCCTGTATGCCATCTTGTAACACGGATGACTGCTGCTTGCAACCCTTATATACATATCATAGTCTTCAGAAAGACTACTGTCATAATTGTCAATTTCTTTGTCATGTCCTCAGGCGTCCACGGGGGACTTTGATATAAATCTGGAAATTCGTCATATTCTGAAAACTGAACCATTTGAAACTCCACACTAGATTTCAACATTCTTTTCACTAGGATTTTGGCAATACACATTGGAATAGACATGGTAGACAACCATGACAACAATACCAGGAGCCCTATCACTACCACTGGCAAGAGTGTGTGACATAATCAGTAACCATTATATCATCAATTGATATCTATGTAATAATACAGCAAATTTAAGTTATTTCATCACATTTATACTCTTCATCTCTGATTTTCATATAAATGATCACTCTTAAATTTGTGAAAGAAGAAATTCTTAGGCTGTTTTTTTCTTTCTGGGATAGTCCCTTCAGTATAAACAATCGATAATACACATTGTTGTCTTTTCATATCTTGTACAGATATTTTTTCTTTGCTAATTTGTTTTTATCAGAAACTTAATAATTACAAAAATAACATATACATTTTCTCTGGAGGCCGTACTAAATGAGGAACCCTGTTACTGCATTCCTGACATGTTAGAGGTGGGTGATTCTTCCAAAATCTAAACACACGACAACATGTTTTCTGCTTTCACGTGTTTACCAAAGCACCATACACCCCTAGGCCAGACCACTGTCACCTCTCAGATACCAATTACAGACTGTAATTCTGCCTGTAATCATATACCAGGATATATACACAGTGGTTTTAGAAAACTATAATTTCCTATTCATTTTATAATAAACTAAGAGGGATGGTAAATTCACTCCTTTCACTACCCCCTTTTGACCGTTTTTGGGGTTTAAAACACAATGGTGGTCTAACTAAAAATAAACAACGAAAAATAAGTAAGACCCAGGACAATCCATCTAAACACTTTAAATCTCTATAGAAAACATCCTTCTGTTTGCCGTTTACAGACATATAGCTTGTAAGATTTTTGTAATAAAATAATTCCAAAAACCACTTGCACAGTGTGATATATTTCATGCAGTTTACATTATCTCAAAAGTTACCAAGGCTTTGTAAATCCAGAGAAATTCTAGTTTTAATTAATGGCTTATCCCTTGTCATTGTCACATATCAATGGCATATTATCCACACCCTTGGTTTCCACTTGTAGACACAATAGATAGGCTATAATACATAGATACCTCATTAGCAGCCGTTTCAATGGGCCGCTATACGTAAGCTGCTAACATCGTTCAGTCATCATGGTTCGCGATTATTGATTGGCAAGTACAGAAAATCCAAAAAAAACGTAAACATAGATCAACTGAAGGGACAAACAGAGAAATAAAACAAGGATCAATATCAGCCTGGCATTTTCAACTTGGACTTTATCTGTTGACAGAGACTCTGCTCTTGCATGTTTTAATATACAGGTAAGCAAATATATATGATTTATTGTACACATACAGTTATATTGCACTTTGTTTGTACTTCAGTAATGCTTTTTTATCAAGTCTGGTGACCAAGTCTTTGCCAGTGAAATTAAATGTGTTGCACAAAAATATTTAGCCATTACTTGCAAATACTGTGGGTTTGTTCAAATGTACTTTTAGCACGATTGTTTTAAACGTGTAAAATAGTTAATAATCATTTTTTATGAATACAGTTAACGTGTCTAATGTATCCATCTGTATACGCTGACCCTACACAAATAGCAATCTCATATAGTAACAACCTAATTAGACATCAGAATTAATTTTGCCATGTTTTCTCTAGATTTAAATTACATTTTCATCAAGCAAGATACAGCTGTTGGGTTAAAGTATCAGATGTGTTTATTTTAAGTGTGCTGCATTTAGAAATCTCACATTAATGACTGATAATTGCAAACCTCTATCAAACACATGGATTTTCAAAACTTTTAACTGATTATATTTTAATTTCTTAACGTCTTCCAAACACCATGACAAAAAGTGCAAGCTGGAAAACATGCATATTTACGACAGTAAAATAATTTTGGTGAATATTCATCACTTCATCAAATTATAAACAGATATAAGTTTGTCAAGGCAAACTTTGATGACCAGAAAGTTTTAAGAAGTTTTAAGAGATTGAAATTTGAAGGTTTTCATTTTCAATTAGTTTGAAGTTTAAAGCTTAAAGTTAAGGATTTGAAAGCAATAAAGTCTAACAGAAAATAGACAGATAGATAGGGTGCTAGGGTGTTTTAACACACTGCAAACACGCTTTTAGCACACTGGTAACAGGTTTCTTGGATGACTGCGAACAGTTCAGTTCAGTTCGAGTTTATTTATCCCTTAGGAAATTGGTTTTGCACAGGTGCTGCACATCACAAAAAACACTCACATAACAAACACTCACATAATAAACACTCATGATTTACAGATTATTTAACATTAGAATAGCAGTTGGTATGAATGAGTTCTTAAACCTCCTTGTTCTCCCTCCCATTACTCTATATCTACGTCCTGATGGAAGAATAACAAACTCTTTGTGTAATGGATGTGTTGGGCAATTGATTATCGCAAAGGCTTTTTTGACAACACGTCCTTTAAAAATGTCCTGGGGCAGTATCTGCTGAACTCCAATCACTTTCGAAGCAGTTTTTATCAGTTTGGTTATTCTGTTTCTGTTGGACAGGCTAATACAATCAAACCATACAATGTCACAATAATAAATTACGGATTCAATAAAACTCAGATAAAACAGTGTCATTAATACTGAGCTTACTTTAAAAGAGTTCATTTTTCTTAAGAAAAACATACGCTGTTGAACCTTTTTACAAATGGCGTCTGTGTTAGCATTAAAATTTAATTTATTATCAATAACTGTACCCAGATAACGATATTCATCCACAAACTCAATATCTCTTCCATTTATGACAGTAGGAGAGACTGAAATAGCAGATTTTCCAAAATCTATGATCATGTCTTTGGTCTTTGATATATTTAGATTTAGGTTACATTTTGCACACCAGAAGACAAAGTCCTCCACCACTGGGCCATGAGATGTCTCCTCATTTACAAGAAGACTCACAATCACAGTATCATCCGCGAACTTTAACATACACCTATTGTCAAATGTGCTCCTACAATCATTAGTATACAAAATAAAAAGAAGAGGGGAAAGAACACACCCTTGAGGCGAGCCAATAGAAGAACATAATTTGGAAGAAAGCAGACTGTTGACTCTCACACACTGGGTTCTATTTGATAGAGATTAGATTAATATCTAATAGACTAGATTAAGATCAAGGTTAAATAATCGAACTAATTTTTTGGCTAATACATGTGGCTTGATTGTGTTGAATGCAGATGAGAAATCAATAAAAGCTAGCCGTGCCCTCGTTTTTGGAGTCTCAAGATGTTGGGCTACTAAATGTACAAGAGTGGTTATGGCATCCTCAACCCCCCTCCCTGCTCTGTACGCAAACTGGAGAGGATCTAAATTATCTTCTACATACTTCAATATCTCTATTCTCACAATTTTTTCAAATGTTTTCATCACTAGTGAGGTGAGGGCTACCGGTCTAAAATCATTTTAAACCTTCGTACTCCTACATTTCGCCACAGGAACAACTATGGCATGTTTCCAGATTTGTGGTACAATTTGAGATCTAACTGACATGTTAAAAATCTCTGTGACTATGCCACTTAGCTGTGAACTACATGCTCTCAACACCTTACCATCATCTGGTCCAGGGCTTTTATTTACTTTTGTCCTTTTAAAAAACCTAGCCACCGTAGGAGCATCGATACTAAATACAGTATGCCTATTGCTTTGCCCAAAGTCATACTTCACATTATCGTCATCCACATCAAATCTTAGATAACATTTGTTAAGTTCATTCGCTAAACACGCATTAGATGTATACCCATTTAAGGATATCGTAGTTCTGCTTCCCTGCATGCCTGTCATTAGTTTCATTCCGTCCCACACCGCCCTTTGATCAGCATTTAAATATTTTTGTTCTATTTTTTCTTTATAATTATGTTTTGCCTTTGCAATAGCAGCTCTTACTTCCTTCCTAATAACAGAATAAGCAACTTTATCACCACTTTTAAAAACAGCACTTTTCTTCTTAAGAAGATTTTTCAGTTCATTATTAAACCAAGGCTTATTATTTGAATACCTGGTAATAACCTTGGTATCAATCACATTATCAACACAGAATGAGATATAACTAACCACCACATCAGTCAACTCCTTAATATTGTCAGATGGTGCATGAAAAACAGACCAGTCCGTGCACTCAAAACATCCTTGTAGAGCCAATATACCATCCTCATTCCATACCTGGACTGTCCGTGATTCTGTGCCTCTCCTTCGCAGCACAGTCTTATATGTTGGAAACAGGTGCACCACGCTGTGGTCAGAGGAGCCCAGAGGGGACTCAGCAACGGATCTGTACGCTCCTCGTATGGATCCATAACATAAGTCAAGTGTCATATTTCCTCGAGTGTGACAAGTGATATACTGATGAAAATGGCTAAATGTTTTGCTGCGGTTAAAATCACCCATTACAAGACATGGGGCATCAGGTGAAATGGACTGAAGTCTTTGCAACACAGAGAACAATACCTCATTTGCGTTTTTAAAGTTAGCCTTAGGGTGAATATACACAACCGACAAAAACACTTGAGGAAATTCCCTTGGCAAATAATATGGTCTCACCGAAATTGTCAATAGCTCAATGTCCGGTAGGCACATTTTCTCCCGAACAGTCACATTATTACACCATCTTGGGTTAATATAAAAGCATACTCCACCTCCCTGCCGCTTCCCCGTCGTACATGGGTCACGATCAAGACGTATTGGTACCCCAAATCCATCAATATCAATCGAAGGATCCATGTCTGCGGCCGTCAGCCACGTCTCAGTGAAGGCTAAAACACACGCATCTCTGAACTCCCGTGTGTGAGATACTCGTGCTTGCAGTTCATCCACCTTGTTTTTCAGTGATTGAACATTTGCCAGGACTATTGAAGGTAGAGGCAGACGTCTCTTCCTTGTTAGGATTCTCACGCGCTGTCGCACGCCGGCTTTTTTGCCTCTTTTACGTGTTTTTCTTCTGGTCCTGCCATCTTCTCCAGGACTAAAAAGCTGGCAATTATTGTAAGCCATAATGTCCTTAAACAGGGGGGAATTTGCAAGTTGCCTCGACATCAAGCTGCCTGTGTTTAGTTCAAGGAGAAGATCTCGGGTGTATTGAATCCGGTTTGGAAATGTTCAGTAGCAGTTTTAACATTAAGTGACATGGCATCTGACGCACAGAAGCCAATGGCACATGTCACTATGCGCATTGGCACATCCGGTGGCACATCCGGTCTTCATTGGCATGTGCCAGTGGATAGTGGCATGTGTCACTGACCTTATTGGCATGTGCCACTGACATCGCGACACACTGACACTGACATGACACCTCACTGACACCGAGTCGCGGAACATATCACCGTGTTGCGACACCTCCAGTAGTGACTGACAGATTAATCGAACACCTATAGCAATAGCCTAATTTTGTGATATTTAAAATATCAATTAAACGAATTAAAGTGCATTAATATTTGAATAAACGTGTTATTTGTGTCACGTCTGTATTTGATTGGTATGTGTCACTGAATGTTTTGTAATAGGCTACGAGTGCTACTTTATGTTGTTTATCTCGGAAAGTCACAAACTGCCCATTCTAGGAAAGACACGAAATAAATCTATCATGGGTCACTACGAATAACGTATTAACAGTCGCGTCCGTTACTGTAAACCTTTATTTTTGCGTGATGCTGCACAGACGCACGCCAGTAGGTGTCAGTAGGTTATAAGTGAGTGTAACACTGGCCAGCGCAAGATTCTCATCTGTGGCTTTAATATTTCAAAATAATTGTATCGAATTATGTATGTTGTAGGCTACACAAGCGATGTTATAAATCATATTTTTTGAAAGCATAAAGCAAATTGTTATGCAAGTGGCATATGACGCAATCCATTGGCACATCTCACGTTTTAGTGACACATGCCAATATCCACTGGCACATGCCAGTTGGCCTGTGTCAATAAAACTGACATGTCTCTTTATGTTGTGGCACCTCCAGTAGTGACACTTGCAGCTGTCTGCCGGAGTATAATGTAGATTGTGTACCATATGCACATCGTTAATTTGTAGAACAAAAATGTATTTTATTTATTTAATAATTCCATAAAATTATTTTTTAAATATTAAAGGTAGGCTACTGAGGAAGGTCCTGCGCGACCGAACGTTTGTTGCACTGAGCACTTTTTTTGCACTTAGTTTGATACATAGCCTAACAAACATATGATTTTTAATAATTAATTTTTTTTACACTTTTTGGAAGGACTTGAAATATTTAAGCCACAGATGAGAATCTTGCGCTGGCCAGTGTTACACTCACTTATACTGACACTGGCGTGCGTCTGTGCAGCATCACGCAAAAATAAAGGTTTACAGTAACGGACGCGACTGTTAATGCGTTATTCGTAGTGACCCATGGGCCATGATAGATTTATTTCGTGTCTTTCCTAGAATGGGCAGTTTGTGACTTTGCGAGATAAACAACATAAAGTAGCACTCGTATTACAAAACATTCAGTGACACATACCAATCAAATACAGACGTGTGACACAAATAACACGTTTATTCAAATATTAATGCACTTTAATTCGTTTAATTGATATTTTAAATATCACAAAATTAGGCTATTGCTATAGGTGTTCGATTAATCTGTCAGTCACTACTGGAGGTGTCGCAACACGTGACATGTTCCGCGACTCGGTGTCAGTGAGGTGTCATGTCAGTGTCCGTGTGTCGCGATGTCAGTGGCACATGCCAATAATGTCAGTGACACATGCCACTATCCACTGGCACATGCCAATGAAGACCGGATGTGCCACCGGATGTGCCAATGCGCATAGTGACATGTGCCATTGGCTTCTGTGCGTCAGATGCCATGTCACTTAATGTTAATACCGCCTCTCGAAATGTTCCAGCAGCAGAGTGGAAAAAAAAAAAAGTATTAAAACCAGCAATGATATCCCCATCTTCCTTAGAGACATCACGGAACAATATTAAATTGTATTAAAAAGTAAAAAGTAAAAGAGCTGCAAACAAACCAAGAGAACTACTCCAACACTCATGAACACAATTACACTCAACTGCAAACACCTGTTGCGAGTCGCCACGTGTGCAGCGCCTCAGGTTTCTAGTGTAAATTAACAAAGCTATCTTTTGACATGTTTGTAACATGATTTGACATATTGCTAGCATGTTTCTACACGAATTATCACATTGCTAACATGATATAGCATGTTGCTAGCATGTTAAACCACGTGATTTAAGATGTTGTTAGCATGTTTCTATCATGAATTATCATGTTTTCTTGTGTGAATTAGAACATTGTCAACATGATATAATGTAACCTTACACTTGACTTTCCAAATCACTTCCATTTGTTTTATTAATAAAAAGATATTGCATGTGATATTGATAGTGCACGCCATCAGCGTTCTCACAGGTTCTAGTTCATATTTTATGGTTTGTGTTCTCGAGCCACCAGGCACTGTTTTGTGCAAATGAGCAGCCGGATCACGTTGAGGGTTTTCTGTTAGAACGGTGTCGTGTTCGCGGCCCCTAAGTTAACAACTAATGATCGTTGCGACGTAAGTGAATCAATCAAAACTAACTTTAGCTGGACAATAACTTTATTCTAGAGCTGCTGTAAAGCCAGAACAATCTCTGCTACTGTAAAGCTGCTTTTAAACAATCTATATTGTTAAAAGCGCTATAAATGAAGGTGACTTGACTTGACTTATGACGTTTGTATTTTGTTCAATTTACTTCTTCATTTGCAAGCAATTCATTTGTATCATCATCATCATCATGACCAGTCTCATTCTTGTTAGAAGAGGAATGCAGAAGAGGAAGAACACAGAGGAATTGTTATGTAGGTAAAGCATGGAAGAAATTGTAAGTCATTTAAATTTGGTTTAAGTTTTTTACATGTCAGTCTAGTGATATATGATTATGCATCACCTGTTCAATGCACTCCACAGGGGGAGACTGAAGAAGCTGTAAGCAGTCGTCTGTCACACAGTTTGTGGGTCTATAATTAAAAACAATGATGTTTCGCCATCTGAAAGTTCTCTGTCTGAAGGGTGAAACCGGTGCCCTGCTTTGCCTCTTATAACAGACAACAGGTTCTAAACGTAACAGCAAGAAAAAATGGTTAATATAGAAGTCTTGCTAATTGTCTGTTTTCTTCATTATTAGTACCCGTTTACTAAAATATAAATGCATCAAGGCAATCCTGGTTTAATTTGGAGGAGCTTCAGTCCCTCAGCCATCAGGTTTTTGTGCATCATCACACTGACACTGAGAGCAATGGTTCACTCTAGCATGGTGGTACTTTGCTGGACCTTACAGATTGAAGTAAGTGATGGAAGTGAGTGACCACTTTGGTAATGAATTTATCAGATGTGTTCATTGTTTAGCTAAGATCCAGTAAAATATTTTTAAACAAGGGAGTTTTTTTTCTTCAAGCACATCAACTCATTTTTAGTCTCCACTTTTGACAGACACATTTAAATGTTGTATTTGTTATTTTCGCTCTGAGCTGTATCTGCCATTGTTTAATTTGACCCCAAATAGATCTTTATTTACCCAAATCTCCAGGATTTTTCCCAGCTGATGCTGTTCTTCAGGGATTCCAGGCGGATGATGCTGGAAGAGGAGAGTGGTCTCCTCCACCATTTGGTGTCTTTCAGGCATCTACAAAAATCACAATGTGGTTTGCTGGTTGTAGAGAAAAGCATATAATTACCAGGTTTATTTCCACATTTGCACCTGAAGTTCAGAATATCAAAGAGTCGATCCGTTTCCTCTTAAAATCTGGCAGTGTGTAAAGCTTCCTCTGAAGTTTCTGATGATGGACCGTGGTCTGAATACCTGTGTTGAGGATGAAGTTGAAACAGTAGTTTAACAACTGTGATATCTGTGTGTTATTTGTTCTGTTTTGTTATCGAGGTTGCATGATGTATAGACTGGTGGCCGGTTTCACCCTCATATTTGTGAAAGTATGCAGGTTAATTTGCTTCTCAGTTTATTTTGGAGCCATCCGGATGGCACTTCTACAGTCTTGATTAAAGAAGTCCTCAGGGTGTCGCTTCATGGCCTCCAATGAGGTAAGGATTTTATGAGAAAAAAATGACATTTCACATAATATTAGAATTAACGCTTACACTTTATTTTCCAGTGTCCTTGTTAGTGTAATTATACATTTAAATGCTCAGTAGTAACAATAAACTACATGTACTTACTATCCACCTTTTTCCTACACATGATGCTAAATTGCACGATTATGATTATGGCTGTAACTTCTGTTAAACTGTAAACAATCAGTGAAAGGCTCGCTCTATGGATGCAATAATAAATAAAGGTGTACAATAGTGACATTATTCTACCCTTCAACCATCAAACAATAAAAGGAAACTTAAAATTGTAAAAGCATTACAATTATTTACAACAGACCATGAATTTCCCCAAATGCTCGATTCTTTTGTGCAGCAATATTATGGACGTGTTAAATATCACTGTAATAATATATGCCTATTTATGTAACATATGTTGCCTTAATCAAAAAATGTTTAAGTTTAGCACTGAGTGATAGTATTTCAAAATGCTTTCCGTCATTTTGACAGATAACAAATATTGTATTTACCTGCTTTAAAAACATTATGGAGAGACTGGACGATTACACTTGAATTACTTCTGAATGTTTAAATTTTACTTCTAATATTTGTTAAACAAGCTTAAATGTAGGCAATATTTATTAAAAAATGCTATACAATATGCTCTACTGTAAAATATGATAAAAAAATCAAGGTATCATCCAAACCAGTGGTTGTGTGGAGTATTTTTTAAAAGTTTAGGTGATTTAAGTTAATCCGTAAACATTAATTCATGTATGAAGTAAAAAAAAAAAAAGCTAGTATTATAGTAAAAACAAATTTACCCATTGTGCTTGAAGACAGTTTCCACTGACTTAAAGATATTTTACGAGTGATTTATCAGGAACTCTGCGTTCTGCAGAAAAAAGAAATGAAAGACAAAACTGAACAAATGAAGGCACACTCAAAAAAATGACTCTTTGGTTGAACATGATTTAATCATGGACAGTGGTTCCACGTGATTGATTCAAGTTATTCGAGCACGACTGAATCAGGTTATTTGGACAAGACTGAATCAAGTTATTTGGACATGTCTAATTTTAATTGACTTTACTCACTTTGCTTAAGTTCATCCAACATGAAGTATCTGGGTTGAGATAACATGGTTCCATCATGTGGAACCACTGTCCATGCTTGAATCATGTTCAGCCAAAGAGTTATTTATTTGTGTCTATTTAATAGACACACAGAGTTAAAATAACATACTATCAACCTAAATATAGCTTTTCTTTTAATACATACGATGTTGGCAGTCTAAAGATGGTACTGATTGCATCACTAGCAAAGCCATTGGAGTTGCTTTTAAAGCAACTTGAATTCTTAGCAGGTCCTCCACCTGAAGCACATGCTCGACACTTTACCACTATGGTAACTCACCCATAAACACCTACATATAAGAAAGTCGTTTAAAATACCAACATAATAGAATATTAAACATTAACAAGTCTCCCTATTTTCTCATCTTGCTTAAATTTTTTTAATCAAAGAACACTGGTACAAATCAATTACGACAGACCAGGAGGGTATAGTAGGCTATTTACTGAAATACAACATTTACTTCACAAAACATTCTCAGGCATAAAACAAAATCACAAGGATGAGCTAGTAAAAATAATGAATGAACAAGCCAAAGAGAACAAAAGAATAAACAAAACAGAAATAATGAGGAAAAATGTATGAACAAATAAAAAAACAAGTGGAAGAAAGAATAAATTAACAAACTAAAGAGAAAAGAGAGAAAAACACAATCGAATTAAACAAACAATATAAAAACAAAGTAACAGATAAAAACAAACTGAAAAAGACGCAAGTGCTTTGTTTGCGCAATTTTACATAATTCACCACTTTATTTACAATCTTCAACGCGCATTCACGCAACAACGCAGGCTGCTCTCACACACACTCATACTCGTCGTGGTGCTCTCGTGAACGTGCGTCTATGTTCACCTCTCTCTCTCGTCACTCAAAGAAAGTGAAAGAAAGTTCTCCTGTCGCCTGAAAAATATGAATACGACACGAAAAAAAACCAGCATCAAGTGTTTATCAACATTTAAGAAGGAATATCCGTATATCTTTATGATGTTAAAGCTGAAGGATTTGAGAACCTGTATATTGTAAAAGTTTGATCAAGGTGAGTGTTAATGTGTTTTGTGAGTAACTTCCTCATATTAATATGAATATCTAGAGGACATTTTAAGTAATTGTTTGTTTGATATGAAGGGTTTCTTTCACTTCAATGTTTCTTTTGTGTTGTTCGTGATTCTTCAGAAGTTTAACAGACAAACGCCAACAAACACGTTTTTTTTTATTGGATCAGTGTCTGTCGTGATGCTCTCGTGAACGCGCCTCTCTCTCTCTCTCTCTCTCTCTTTCTCCGTCACACACATAAAGTCAGAGTGAAGTAAGGTAATGTAAGCATAGAATGTAAGTACTATTTCCGCCGCCATTTTGAGCAGGAAAAATACGAATACGACACGGGAAAAAACAGTATCAAAGTTTTTTTTATTAACGTTTAAGAAGGAATTTCCATGCATATTTTTGGCGTTAAAGCTGGAGGACTTTAGTGTTTGGTGGGTCGGGATTTTATTTTATTTTTATTTTTATTTTTATTTTTATTTTTATTTTTATTTTTATTTTTACCCGACTAAAGAGTGTGAATTTTAGTGTGTGAATGTTTCTTCATTCAGAGTCAGCTGGAGGAGATCAAACTCATCAGATTCTCCTGCAGCTTCATCATGGCTGATTCACAAGGATCCAGAGATGGAGATGTTTCTCCAGGATGCAGGTACTTTCAACAAACTCTGTTAAATATTGTGTTACATCACAGAAAAAGATCAGTGTTGTTGAATGTGAGAATGTGTTTATTAATATGGTTCCCATCATAAAGAATGAAGACACTGATCTAAAGTTTAATCTAAAGGATTAAACTGAATCTGTTCTCTGTTCCAGTTCAATCCAGCAGAAGAGCTCAAACCCAGAGTCCAGCTGTGTGTCTATGAAGAGTAACCGCTCTATGGATCCTCCAAAAACGTTTAAGAGTGGAGACAAACGGCCTAATCTCAGGTATATCATTTTTTATAAAAGATGTGCTCATAGTATGACACTTTTGAATTAGACGCATAAATTATCTCAGTCAGTCTAATACTAGCAATGACATCAAGTAAATGTAAGCTGAGATTTTTTCCACCTTTACATAATGGAGTAGGGGTAAAATTGAGTGGATTTTTCTAACCGCTGGTTCAGATTTGTTGAAAGCTTCTCAGTGTCTGGTCAGATCAGTGATGTTTCAGAGCATGAGCATCGTTACTAGAGTACAGTAAGGTGGTTTATCTTTAAAGGTCAGCAAAACATTGGTTTCTCCATTGTGCCTTTGAAAAGAGTCATGTGATCGTGGTTGATGTTCACCTGAGTTGAATCATCCTATAATTCTATAGTTGTTTTCAGTTTGTTTGTTTTGAATTGGGCTGTGCCGGTAACCTTGACAACCGCACCACTGGGGTTGTAAAGCACCACCGCGGTGGCCGAGTAGTCGTGAGAGAGCGGCACTAGGCCGGTGGCGTGATTACTGATGAGCGACTCCTGCGCGATGCACTGGTCTCGTATCTCTCACGGAGGAGCGGAAGCATAAAGGAGGAAAGCAGTCGTCCGTGAGGCTGCTGTCTTTTACTTTCGTTTTGTTGTTGATTTATTTTATGTCATTAAAATCTTTAAATGTTTGCCGGTTCCAGCCTCCTTCTTCCTTCCCAGGTTTCAGCACCAGTGTAACGCAGTTCGTTGTTAGAAGGAGGCGGGAACCGGCGAACATTTAAAGACTGTAATTACATAAAATAAATGTGTGTGTGTGTGAGAGAGAGAGAGTGTGTGTGAGAGAGTAACAAATCCCTCATACCTCTGTATGGAATTTGGTGTGTGTGTGTGTGTGTGTGTGTGTGTGTGTGTGAGAGAGAGAGAGAGAGAGAGAGAGAGAGAGAGAAACAAATCCCTCATACCTCTGTATGGAATTTGGTGTGTGTGTGTGTGAGAGAGAGCGAGAGAGAGAGCGAGAGAGAGATAGAATTATTTTTTTTTGTAGTGTTTGAATAAAAGGTGGCAGTCTTTCATAATCAACTGTTGTTGTGGACTATATATACTTATTCAAGTTCTCTTTTATTTTGAGTTATTTTTAACCATTCCGCATCTCCCACATATGTGTGTTTTAGCAAGGCGTTTGTGTTGCAAGTTGGTGAATAAAGACACTTGCCAGGTTACGTGTCACTACTGCTTTATTAATTTATTCAATGTAAAACCCAGACACTGTCAAGTTATCAGGGTTTCTTTGCCTCAATGTCTGCCCAAACTTGAAAAAAGTCTTCAATCCACTTTAAAGGGCGCATGGAATAACTCAAAACATCTGATTCTTCATCATCGAAGCAATTTATGGAAAATCTTTCAGCAACAACTTCATCTTCTTGGACTTCTTTTGAACATTGTTTTTTATTTAAAGTGGGTCATATATGTAGTCGAAATGTAAAATAAATTTTGAATTTGGTGCCTTCGTGACCGAGGAAAGACAAAAAATAACTTCAGGACGCATTTGTATGAAGGACAACAACTCCCACAATGCACCACATTGCACAGCTCCGCAAGCCACTCCCACTAATCCAGAAAGCGCATATCTGCCTATAAGAGAAATCACTCTTCCGTCTACAAGTCTAGCTACCACCAGAGCTTGAAATTCATTTCACATTCACACAAAATGTCTAGTTAGTTGGCGAACTCATTAGTGCATTACTCCTCGTTTGTATTTCTTTCGAAAAGGTGAATTATTGCATGGTACCTGGATGTTCAGTCAGAACATATGCGGTGCGAAACTAGGATAGTTCTCAACACAAACGTCCGTGTCCTCGTCTGATTCAGAGATTTCGTCCAGGAGAAATTGTCATCGTTGAAAATCTTTGCCGCAGACGGACTCTATCTCTGTGTTCGTAGTTGCATCTTACAGTCTATGAGTTGCATAGTGAGATCACCGGCGCCACCAGTCCGCCCTAACCCGAGCCAGTCCGGGCTCCTCGTCCGCGGCAGGCAGGTCTTCTGCCTCGGCGGCTCTTCGCTATAATGCGGCTTGTAAAGGTAGCCACAAACACCTGATTCAAGCATCAGACTTCCGAAATCCTCTTCTTCTATATCATATTGAGCGCTCTCCTCCGCTATTGTCATAACTTTACATCTGTCTCCACAGCGCCTGTTAGCTTAGCTTCAAACAAGATGGAGGATATTGCTTTCAGTTTCAGAGAGTAAAGTCCCACCCACTGATCTGTAATAGGTCTGTAGCTTGAGCGGGTCCCGCCCCCTGGGAAAGATGAGGAACTAGTGCTTGTAGTCTCAACAGAAATCCCCCCCTCTTACACTTCCTCCTACAATGACGCAAAATGACGATTTTTGCGTCATTGTAGGAGGAAGTGTAAAAGGTAAATAACGGATTTCTCCCGTCTCAGGGGAAAATGAGAGAGTGTTGCACGACCATTCAATAGTATGACTGGGTTTCTAACAATGCAAAGCTTAATGCAAATGGGTGAAGTGTCCCTTTAATAACCTACACAGAAAAAAAAATATATAAATGTACAAGTCACTACACACAGCATTGAGATCGATGTACATTCAAGGATATTTAAAGTACAATCAACATTGTTAAAAATACACGCAGTTTACATAGCAACTCAACAGCAATGTAAAATCAAATGCACTTAGTGCACATGACCAGTTAGCATGTTAGATGCTAAAACCGCTAGCATGAACAAACAACTTGCAAACATACACAGTGTCTGTAGTCACTAAAGAATTGAGTCTTTGTCCTACAAGTACTGTAGCATCTCAAAGATGACGAACACACTGTGGCTTTTCACAGAAGTCTCTGAACAAACTCAGGATGTGGTTTCCTCCAAACTCAATCGTCACAACCGTGCAGTTAACAATCTTTCTCCTTTGGTTTTGTAGCCAACCAAAACACCAACTTGGGTAGGAGAAGCACATCCACTTTGCTAACAAAGATCTCTCTGCATGCTGGTAATCACACACACCTGGTTCTATGTGACATGTGCGGCTTCAATGGCCAATCAGCTTCTTTGTTCCCCCCAGGTTGCACTACTTGCTCACAACCAATAGGCTGCATTGATTTTGATCTCAAATCTCTTTTCTTCTTTCTTTATTTAACAATGATGAAAATAATAAATTTTTATTTTTATTTATTTTTTCCTTCAATTTCAAGTTTAGCTTAACAGACACCGCCACACGAATGTGGCTTTTTGTGAATGACTGTCCTACTACAGGATTTAGCACAGACTAACAGCTCACTACCAGTTACAAAAGACACAGTAAGAGTCTGTCACAGGCAAATCTAGTTGATTTCTTACATTTTCCTTTGACTATGTTCTTGCTCTTTTGTTTGGCCCGATGCCAAACTTACTTGCCGACCCCTGCCCTATTAGAACTATGATATTCTATGATGTTAGCGATATAATTCACATGAACAACTTTTATGAAATCTACTGAGAAACCACGAGAAAAAGGTGAATAAAGACTGAGAGTCAATGTTCAGAAATTATTAATTATTATTATGTGTGGACCCATGCTGGACTGTGTTTTGCGGTGTGTTCGTTGTCAAACTCAAAAATGTGTTTATTTTTAATTCCTAAAAAAATGACATTATATGAAAAAGTGAATAATTGTATTTTATTGACAAAATATTTTAGCTTGTTAATACTCTGAACCCCAAGTGGATTTACACAAACTGTGAAGGTCAGAAAGTGTTAGGTTGTGCCACGCTCTCCCCATAATTTCACCGTCACATTAGTAAATTGTTTTAAATCATGCTTAACATTTGCAAAATAATTAAGTTTAAAACACCACTGAGTTACAGATGTTAATGCAAAAGTGTTACAACACTCCCTGGTCTTTCCTGAGACAGAAGATTCCTGTAAAAGTAGACACCATTTATAAGTCTGTCTGCTTTATATTTTACTTAGCTTGAAAACCAGTTCAGTCCAGCAGAAGAGATCAAACCCAGAGTCCAGGGGCCTCATGTACAAAGACTTGCGTTGAATTCATACTAAAACATTGCATACGGACAAAGCTGTAAATGTGTGTACGCACAAAAAAAAAAACATGTATGAATCTCTGCGTACGAAGGATCCCACGCATATTCTCTTTGTACATCCCAGTTAGCGTAAAATTGAGCGCACATGCACGAGCACAACGCCCCACCCAGTCTCCTCCCTTAATTAAATTAATTTAAATATGGTAATGAGTCCACTTTGGCAAAAGAAAGCAGTAAGAAAATGGCGGCAAGAAACGAAACTTTACAGAAAGTGAATTGGAGGTGCTACTATCGGAGGTAGAAACGAAAAAAAATATTTTATCTGGAACTTTGTCCTCCGGAATTAATAACAAAAGGGAAAAATATTAATGGGAGAGTTTGGCTGATGCCGTCAATGCGGTGGGATCTGAAAGTCGCACTGTAGAGTAGACTGAGTACAGTTGAGACACTTTTTGCGTTTTGATTTTTCACACAAAAATAGATACTGAAAATAAGTGAATTTCCACATGACATTGCATTAGCTTGTAGACTAAGATATTATCAATCAATAATACCCACAAGTAGTTTATATTTTCCACAATTAACTCATAAAAATAAGGTGCTTTTTGTCTCAACCTTGTCTCAACTGTACCCATATGTGGTACAGTTGAGACACCCATTTTTAATGAAGTGAAGGTAACTAACCATTCATTGTAAATATAAAAAATAAAGACAAATAAAGAAAATAACAATTGGGCAACATTTTTGTTTATTCATCCATTTATGTTCATTCATTTTATTTAAATTAGCACTGGTTAAAATGTATAAAGCAGGAACAAGATATGTAACAATATTTATTAATAATACACAGTTTAAATATCCCAAATCTCAAATTTTATTTTCATTTGCGTCCTATGCTGGCTAATTACGACGTTTAACCTGTTATCATAACACTGAACAACTAAACAATGTGTTTCCTAATAGAGCTCTATCGGGGGTACAGTAGATATGGGTCTCAACTGTCCCCCGCTGGCCACCTCGCACATTTCTCTAGATTTTGCAATTACCTTGCATGACACAATACCATGAAATATGCCAGTTTTTAGGGCACAGAATAACGTTTGTGGTGATACCAGTTACGTTTAACAGTCACATAAGGATAATAAGCTATTCATTGTGGAGAGTGCATGGTGAAGTGAACCATACAACCATACATATTCTAAGTCATATCTTAGAAAAAAAAAACTTTTCCCGATATCTTCGGATCGGAGATGCGAATTTCCCACGATCAAAGAGGACACGAATATGCACGTGCACAGCAAAAATCACAACTTGTTCTTGCTGCGAACGCAAGTTATTTAAGGTGTCTCAACACACGTCTCAACTGTACAGTCTACCCTAAATGACCTTAAAAAGAAATGGTCTGATATAAAGGTGGACATTAAACCAAAGCTGTCATTGCCATAGACTAAGGGTTGTATCAATTTGCATATGCTTTTATATGTTCTTACTTAATTGCATAATTGATAGAATATTCCCATGAGGCTCGTGTGACAATATATGTAAATTATTTTATAAATGGCAAATTAATAGCAATGCTTCCCACAGGTGGTGGTGCGATAGACTTGTAGAACAATTAGTTGTGTAATGTTTGCAACTTCACTTCATTGCCTGTAAGAGTCGCCAACGCACAAAAACAATGAGAAATGTACGTACGCCAGACATGAAATTGGCGTGGAGGAACGCACATTCTCGCGTTAATTTCACTGTTAGTACATCCGACCGTGAGCGTGAAAGCTGGCGTACGCAAAGTTTTTGTGCATACGCAAGATTGATACATGAGGCCCCAGCTGTGTGTCTATGAAGAGTAACCGCTCTATGGAGGAGCCAATAAAGTTAAGGAGTGGAGACACATGTCCTGATCCCTGGTATATCACTTCTATGTTACGCTTATAGTATTTTATTAAATAATTATTAATATACAGCAGTTTAATGAGTTACAATCCTGCAATCCTACTTCTCTATGCATCAGCCAATAACGTTTAAGAGTGGAGACAAACGGCCTGATCTCAGGTATATCATTGCTATAAAAGATGTACTTATAGTATGATAGTTTTGAATTAGACGCATAATTTATCTGTCAGTCAATGACATCAAGTTAATGTAAGTCGAGATTTTTTTCCACCTTTATATAATGGAGTAGGTGTAAAATTGATTGGATTTTTCAAACTGCTTGTTCAGATTTGTTGAAAGCTTAAATCGAGTTGGCTTATTGTGATTTTTTTTTTTTATGCACAGCTTGTCATTGATGTACGGCTCTGTAAACGCTGCTCCATCTGAAAGCACTGCGAGTTTGAGTCACTTATAACTAGGGCTGAACGGTTAATCGCAATAAAACCGCACGCGATTTGGCAAAGGCTGTAATTATCTTATGCGCAGCTTGTCAGTGGAGTGCGGCTGATTGGTAGTAAATACTGCCCCATTTGAACACCAGAGGGCGCTCTCATGCAAACACGCTAAATATGCCAGGAAACCCCTGTCGCTGTTGCTGAATAAACAGAAGATTGAAACGCTTTGATTAAACATAACTTATAAATACACGACTGCCTTATTCTGTGTAAGAAGCTCATTATCTCACAGGAGGAGGAGCTCAGCTGCCGTTATGAAGTGAATTTGGAGTAAATGCATGTTATTAAGTGTTGTCTTTTGTTGGACAAGAAGTTCATAAATGCTTCTCATGTTTTGGAAAGATGTTTGACGCGTGTTGTTTTTTCAAATGCACGTTATAAGTGACTCAAGCTCACAGTGCTTTCAGATGGAGCAGCGTTTACAGAGCCATACATCAATGACAAGCTGCGCATAAAAAATAATCGCAGCCTTTGCGTTTTTAAAATCATGATAAGCCATCTCGATTTAAGTGCGATTACATGGAAAGTGCGATTAATCGTTTAGCCCTACTTATAACTAGGGCTGGGCAATATGGCCAGATCCCCTCCCCCCTCCCCCCTCCCCCCTCCCCCTCTTTGCAGATGACAAAGAAATTGTTCAAAACAAGTTTTAACTTTATTTTGTTTTGGTTTTCCCTTCTGGGATATGATCTGGGGCCTGTACCATGAAGGTAACTGAACAAACTCGGGGTTACAGGATTAGTTTTGAGTTGACAAAACCAAACCGATGCAATCAGGCTTTATTGGTACCATGATGCAGCTCATCAACTTTCTCTGTCAGCTCAGGCTTTGATCCTCAAGCTATGATTACTCCACGCGCGCAACTTGAACTAAACTGACTTGACTTTAGACTTGAACTAAACTGCACACTAAAGGAGACTTGAACTAGACTGCACACTAAAGGAGCTGGGGTCTCATTTATAAAGCGTGCGTACGCACAAAACGGGGCTGGAAACGTACGTACGCCAGTTCCCACGCAAAGGTTGTGATCTATAAAAAACAAACTTGACGGGAGAATGTGCGCACCTTTAAGCAAACTTTGAGCCGTGCGTACGCACATTCTGGAGACAAAGGGAATTGGCGACACCGATGGTGAGCTGGAGTTAAGTGTCTTTTTGGTCACTTTTAGACAGAAAATCTAAAGAAAATTTAACATATACAGAAAGATAATACAAATATAATTTCACTCACCAAGCCTGCCACTTGAAGCTAATATCCATCCCTTCTTAAATGTCCGCGCCAGCGAGCGCGTTGGGCCGTTTAGTGAAACTGACGCAAATAACAGTTTAAATAAATAAAATAATGATTTAAACTAATGGAGTTAAGCACTTAAACATGAAATCATTACTGAGAAGTTACAACATTTTTATATTCAAATTCAGTCAATAGAAATATTTGTTGTTAATGCAGTGTTTTTGAACACTTTTCCTCTGGCATGCTTTGTTTTAATGTTTTAACCACAGAGATAACTGCTTATCATGATAATACCAGATTGTCTGAGAAAATAGTTTCGTGCAAATAATGCCCAAGGCCTATATCTGTTTCCATTAAAAGTATCAATTAAAAATACAATTCGGCCAGTGGAAAAGATTGAGAAAAACTTTCTCTGAAATGTATTTTACACTATTTGATTTATGTATTCAAAAACAAGGCAAGATATAGGCAACTACTTGATTTTTATTAATGTAATGTGTCTTGTGGCGTTAAACGTTATCACATGGATGAATAATCATATGCAAATGATATGCAGATGAGGATCTGCATAGTAAAACTAGGCGTTGTAAGCTCCATATATGGTTATTTCGGGGTGGAGACGCATGTGCGCACAATCTTCCGCTGACTGGGATTTATAAAGTGAATTCTGCGCAGGTTCTGGCGTACGAACGGTTTTATAAATCCGAATATTATTTTGCGTACACCATTTTTGGCTTTCGGGCGCACGTACACTTTTAGTAAGGTTCCTACGCACAGTTTTATAAATGAGACCCCTGGACTGTGAGCTGAGGAGGCTCCAAAAAAATTAATAAAACAATTTCGGAGATCAAACAGCTGGATAAAACTGATCTCAGTATGTGAACTTATTTAACCAAGTAACTCTTTAGTATGAATATTTATTAATGCAACTTTGTCTTGCTCTCTTTCTCCCTCTCATACCACAAAACCAATAAAACAGTTTGAGACCTATCTGCAGTTTCAGTGTGCTTTTATTAAGTGTAATATTGTATGGTGATTGCATCTACATCTGCACCAGCTGGGTGGTCCGCTCTGGTGACTCTTAAGGGCCGAACACAGTTGAAACGTGCCTTTAGGATGCCAAAGGTCATCTCTATCTTCACTCTGGTTTTACTGAGGGCCACATTGAAGTGGTGCTGTGGCCCTGTCTGAGGGTCATGATAGGGGGTTATTGTGTAGGTTTTTCTATCTCAGTTCAAATTAATTAATTAACAGTGTTTTGTGCTGACACAACAAAGACTCACAGAAAATTCGTGAGTCAAGCACTGGAGCCAGGCCATTTGGCATCCAAACTTGTGATCATACGTTCATGACCACAAGTCGTCTGCAGATGAAATGTTTAGTAGATCATTGTTATATCTGTTAATGTTACTATTAATTTAAAGATTCATCTCACAGAAAATAATCATCTCACATATGCACATCATCTCTACCTGAACATTAAGGCTGTGATAGGACTTCCTATTAACATAATCTGTCTCATGTTCCCCTAGAGCAGTGGAGATTGGAGCAATAGACTGCATACATTTTGCAATGACTCAAGGGAATCCTATCATAAGATTAACAGAATAATAATAAAAAAGATGTAAAATAATTCTTAACATGTATTGTATAATACATTTGTGAAATTTGCTTTTTGAAAAAAAAAAAAAATGTTGTCCATGTGATGTCACCCTATCAATATATCTTAAACCGTGAATTTTATAAAAGCCCTCTTTTATGGACATGGTCGATAAATGTCCAGGGAACACTATTAATGAAACTATTCATGTACTCCTGCAGAGCGACCTTGCGAATGGTTCGACAAACCGTGTTTTCCCCTAGCTTCTGTGCGTCACCCACCGTGCAAGCACGTACCACTTGCAAAAAAATGCAACGCAATATTTGCGGTACAGTAAGTGCATGAATTTGACGTGTTAAATTCTTTATGTGCGGCTCAAGAAGTTCGCAAAGATAAGACATTGCTTCCGCGGAAAATCTGTATCTTTCATACAAATAACTATCAGGAAAGGCAAGGGGATTTCTTTATTTGATTTTTACTTGATTTGGAAGAAAAGGTGAAGTCATTACAACACACACTAGGAATAAGTTACGTCACCTAAATGTTTCTTTGCTCTCAGCTGATTGGTCAAACTTCAGTCTGAGATCTTGAATCCAGAACATAACCTGCCCCGGAGCAGGTTAGCCGTGCAGCGTAAGATACCATGGCGACGAACACCGATTAAAGCCAAGCTACTTTCATAGTACCTAAAACCCAGGGTTGGCGGAAACTAAACTGAAACATAGCTGGCTAGCCACCTAAACCGGCTTCATGGTACAGGCCCCTGGATTTCCTCCTTGGGGTTCAAGTGCAATCAGAAACAACAAGCCAAAAAGACGAGATGGCAGGCCCTGTCTTTGTAAACAGTGAAATTGTAACATAACATAAAATGGGGGGATTGGGGGGGATGTAAAAAAAAAAAAAAAAAAAACTTGCATCACAAAACATTTGGTAACTAAACATTATTTTATTAAGTTTAGTGACAACACAATGTTACATGTTACAATGACTTGTATGCTACTGTTTTTATTATTGCTTGACACAAATTTCACAATTTCAATTCAATTCTTGTGATTTGATTCCGATCTTGATTCAATATTGATTCCTTTGGATAAATATTAGGTACAGTAGATACATGTTAAACATACAGAGAGTACTGTCAGCTGGTATTTCTATTATATTAAAATGCACAACACTCCCTGGTCTTTCCTAAGACAGAAGTTTCTAGTAAAAGTGCACAACATTTGTAAGTCTGTATGCTTTTTATTTTACTTAGTTTTGAAACCAGTTCAGTCCAGCAGAAGAGATCAAAGCCAGAGTCCAGCTTTGTGTCTATGAAGAGTGACTGCTCTATGGAGGAGCCAGTAAAGTTTAAGAGCGGGGAGAGACGGCCTGATCTCAGGTATATCATTGCTATAAAAGTTATGCCTATAGTATTTGATTTTTATGAAATAATTATTAATATACAGCAGTTTAATGATCTCTATTTGAACTAAACAATTCTAAGTTCAAATCCTGCAAGTTTCAGTCTATTAATGATTATCATTGTGTTCTTGTGTAAAGCTCTATGTATTGTATTGTTAATACATTCACACACTGTAAAAGCTGTTGGTCTGTTACTCAGTTAATGACACAATTACATCAATATCAGTGTGTCTAATTCTTTACCCTCTTCATTCTGATTTAAGGTCAAATCTTCAATCCAGACCAGTTAAAAACAAAACTGTGTACAAGCCTGTGATTCAACCACAAGACTTTAATGAAAGCATGTATCCTGGTTTCAGGTAAAATGCAGGACTTTTTTGTTGTTTAATTTTAGGTGTTGCACTTCTCATCACACATCACTCAAACACATGATTAATAATTGAAACCTAATGATGTTCTGTGTCCCATAATGACAAAAAAATCATTATTTACGGCTATTTACTTCTCTAACTTGTGTAATAATGTGGTATTTAAATTTTACAGCTTCGACTCTAATCCTGCTGAAGTCCTCAACACATTGAGATCAAATCTGAGACAGAAGTTTGAGTGTTTGTATGAGGGAATATCAAAGCAGGGAAACCCAACACTCCTGAATGAGATCTACACAGAGCTCTACATCACAGAGAGTGAAAGTGGAGAGATCAATAATGAGCATGAGGTGAGACAGATTGAGACACAGTCCAGAAGAGCAGAAACAGAGGACACACCGATCAAATGCAGTGACATCTTTAGACCTTTACCTGGACAAGACAAACCCATCAGAACTGTGCTGACAAAGGGAGTCGCTGGCATTGGGAAAACAGTCTCTGTGCAGAAGCTCATCCTGGACTGGGCTGAAGGGAAAGAGAATCAGGACGTCCAGCTCATATTTCCACTTGCTTTCAGAGAGCTCAACTTGATGAAGGACAAAACACTCAGTCTTTCAGATCTTCTTCATCTCTTTTTCCCTGAAACAAAAGAAATGGACATATTCAGTGATGAGTATAAAGTGTTGTTCATCTTTGATGGTCTGGATGAGTGTCGTCTGTCTCTGGATTTTCAGAGCGATGTGAGGTTGTGTGATGTGACTGAATCAGCCTCAGTGGACGAGCTGCTGACGAACCTCATTGTGGGGAATCTGCTTCCCTCTGCTCTCATCTGGATCACCTCCAGACCAGCAGCAGCGGATCTCGTCCCCTCTGAGTGTGTCCATCGAGTGACAGAGGTACGAGGCTTCAGTGACACACAGAAGGAGGAATACTTCAGGAAGAGAATCAGTGATCAGAGTCTGGCCGACAGGATCATCTCACACCTGAAGTCCTCAAGGAGCCTCTTAATTATGTGCCACATCCCAGTGTTCTGCTGGATCTCAGCCACTGTTCTAGAGGAGATGTTGAGTGAAGCAGAGAGAGGAGAGATTCCCAAGACTCTCACTCAGATGTACACACACTTCCTGATCATTCAGACCAACATCAAACATGAGAAGGACTATGAGAAGAAAGTGAAAGATGAAGACATGATTGTCAAACTGGGGAAACTGGCTTATCGGCAGCTTGTGAAAGGCCACCTGATCTTCTATGAGGAAGACCTGAGCGAGTGTGGCATTGATGAGGCAGAAGCATCAGTTTACTCAGGATTGTGCACTCAGATCTTCAGAGAGGAGTTGGGCTTGTATCAGGGGAAAGTCTTCAGCTTTGTTCATCTGAGCATTCAGGAACATCTAGCAGCTCTATATGTGCATCTCTCCTTTATCAACAATAACATCAATGTGTTTGACCAGATTACACAACCAACTAAAGCTTCACTATCTGATCTCCATCAGAGAGCTGTGGATGAGGCTTTAGACAGTAAAAATGGGCATCTGGACCTTTTCCTACGTTTCCTTCTGGGTCTGTCAGTGAAGTCTAATCAGAGTCTCTTACAAGAACTAAAGACACAGACAGCAAACAGCTCTCACAACAATAAGAAAACAGTTCACTATATTAAAGAAAAGATCAGTGAGAATCCCTCTCCAGATAAATACATCAATCTGTTTCACTGTCTGAATGAACTGGGTGATCTTTCTCTAGTGAACGAAGCTCAACCTCATATGAGCTATGGAGGATTACGTGATGTGAAACTCTCCTCGTCTCAGTGGTCAGCTTTAGTGTTTGCGTTGTTGTCCTCAGAGAAGACACTGCAGAGGTTTGACCTGAGCAGCTTAATTGGAGTCACTATTGATCAGTAAGTAACATTGAGTACAATCATTACAGTCTAAAACATGAACAAAGAGAAACTCAGAGGTCAGAGGAGTTTAAATCACGGGGCACAGATTGATTTCTGGGATATTGTACATAATTTGCGGGAGTTTCTCAAACTGTGGCTGTGTCCTAGTAAGGCTGCATATCTCGGCTGCCACGTCATCAAGCGCCTCTGAAGACCGTCTCAGTTTGAAGGATGTTTTGAAGACACACTTCATTTTGTGTCTTTAATTCAGCTCATTTTGAAGGATGCATCAAGTGTATCCTTCGTGTTCTTCAATCTCCCACAATCCTTTGCAAACATTCCAATTCACGTAGAAGAACTGATGGAAAACGAGTCGGCACTGAGTTTATCTGAGTTCATTATAAAATGTAAGACACAAATTATGTATTCAGAGATGAAGGCATACATGTTATCTTTTGTTTTGGTGTAATTAATCACTGAACACTAAACTGACAATATAGAGTTAAATGTTAAATGTTAAATGTAAACCACTGGGAGACACAGACGGCTGTCATTCACTGTATTGCATTTATAAAAAAGTCAGTTAATATAAAGATATTTAATAGAAAGTATTTTTCCTAAATTAAGTTTTAATAGTATTTTTGTGGCGTGACCGTGGGGCGGGAACATGTGTGACGTAGCCATGCACACTTACTAGAGCGTCTCATTCTAGTGTTTAATGCTGAGGACTCGAGTCTAAAACCCTCAGAAGGACCCGAGTAACTTCATTAATATTACAATTAATTTTTCCCACAATAATGTTATAGCACATCACTGCATAACTGACGCGCTGTGAGGATAAAAGATTAGATTAGCTTACTTCTCATGTCAAAAACAACTTGTTTAACACAAAATACTTATTGATTCATAAAAATACGCATTAAGAAAATAAATGAGATTAATCTCTCATCGAGAATATGCACCATTAATGCAGCGTCAGATGCCAAAAGCTCTGTTAGTTTTTACTGTCAGTTTCTGTAGTGAATAATTGACTGGTGTCTGAGACTTCTTCACCGACATAACTCTCACGCAAAGTTTGCACATGGCTTGGTGATATAATATACAATGGCTCGCCTTCATGGTTTAAAATGGAAATATTTTTAATTTTGTGGCATTTTTCTTTTTCACCAGTTGCTCGCAAAATGATGGACAATGATTCACATTTCGTGCGCTTCATTTCCCGTGATAAAACAAGTAGCAAGTTAAACAAGTAGGTAAATAAACAAGTAACAACCAGCAAATCCGTGTGCTTAAAATTTCTGCAAATAATTTGTTGATGCAGGAACACAAATACTTTTTTTCTTGAGCCAATTCGGGAGTTAAATGTCTCCATGGTGATAACCACAGCAACCGACAGGACAAACAAATCTGATATGTTATAATAGTGTTGTAGTGTAAATGCAGACTAATAGACCTGCCACTGCAACATTGACAAGATAAAGAAAAAACAAATCTATCTTGGCTGAATACGATTAGTAGCTTCTACAGTTATAGATACTAAAACAACTTTTTCACATGTCCTTTTTAAAACAGTGTTTAACCCTCTGGGGACCAAGCTGTTTTTGGGGTCCTTGAGATGTTCTGACATGCTCTGACATTTGTGCTTTTTTCAGTTATTTATAAACATGTTAATGGCAAAGGTGTAAATTCACTCTATATAGCACAAACAGGGCTACCATAATATGCGAGCAACGTGTATGTAGATGTTTGTATTTTTAAGAGAATAATGTTTATGCGTGGTTATTGGAAAAAATTTAAATGAAAGTTGCTGAATTAAGACCACAAATATAAATATAATATATATAAATAATATAGTTATATATAGTTATATATATATATATATAACGTTAGATATGAGCAGAAATTGCTAAACAAAAGATTATTTGATGTGGCAGTATATTCTACAGTAGCCTAAAAACTGTACCCAAATCTAGTCAACAAGTGACTGACTGTAACGTTGTTTTTATGAAATATTAGGGCATATAAATGCTAATTTGCAGTTTAATACGTTGATTTTATTTCAACATATTCCAGTCGATTTTTACTCATCTCAGTAGGCTATAGCAAAGCAGTTTATTCTTTCACACACAGACGCGCGATTCATATTTAGGCTAAACAGTCTTTACAAATATGTACCCTTCATTCATCTCACAGAAAGGCGAGTCATATTATAGAAATGCGATTCATCTTTTTGCGGTTTGCATAGGCCTACACTAACGTTATTCCATAACGTTATTCCACACTTGAGAAAAGAAAACAGCCTACCTCACTCCTCAGCGGGATCTGCTCCTCATATCAGGAGATATTGCTCCTCATATCAGCACTGTTCTGAGGAAACTTTTCTCCATAAGGTAGGCTATATTATGCCTCACTCGATTGCGACGCGCTTTGTTTACAGCTGATGTGGGGGCGTTTCACAGACTGAAATGGTTCTCAGAATTTGCATTCGAATAGCACGCGCTCTCCGGGGAGTGGTCAAATTACTTTTGAATGGCTCGTAATGAGCTCGACTGGAGTCGCTCTCTTTTTATACAGATTACAGAAGCTGAGAATATTTGTTTTTTATATAAATTACTTCATTTAAAAGATGCGATCTCAAGCTTTATGCTCGTGGGTCTGTTTGCCTGTTTGACTGAATTTTCGCGGAGTTATAGATCATTTTCGAACGCGTTTCAAATGGGAGTTTACTGACAGAGAGAAGGCAGAAATCGCATCATGTTAATATTTCTTTATTTGTCAAAAAGCAAAACACTTTATTTTTATTGTGAGTATACAGAAAAAAAATAGAAACTGAACAGGATCGATTGATGTATTACACGAAAATGAAAGATCAAAATGAACAGAGCATTTAGTGTTTATTTTCATTGCTAAAAAAAAAAAAAACGAGCAAAACGCGCAGGCTCGTTTTTGGTCCCCAGAGGGTTAATAAAAAAATATTCAGAATCAGAAAGAGCTTTATTGCCAAGTGTGCTTGCACCCACAAGGAATTTTTCTTGGTACTGAAGCTTCCAGTGCACATATACAAATACAAATACAACAAGAACATAGTAATACAAATTCTAAGAATGAAAATATATAAAAAATAAATAAAAATAGTATAAAAGTAAAAAAGTAGGGTCACAGTTGGGTTTAGTCTGAATAAACATTTACAGATTATGAACATATTTACAGTATTTTTAGTAGTATGAATAATATAAATATCACCTGAATTAGAGAATATTACACTAGACAGTGGGAGTCTAGCGCATGTTACAGATTATAAACATATTTACAGTATTTTGAGTAGTATGAATAATATAGATATAAATATCACCTGAGTTTATTGCACTAGACAGTGGGAGTATTGCACTTACAGGCATATGCTTTGGGGGGCATGTTAAGTGTTCAGAAGGGAAATGGCCTGTGGAAAGAAACTGTTCCTGTGCCTGGAAGTTCTTGTGGCCAGTGATCTGTGTCGCCGTCCTGACGGTAACAGTTCAAACAGGGGGTGTCCAGGGTGAGTGGAGTCTGTGATGATTTTACCTGCTCTCTTCCTCACTCTGGAAGAGTACAGGTCCTGGAGGGTTGGCAGGGGGGCACCAATAATCCTCTCTGCAGTCCGGACTGTCCGTTGTAGTCTCCTGATGTCCGATTTGGTAGCTGAACCAAACCAGACAGTGATGGAAGTGCTTAAGACAGACTCAATGACGGCTGAGTAGAACTGGATCAGCAGCTCCTGTGGCAGATTGAACTTCTTCAGCTGGCGAAGGAAGTACAGTCTCTGCTGGGCCTTTTTCACAATGGAGTCAATGTGATTTGCCCACTTCAGGTCCTGGGAGATGGTAGAGCCCAGGAACCTGAATGACTCCACTGCTTCCACAGTGCTGTTCATGATGGTGAGAGGAGGGAGTGCTGGGGGTTTTCTCCTGAAGTCCACGATCATCTCCACTGTTTTGAGTGTGTTCAGCTCAAGGTTGTTATAGCTGCACCAGACAGCCAGCTGTTCAACCCCCAGTCTGTAAGCAGACTCGTCACCATTTTGGATGAGACCGATGACAGTGGTGTCGTCTGCAAATTTCAGGAGCTTGACAGAGGGGTCTTTAGAAGTGCAGTCATTAGTGTACAGGGAGAAGAGCAGTGGGGAGAGAACGCACCCTTGGGGGGCGCCAGTGCTGATGGTGAGGGTCCTGGATGTGAGTTTCCCCAGTCTCACTAGCTGCTGCCGGTCCGTCAGGAAGCTGGAGATCCACTGACAGATTGTGGATGGCATGGAGAGCTGAGTCAGTTTGGCTGTGAGAAGATCAGGGATGATGGTATTGAAGGCCGAACTGAAGTCCACAAATAAGATCCGTGCATAAGTCCCAGGTCTGTCAAGATGTTGCAGGATATAGTGCAGTCCCATGTTGACTGCATCATCCACAGACCTGTTTGCTCTGTAAGCAAACTGAAGGGGATCCATCAGGGGTCCGGTGATGTCCTTCAGATAGGCCAACACCAGTCTTTCAAACGACTTCATGACCACAGACGTGAGAGCGACAGGTCTGTAGTCATTAAGTCCAGTGATTTTAGTTTTTTTGGGAACCGGAATGATAGTGGAGCGTTTGAAGCAGCAGGGAACTTCACACTGCTCCAATGATCTGTTGAAGATCTGCGTGAAGACTGGGGCCAGTTGGTCAGCACAGGCTTTTAGACAAGCAGATGAGATGCCGTCTGGGCCTGAAGCTTTCCTAGTCTTCTGTTTTTTGAAGACTCTGCTCACGTCCTCCACACAGACCTTAAGCTCAGGTTGGATGGCAGAAGGGGGGAGGAGAGGGGTTGCAGGAGGTGATGGTGGATGTGTGAAGTGCACATCAGGGCGGGTGTGAGGTGTGAGTCTGGGCTTCTCAAACCTGCAATAGAATGCATTGAGAGTGTCAGCCAGTTGTTGATTCTCCACAGATGGGGGGGATGGTGATTTGTAGTTGGTGATGTTCCTCAGGCCTCTCCAGACTGATGCCGGGTCGTTGGCTGAAAACTGGTTTTTCAGCTTTTCAGAGTAGCTTCTTTTAGCAACTCTGATCTCCTTTGTCAGTTTGTTTCTGGCCTGGTTATACAAGATTGTATCCCCACTTCTGTAAGCATCCTCTTTGGCATGACGAAGCTGTTTGAGTTTCCCAGTAAACCATGGTTTATCATTAGTGAATGATAAGAATGTCCTGGTAGGAATGCATGTATCCTCACAGAAACTGATATATGATGTTACAGTATCTGTGAGCTCATCCAGATCGGTGGCTGCAGCTTCAAAAACAGTCCAATCAGTGCAATCGAAGCAGGCCTGTAGATCCTGCTCTGCTTCGTTGGTCCATCTTTTTACAGTCCTTAATACAGGTTTAGCTGATTTCAGTTTCTGCCTGTAAGGTAGAGGGTATTTAGTAAGAAATGTAAGAAATGTAAGAAATGTAATGTATTATTTACTTATGATAGTAATTATTATTATTATTATTATTATTATTATTAACATTATTATTATTAATAGCATTAATAATATATATATATATATATATTTTTTTTTACAATAGTGACACACAGAAGACTGGAGATGAAGTTCTCCAGAAGCTGATGCCTGTGGTTACAGCAACTAGATTCGCTGTGTAAGTAACACTGAGAACAAGCATCACTGTTAAAACATTATTACATTTCTTACTTAAACATTATAAATTAATGGTTTAACAAATAATATGAGTGTCACACTTCAGCTTTTAAACCCTCCACCTATCTGACCTGATTTGTGATCTACTTAACTGTTTTTTTATAATATTTGTGTGAGAAATATATTTTCAATATATGCATTTATAATGTATGTATATTAACATTTATATTTATACTTTTTTATATATTCATTTTAATTTAATTTAAAAGTTAATACATTTAAGGAAAATTCAGATGTATTAAATGTATTCCATTATATCATTTTTATATAATCTTTCTGTCATGAGGAAGGTTTGTTTTCCTCCTCTTTTTTTCTCTCTCTCTCTCTCTCTCTCCCTCTCTCTCTCTCTCTCTCTCTCTCTCTCTCTCTCTCTCTCTCTCTCTCTCTCTCTCTCTCTCTCTCTCTCTCTCTCTCTCACCTGCTTCGTTCCTGCACCCTATCCACCTGTTCGTAATCGTCATCAGTGCTCTCGTGGATTGAGATCGCACCTGCTCCTCCTTTGTTCTGATCTCTCTTGCTATTTAGTGTCTAGTTGTTTTGGGCTTCTTTGCCAGATTATTGCTATTGCTAGCCATGCTTGTGGAGTTGTTTCTCTTCTGATCAATCACTGTTCTATTACCCTGGTGTCCGTCCGGTCTCTATCTGTGGGGCTGTGGGATCGACTGGGGCTGTTCGCTCGTCATCATCTGTCTGCTGCCAGTAAGAGATCTCTGTCCATGACTGACTGACACAGTGTCATAAGTAATATCACTACTGAGGATTATTCCTGAGGTTCCAGGGCTCGAATTTCGGCGCGGGTATTGCGCATAATTTGAATCATTCCCGCAGGTCTCCCATTTATAATGCGGGAAATTCCTGCAAACATTGATTCACTTTAGCATGTAGGTTGTATTAGTAAATTAATCCACCCAGATTATAAAATCAAATCAGTCATTTTAAAACTGTCTGCGAGATGCAATTTCACAGTGATTCAGCGGTGCTGCGTCTTCTATCTCTCGTCTCTCAAAATGTGTTGCACAAGGCAATCGTTAAGCGCTGCAGGCGGCGATAATACACTCGCACGTTTCGGGAGTCGGGATAGACGGAATTGTCACTTGCATAATCGGGCCAGCATTGCATCATGAGTAACTAAAGTTTACCATTTGCACGTCTTTTTAAGTCTTACCAGTTTAAACATTCACGCGATTTTAAACCATTTGATTCTTGCACGCTGTCTAAGAGATGTTTTTTTTTTTCTCTGCACTCATACATAGAGTAAAGCCGCCTCACAAACAGCTCGCGGGTAACAAAAGTTATTTTTCGTGTATTAGATCGCTTTAACAGTCAAAAACATGTGAAAATTATGTCAATTTCGGTCTTGGTGAGTATCCTCTAAACACAGAGGGTTACGTCTTAAATAAGCATAAATTGCACGTGACCGTATAACGAAAACAGGATCCGTGCACTAGCTCTTACAGTGACAGCAGCCATGTGTGTCTGTCACTAATTTGGTTGTCAAAACAACAAAACATAGCTTTAATTTAAAGGAATCAGGATTAATAGCCTATGTATTTAATTTAGTCAGGACTAAAATACTACCCAGTGTTATTTTACATTTGATTACTTTATTCAGTCTCTGTAGTATTTCTGAATACTAGTGTTAGACCTAAGCAAAATCTTTTCTCTTTATTTCTCTTTATTGGTATCTTTATTCTATTGTATTTATTTGTGCTACTTTTTTCAATTTAATTCAAAGATTGAAATCAAGCTTCCTTGAGTTGTGTAAATTCTTAAGAACAAAATTACCCCATTGTAAAAATGCAATGAGTGAGCATACATTTAGGCGAGATAAATGTAATAAAAAAAAGTCTAAACTCCCCCCTCAAATAAAAAATTCCCCCCCATAAGAATCACCTAAGGGGGGATTCCCCCCCATTTTCCAAAATGAAATTCAGGCCCTGGGCTCCAGACTGTTTCTTCCTGATATATTCGCAAGTTCTGCATCCACGATCAAGCCCTTTTTTTCTTATTGAGCGGCAGACAGCCTAAGTTCTTTTGTGATTGAATAAACTCTGTTAACACGCACCTCTTGCGTTTCGGTCCTCTCTCCGTTCTCTGACACTTTCTCTCTCACATAGAGACATAATCTCTTAGAATAACAGTCTCTTATAAAACTCACTGACATATTTAATTAATTGTTTAAAAACAGAGATATTGCACAAATTATAAACACAATTAAGAAAAAAGTTCTGTTTTGATATTAGAGAGTGAAGAGTGTGTCATTGTTCTCTACAGGTTGAGTAAGTGTGGTGTCACAGATGAAGGTTGTGCTGCTCTGGCTTCAGCTCTGAGATCAAACCCCTCACACCTGAGGAAACTGGAGCTGTCTGGGAATAAACTAGGAGACTCAGGAGTGAAGCTGATCTCTGCCGGACTGGCGAATCCTCACTGTAAACTGGAGGAACTGAGGTAAGATCATCTCTACCATAAAGACTCGGAGTGAATAAGGATTAATATGTAGATAGTGTATTCAATATATCTTTGGCTTAAGCCCCATCCGGTGGTTCAGCGACAGATTCCTGCTTGAACCGTCAGATCCTGCCGGCGGTAGAAGGCAGCGGTGAGGAGTCTCCCTGAAGAGGAACATTTGTATCTTCATATATTATTATCTCCCAAAAGAAAGTAAAACTAACAGTTATTAAACCGGATGAACTACAAACCAGACAACAGATGCAGGATACAGTGAAGAGGGTTTTTAAATCATAAATGTTTGGTGTAAATGAAGTTGTCTTGTAATGCTTGTGCAAACAGACCCTTGTAAAAGTGTGAGCATTTCCTCAAAATGTGTGTGTGCAGCTGAAAAGAGGGAATAGTGTGTGTTTTACCTGAACCAGGGCTGTCACCATATCAGATTTATCACTACATGATTATCATGGCCAAAATAACACACAATAACAATGTATCACCATATCTGTGGAAATCTTGAAAATAATAATAATAATGCTATCAGTCAACTTAATATTTACTCTGTTTATTTTGTGTTATTTTTGAAAAAGAAGAATCTATTCATCACATACAAAAGGAACAATTACACTTAATGGTGACCAGTGTGAAATAATGGTAACACTTTATCACAAGTATACAGTAACAAAGACCTTATAAATCATTTGCAAACTATTAGTTTATATTTAATGAATAGTGTATAATAATATATAAGCTGAAGTTAACATATTAAGAGACTATATACAAATAGTGAGTTCTTCATTCATTGTCACTGTAATTAACAAAGTGTTATTGTTTAATTAGCTCTTATGTAAAGAGTTAGATAATGCTTTGTTAACAACGTATTAACCATAAATAGTTCTCACTTTAGATTAAGTCACGGAAAATCAGAAGATGTCATTAAGTGCTTTAATACAGGCTTTATTCAACATTAATTACATTAGTATTAAAAGTTCCTTAAAATGTTTGCAAATACATTAAGCACACACAAAGCTCACACGGAAGCACACACACACACACACACTCTCTCTCTCTCTCTCTCTCTCTCTCTCTCTCTCACACACACACACACACACACAAAAGGGCTGGGACGATACACCTAGACTATGGGGAAAAGATAAATCATACACTTATACAGACTGTACATGATGTATAAGAGGAGTCATATTTACAAAAACAATTCATCAGATCTTTCTGAGTTTTATTTCAGAAGCATCATACAGCATCATACTACAGTAGTACATTCTATTCAATAAATAATTCATTAACAAATAAATTTTTTTAACAGGCACTTGTCGACACCTAGTGGCGAAACAATGTAATCGATAAATGCGTTATTTTAAGTTCCAAGATTCTATCAAAAGCTGATTTACTCTATTTTGATCGCTACTGTAGACATCAGTGTTTATATTTTAACTTTAAACTTTTATCCCAGTACTTCTATGATAATTTGAACTATTGTATCACAGAAATAATGAAACTATTATGAGGTTAAAAAGACCTTTTGTGAAGCTGTTTCATGACAACTCTCTCTGGGTCAGCGGCAGCGCCAACACAGATTTGAATGTTGCGATATGATTTTGTCAAAAGTTTAATAGACAGAGGAATATGAAGAATAGTGTGTGTGTGTTTGAATGGAGATCACAGTATTTTAGAGATTAATCGTGCAGCTCTACTGTCTTATCTCTCTCTCAGCATATGAGCAGCGCGAGGGCTTTCAGTGCATTCAGTCTCACGTCGCTTCCACACGTCCACTTGAAAAGGGATATTACGACACTCATAGATAATAATCTATAGAATATAATCGATAATATAATAGATAATAATCCATAGAAATAATGATTTTATATACTGTACAAATTGTATATCCAATCCCCTAATCCTAACTGATGTATTTTAACAACATGAACTAATGAGTATTTGTATATTTCATATTGACAGCATTATGTTATTATCTTTGGATATAGGCTTAATGTGTGTCATTGTTCTCTACAGGTTGATAAAGTGTGGTGTCACAGATGAAGGTTGTGCTGCTCTGGCTTCAGCTCTGAGATCAAACCCCTCACACCTGAGAGATCTGGATCTGTCATATAATAAACTAGGAGACTCAGGAGTGAAGCTGTTTTCTGCTGGACTGGCGAATCCTCACTGTAAACTGGAGATACTGTGGTAAGATCATCTCCACCATAAAGACTCGGAGTGAATAAGGATTAATATGTAGATAGTGTATTCAATATATCTTTGGCGTAAGCCCCATCCGGTGGTTCAGCAACAGATTCCTGCTTGAACCGTCAGATCCTGCTGGCGGTAGAAGGCAGCGGTGAGGAGTCTCCCTGTAGAGGAACATTTACATCTTCATATATTATTATCTCCCAAAAGAAAGTAAAACTAACAGTTAAATAAACTGGACGAACTACAAACCAGACAACAGATGCATGATACAGTGAAGAGGGTTTTTAAAGCACAAATGTTTGGTGTAAATGAAGTTGCCTTGTAATGCTTGTGCAAACAGACCCTTGTAAAAGGTCTCAAAAAAAATTTTTCCTCAAAATGTGTGTGTGCAGCTGAAAAGAGGGAAGTGGTGTGTGTTTCACCTGAACCAGGACTGTCACCATATCAGATTTATCACTACATGATTATCATGGCCACAATAACACACAATAACAATATATCACCATATGGAAATCTTGAAAAATAAATAAATAATGCTATCAGTCAACTTAATATTTATTCTGTTTATTTTGTGTTATTTTTGAAAAAGAAGAATCACTTCATCACATACAAAAGGAACAATTACACTTAATGGTGACCAGTTTGAAATAATGGTAACATTTTATCACAAGTATACAGTAACAAAGACCTTATAAATCATTTCCAAACTATTAGTTTATAGTTAATGAATAGTGTATAATAGTACACAGGGTTCCAGACTGCAACCATTTTTTGAGAATGTGCAAGCTAAAATTGTATGTGGTCGCATTTGTGCGATCCGCTAGCTACCCGCCCCATAAACATGCCATCAAAAAAGCGCGTCTCTGTAGGCAGCCTCTGAGATCTGCACACAAAAACAATTGGTTTCACCAACTACTCAAAACTAAAACAAATAGTGTGTTGTGAGGTTTTGAGCCAGCTTCTTCTTCAGCTCCGACTTCGCGTGCAGCCATGCACGAGCACAAAACCTCACAACACCCTCCCCCTTTGGTTTTGAGTGGTTGGTGAAACCAATTGTTTTTGTTTGCAGATCTCGGAGCCTAGGCTGCCTACAGAGATGTGTTTTTTTGACGGCATGTTTATGGGGCGGGCAGCTAGCGGATCGTTAGGAAAGATTAGATGAATGTGATCAAAAAAAAATTGGGCCTGAAATCACTGATACCACCTTTAAAGAACATACATGTTTTTTTAATAGTTTTTTTGAGAGTTAAAAGATTAAAACATTTTGCTAACATGAGGTCTTGTGTCACTGTCAGTCTTTTTACATCAGTGCAAAACTAGGGTATGCAGATTAAGACCACTATTCATCAGCATGCAGTGATTAATCCTATGGCATGTAGCAAAAAAAAAAAAAAAAGGTGCAACCAAATCATATGCTGCAACCAGTGGAAAAGTTAGTCTGGAGCCCTGGTATATAAGCTGAAGTTAATATATTAATAGACTATATACAAATAGTGAGTTCTTCGTTAAGTGTCACTGTAATTAACAAAGTGTTATTGTTTAATTAGCTCTTTTGTAAAAAGTTAGATAATGCTTTAACCATAAATAGTTCTCACTTTAGATTAGGTCATGGAAAATCAGAAAATGTCATTAAGTGCTTTAATACAGGCTTTATTGGACATTAATTACATTAATATTAAGAGTTCCTTAAAATGTTTACAAATACATTAAGAACAAACACACACACCCACTCACTCACTCACTCACTCACTCACAGACACACACACACACACACACACACTCACACAGACACACATACACACAGAAGCACAGACACACACACACTCACACACACACACACACACACACACACACACACAGACACACATACACACAGAAGCACACACACACACACACACACACACACACACACACACACACTCACTCACACACACACACACACACACACACACACACACACACACACACACACACACACACACACTCTCACTCTCTCTCTCTCTCTCTCTCTCACACACACACTAGGGCTGGTACGATACACCTAGACTATGGGGAAAAGTTAAATCATACACTTATACAGACTGTACATGATGTATAAGAGGAGTCATATTTACAAAAATGCATTACATCTTTCTGAGTTTTATTTCAGAAGCATCTTACAGTACTACATTCTCTTGAAATATTTAAAGGGCACCTATTAAGACTCTTTTCACAAGATGTAAAATAAGTCTCTGATGTCTCCAGAGTGTGTATGTGAAGTTTTAGCTCAAAATACCCAACAGATAATTTTTTACAGCATGTTTAAATTGTCATTTTTTGGGGCTCAGAAAAACACACTGTTTTAGTGTGTATCCCTTTAAATGCTAATGAGCTGCTGCTGTCGGCCCAGGGGGCGGAGCCTCACGAGCTCGCGCTCAGAGCCAGGACAATCTCATCTGATAATATCAGAACAGAAACTCTCAGTTGCGGTGTTCATTTCATTCGGAGTCGGACAATAATGCCCACAGAGCCAGAGAATATATGCTTATATATAACTTATTTTTCATCTGCTTTTATCCACTATTAATACAAGCCTGCTGTGGCAGACCCTGTCCGAATGATGAAGCATTTTTAAAAAAAATTACCGTTGTACAATTGAGAGTATACTGACAGGTAATATTACAGTGTGGTTTGGAAGGGCTTCTTCAAGTGAATTGAATCTTCTGACAAAGGTGGTCAAAACTGCATCAAACATTATTGGGGTTCCACTGGAATCACTCCAGGACATTTATTTGAAACGCAGCACTGGAAAGGCACTGAGTATTATACAGGATGTTAGTCATCCGGCATATAGTCTCTTTTCCCAGCTCCCATCAGGGAGACGTTGGCAGAGCATCCCAACACGTACGTCACGTTTTAGGGACAGTTTTTATCCACAGGCTGTAAGGCTATTGAACGATAGTGCAGGAGGAAGGAGGGTTGAGGTTTGAGCGTATGTTGTAATTTTATAATTTTTTATTTATTTTTTATTTTTTATTATTTATTGACTGGTGCTGAGAGAGTGCTAAGGCACATTGTATTTCATTGCTGTGGTACTCTGTACGAATATGCATATGACAATAAACTTAAACTTGAACTTGAACTTGAACCAAAATAATGATGAGTTCAGTGAAGTTTATTGTACATCACACAAAAGATGAAGCGTTAGTTTTACACCAGAGAATCACAGTAAGAGCTGAATAAACACAGTATAAGAAGTGAGCATTAAAGTCTTCTCCATAAACTCTCTCTCTCTCCCTTTCATTATCAACAACATACACAGCGAAGTACACAAAACACTCGTTACAACTATACACACCTTTTCAGTGGGTGCTAAATAAACTGGTAAACCTTATATCCGTAAAATGACTCGATGAGCTGTCATAAAGACCGCGCTCTCACTTTCATTTCTGCCGTGGTCAGTAACGTTAGGCCTGTCGCTCCGGAGACTGTAAGCTGGATCACGAACAGTACAGATCCATCCTCGAGTAACAACGAGAGTAAATGAAGACTGATATGTTCATTCTTACATCCAACAACAACACACCTCAATCGCTTAGGAGACATTCTTGTCTACAGCTGCTCAAGCGTCGAACCAACGTCGGCCTGTGTCCAGCTCACTCAGGGCGGGTCTATACTCAAACTGCAGTGTCAATCAACAGTCGTGGGAGGGGCCTGTGCAATTCTACGTCACATTGCATAGAATCTTAGGACAGCTTGTTCTGAGACAGTGCTTATGATTTATGGAGATTGTAAAAAAACCACTGGGTGGATTTTAATCATTCTAGGGTGGTTTTGCTCACACACTGCCAACACACATTTATGTTCAAACACCATGTAAAAGTGAATTTTGCATAATAGGTGCCCTTTAAATTGTAAAAACAATATTGTCTCACAGAAATAATGATACTATTATGAGGTTTAAAAGACCTTTTGTGAAGCTGTTTCATGACGACTCTCTCTGGGTCAGCGGCAGCGCCAACACAGATTTGAATGTTGCGATATGATTTTGTCGAAGGTTTAATAGACAGAGGAATATGAATAAGAGTGTGTGTGTGTGTTTGAATGGAGATCACAGTATTTTAGAGATGAATCGTGCAGCTCTACTGTCTTATCTCTCTCTCAGCATACGAGCAGCGCGAGGGCTTTCAGTGCATTCAGTCTCACATCGCTTCCACACGTCCACTTGAAAGTAGGGATGTCCCGATACCACTTTTTCACTTCCGATACTGATGCCGCAGCTTTGGCTATATGCCGATACCGATATCAATCCGATATCTTTATTTTATTCTTGAACTAATACTAATAATAATAATAAAATATATGGAAGCACTTTGCTCAATTAGCCACATAAAAACATCTCACTCAAATGGAGAACAAATGCTTCCACAATATATTGTCCACAACAACAGTTGATTATGAAAGACTGCCACCCTTTATTCAAACACTAAAAAAATATAAAATTATATATATAGGTACTTTTAAAGACTTTACATTTAGACTTAACCGGGGAACATTTAAAGACTTCAATGACAAAAAATAAAACAACAACATAACTCCAGGGCTCTCCTCTCTCGCTCTTCACTGTCGTCACTCCTCCTTTATGCTTCCGCTCTTCCGTGAGAGATACGAGACCGGTGCGTCGCGCAGGAATCGCTCATCAGTAATCACGCCACCGGCCTCATGCCGCTCTCTCTCGGCCCTCGGCCTCGTCCTGCTCGCCACACTAATATTCAAGCTTTTAGGTGATGGTTTAAGCTAAATTTCCCCATGGTTTGTGTTGGATAGGTATCGGATCATATTTTTTTCTCCCCTCTGATCTCCAATCTAGCATTCTGGGCCAGTATCGGCACGATACAAATGACGTGGATCGGATCGGGACATCCCTACAACACTCATAGATAACGACACATTTCATCATCTGTTGGAACAAAAGTGGCTAACTTCTGTCAACCTCGTCTATAAGCAAGGACAAAAAATAATGCAATTTAATTTGAATCAATATCGATTCTGGAATAAGGAAAATCTATTTTTAAATCATAAACAAAAAAAATTGCGATAGTTAGGTGAATTGATGTTTTTCTCCCAGCCCTAACACACACACAAATGTTCCTTAAAATGTTTACAAATACATTAAGCACACTCACACACACACACACACACACACACACACACACACACACACACACACACACACACACGTTGGGTTTCCATGTTTTATGGGGACTTTCCATAGAAATATTGAAAAATGTTTTTTATAATGTATATTCTATCCCCTAATCCTAACTGATGTAATTTAACATTGTGAACTAATGAGTATTTGTATATATTTCATATTGACAGCATTATGTTATTTATTTTTAAGTGTCATGTTTGTCTTTGGATATAGGCTTAATGTGTGTCATTGTTCTCTGCAGGTTGTGGGATTGTGGTGTCACAGATGAAGGTTGTGCTGCTCTGGCTTCAGCTCTGAGATCAAACCCCTCACACCTGAGACTACTGGATCTGTCTGGGAATAAACTAGGAGACTCAGGAGTGAAGCTGCTGAAGGATCTAAAGGATGATCCACATTATAAACTGGAGACACTAGGGTAAGAATAGTTTTTAACGATTTTTGTAGTGTAATGATCATTTCTGCTGGTTCTGTATCAGCTGTCCGTTGTGTGAAAGTGACCTTTCATGTGCTTTTGATTTTGTAAAGTGACTTTGAGCATCAGACAAAAGCTATATTAAAAAGCTTTAAAAAAGCTATGTTTGAGAATGAATTAATATAGATTATCTAGTTAGTTTTCTTATGAAACGTTGTGACAGACGTAATATCTCATATATGTGACTGTTTGTGTGTTTTATTTTAGGTATAGATGACAGTCTGATCTTCTGATGATCATCTGATGGTGAATAAGGATCCAATACAAAGACTCACAGTTAACAGAATCAAAGCGGATATTTATTTTTACATTCTCGATGTTTTTGTGGGGCAGTTTGAAAGTCGATTTTCAGACTTCAAAAAAAGTGGTCTGAGCACCCTGATGCTGAGGAGAAAATGCTTGAGCTGGCCCGGTTCTACTCAGAAGACATGCACAAGCCAGAAGATGCAGTGGAGGAGTTTCGCTCTTTTCGTGCATTGTATCCTGAGTTAAAGATGGATGTCACCACCGACGCCGTCCTGCCATTCCTCATTGCCAACGACATGGATAGAGCCTACCCACACCTGACCATTCTCCACAGGATTTATAAAACCTTTCCCATCAGCAGCGCCAGTGCCGAACGAAGTTTCAGCCGTCTGCGGCTCATTAAGACATACTTGCGTTCGTGCATGGATGAGGCCAGACTGTGAAATCTCACCTTGCTGTGTGTGAAGCGGGACATACATATTGACAAGAACAAAGTGTTTGGCAGATTTGCCACCATGAAGGAGAGGAGGATGAAGATTTAATAAGGGACCATGATATGTATATAGTTTTGTTAGATTTATTTGTTCTGGAGGATCGTTAAGCAGACAACAAAATGGTGAGAAAAAAATATTGTCTTTAAAAATATATATTTTAGTTATGAATAAGTCACTCAGTCAGAATGTTATAAATCAGTTGTTTTTCTCAAAGTTTTCATCCCAGTTAAGTTTTCATGTAGCACCTGTAGCCTACATATGGAGTTGTAAACAAACTTTGTGTTCAATATATAATTGTGCCATGTCAATTATATATTGTGGCACTGATTGAGCGCACTTGGCCTGTTCAGCACCATCGCTTTTTTTCTTGACTGGCAAAATGTTTTCTTTGTTCGTCAATACAAACTTGTCAAAAAATTTGGTTTTATTTAACATATAAGCTTACTTGGCTCAACAAGTGACACATTATTACATATGCATTCATCAGATATTTTACGTTTTTTTAACGGTTTTAATTTTAAAATGAATTGGTGGCAGAGGGCCCCATGATGAAGCTCCGCCCCCACTGTACTGAGAGTCTACCTCCGCCCCCACTGTACTGAGAGTCTAGCTCCGCCCCCACTGTACTGAGAGTCTAGCTCCGCCCCTGCGCAGCAGCTCGAGTTCTTACCAGAACCAGAAAGTATGACCATATTAGCCCGGTTCTGTCAACACTGCATTGGCTCCCTATTAAACATTTGATACATTTTAAAATATTGCTGATTACTTACAAAGCATTAAATGGTTTAGCTCCACAGTACTTGAGCGAGCTCTTAACGCATAATAGTCCTTCACGTCTATTGCAATCTCCGGTTCACATGGCTACGCGGAAGCGATAAATAATTTGGTATTGTACATTTTTATGGCCAGACAAGTAATTTGTTGAGGTAAATTTGTAAAGAAAGACTGCACTCCTGTGCACATATATTTTCAAAAGTGCATACATATAGACTAAACACGTAATACGCATGTGCATGCCATCAGCGTTTTCACAGGTTCACCCTGGAAGCTGTTTCAAGGTTTGCGTTCTCGAGCCACCAGGCACTGTTGTTGTGCGAATGAGCGGTCGGAGCGGGTCAAGGGTTTTCTGTTAGAACGGTGTCGTGTTCGCGGCCCCTAAGTTAATAACTAATGATCTTTGCAACGGAAGTGAATCAATCAAAACTAACTTTAGCTGGACAATAACTTTATTCTAGAGCTGCTGTAAAGCCAAACAATCTCTGTTACTGTAATTTCCTATTATCACTGTAAAGCTGCTTTAAAGGGTTACTTCAGGATTTAGCATTAAGCTTTGTATTAGTAGAAAACTTGTAGTATTTTCGAATTACCATGCTTTCCACCCTCTCATCCCCCTGAGACAAGAGATTTATGTATTTTTTGTCTGGAAAAAATCCTGAATGAATGACGATTTTTGCGTCATCGGAGGATTTTCTGGTCAGAGGCTAAAGACTACAGCCAGTAGAAGGCGTTGTTCCGCATGTTTTCAGCCCGCCCATACAGGGTGGGATCTCACTCAGTCAGAATGTACACAGTGTTAGCTGTCTTTCTTTGGAAGCTAAGCTAGCAGGCTCTTGTTCTGTGGAGAAAGCTGAATAGTAGGAGAAAGCTGAGTAAGTAACCATCCTCCTTTTCCCGGACTTGTCCGGTGGGCGAGATCGTTCAAAATGTCCGGGATTCAGCTTTTGCTTTCTGCGGTCGCCATTCAGTGTTTACTTGCACACCTTTCAATCTAACTGAATTCATTCCGATTGGTGAATTTGAATGTAGTGTTTACATGAACGCTAAACAAGTGATCGGTTGATGTGCGTTTTACCATTGCTAAGAAAAATTCCCGCTCCTCCGTGAGAGATGCGAGACCGGCGCGTCTTAGTAATGACACCACCGGCCTCGCGCTGTTCTCCCGCGGCCGTCAGCCTCGTCCTGCTCGCCACAGTAAACATGATGAATGGCGACTGTAGAACGCAAAAGCCGAATCCCGGACATTTTGGACGATCTCTAAATCCACAAATGCAATAGCATGTCACTCTGTAGGCATCTTACAACAGTTCCCGCACGAGCGATTTATAGATTATCATGACAGAAAATGCTAATCAAAGACTTGAAGATAGTTAACTCCACATCAGCAACATAAATTCATCAACTAATCATTCAGAAACGTCCTGTTGCTTCTACATGTTGTCACTTCTTTTTGAGTCTCTCCATCATTGTTCGACTCTTTTAGTGCTTGTCTGCGTGATTGGAATTGTTTTTATGACACTTGTAGTGACATTAATGAACTTACGGAAACAATGTCTGCCTATGGGACCTGGTAGAGAAAAAAAGCTGTCTCATGAGAAGTCAAAAATTAAATAAGAAAAGCAAAAATCCAGTACAAGAATAAAATTGAAAATCAATATAATAGTGGGGATCTAAAGGGAGCCTGGCAAGGTATTAAACCTATGGCAGCCATTAATCAGCCTGTATGCAGAACAGGGAAACCAATAAAATTGAATGGTATAGACGACGGCAGATTTGCCAGACACTTCTGAATCTGTTCTCTGTTTCAGTTCAGTCCAGAAGAAGAGCTCAAACCCAGAGTCCAGCTGTGTGTCTGTGAAGAGTAACCGCTCTATGGAGCCGCCAGTACATTTTAAGAGTGGAGACACACAGCCTAATCTCAGGTAAAGATGTGCTTATACAGTAGTATGACACTTTTGAATTAGACATATAATTTATCTCAGTCAGACTAATACTAGCAATGACATCAAGTAAATGTAAGCTGAGATTTTTTCCACCTTTATATAATGGAGTAGGTGTAAAATTGAGTGGATTTTTCTAACTGGTTTAGATTTGTTGAAAGCTTCACAGTGTCTTATCAGAACAGTGATGTTTCACAGCAAGAGCACCGTTACTAGAGTACAGGTTGATGTTCACCTGAGTTGAAGCTATTCTAAAATTATATAGTTGATTTCAATTTGTTTGTTTTCATTTTTTTAATCATGCTTAACCCTCTGAGGTCGGCAAATGCGCCCACGCGTTTTGCTGGATTTTTTTCAGTTCAGTTCAAAAGAAATTAATTTTGCTCTGTTGACTTTGATATTACAAGCAAGTTTCATACATCAATCGATTCTGTTAAATGTGTATTATTTTTGTATATACTCACAATAAAAACAAACTGTTGTGCTTTTTGCCAAATAAAGAAAAATAAACGTGATGCATGTTCTGCCTTCTCTCTGCCAGTGAAGACCATTCTGAAACGCGTCCGAAAATGAACAATAACTCAGTGAATACTGAGTCAAACAGGCATACAGCCACACAGGCATGAAGCTTGAATTCTCTTCTTTAAAATGAGGTATTTTATATAAAAACAAATATTCTCATCTTGTGAAATCTGTATTAAAAGAGAGCGATTCCAGTCGAGCTAATTAGACCTCATTCAAATGTAATGTGACTCCACCCACGGAGAGCGCGTGCTATTCAAACGCAAATTACTGAGGCAAACCTGTAAACGCCCCCATATCAGCTAGAGAAAACACAAGTTTAATCATATCATTGTAGCCTACGTGTTTACCATCTGGCAGCGCTGTGAGGAATAATAATAACGGAAAATCTACCTCAGAGTGCGGGTATTGCAGGAGAGAGGATCCGAATACTGTAGTAAGTTTTTTTCCTTCTCAAGTTAATCGCGTTTCTGTGAATGAATGAACGGCAGCCGCAGAGATGCGCGCTGTTTATCACAGCTCGCAAAAAGACAGTTTAAATTTAAATTGCGTCTCTGTGAGAATGAATGATGATGTTTTAGCAAACTGTATTGCTATACTGAGTTGAGTAAAAATCGACAGAAATATGTTGAAATAAAATGTAGGCTATTTGTATAAGCAACGTATTAAACTGAAAATTAACATTTATATGCCCTAATATTTCATAAAAACAACGTTACAGTCAGGCGTTTCTGTTTGTGAATGTATGTTAAATATAGTATGTTTTGTCAAAAATAAAGTAATCAAATAATCAATCAAATCCTTAACTTTGAAATATGTATGATAAAATGTATACTTTAGTTTTTACAAAGAAAGATTACACTTGAATTGTTGTTGTAATTGTAACCTTTTTAATAAAAAAATATATTTACAAGGTAGATGTAAACAAACTATTAAAAGGTAAATATAAGCCTTTTCTTTAAATAATTTTTATTGTGTTTTATTAGTGACAAATTTGGGGAGAGGATAAATATTCCAAAACTGAATATACAGTATGGGAATTAACTGCACAATTACTAGACATGTTTTCCTTGGATATTATAGGCCAAATTGCAAGCACAATATGTGGAAAAATAAAAAAGAATTGAGATGCTTCCAACTGTTGCTCTTGCATTCTTGTGGCTCAGTGACTCACCTGAATGAATGGCTAATTAAGTATGCAGGCCCCATTGTCTCCTAAGGTGTGAACCCCTAAATATGCATGATCTGTGACGCCCACTCCGCATATTGCCTTTCCAAACAGAAAGTGCTTTGCAAAATTCAAATCAATGTATTGTGTTATGTGAATGATTAGGCAGGGTGATTTTCACATCATTTTGAAGAAAAAACACCAGGCAATGACATCTATTAGACAAAAGTCTTATTGGCACATATTTAGTATGTGTTTTATGGCCTTATTTCAGAAACTTTAGTTTTTAGTTTTTTCAATAACCACGCATAAACATTATTCTCTCAAAAATGCAGACATGTACATTCTTGTTGCTCACATATTATGGTAGCCCTGTTTGTGCTAAATAGTGTGTAATTTTTTTTTGCCATTAATGTTTATAAGCAACTGAAAAAAGCACAAATGTCAGGGCATGTCAGAACATCTCAAGGACCCCAAAAACACCTTAGACCCCAGAGGGTTAACATTTGCAAACGAGCAAGTTAATTTCTTAAATTATTATAATCAAAATTTGAAACACAGTGCAAAACACCACTGTAACCAGTTACAGACATTAAAGTAAAAGTGCACAACATTTATAAGTCTGTCTGCTTTTTATTTTACTTAGTTTTAAAACCAGTTCAGTCCAGCAGAAGAGGTCAAAACCAGAGTCCAGCTGTGTGTCTATGAGGAGTAACCAGTCTATGGAGCCGCCAATAGAGTTTAAGAGTGGAGACAAACGGCCTGATCCAAGGTATATCTGTCACGTTTTCATGGACTTTTAGTTTGTTTTCTTCTGTTCTGTTTTCATTAGATCATCATCTTCATTAGTTTAGTTCATTCACCTGTTTAGCTAATCATCTTCCTCATAATTGTCATTATCATTACCGTCATCACCTGTGTTCACTCATCAGTATCACCATCACCTGTTGTCATGTCGTCTTCTGTCTAATCATCTTGTGTATTTAAGTTCTTTCTGTTCAGTATTCAGTTGTCGGTTATTGTTGAGTGTTAGTGTATGTTTGAGCACACACTCACTGTTTCGAGTTTTGCCTTTGTAAATAAACTATAGAGTATTTTCGTATATCGTGGATCATCATCTTTCTTTCACCACCCGTCTGACGTTACAATATCATTTTTATAAAAGTTATGCTTATAGTATTTGATTTTTATTAAATAATTATTAATATACAGCAGTTTAATGATCTCGAGTTGAACCAAACAATTCTAAGTTCAAATCCTGTAAGTTTCAGTCTATTAATGATTACCATTGTGCTCTTGTGTAAAGCTCTATGTATTGTATTGTTAATACATTCACACACTGTAAAAGCTGTTGGTCTGTTACTCAGTTAATGACACAATTACATCAATATCAGTGTGTCTGATTCTTTACCCTCTTCATTCTGATTTCAGGTCAAATCTTCCATCCAGACCAGTTAAAAACAAAACGGTGTTCAAGCCTGTGATTCAACCACAAGACTTTAATGAAAGCATGTGTCCTGGTTTCAGGTAAAATGCAGGACTTTTGTTTTTGTTGTTTAATTTTAGGTGTTGCACTTCTCATCACACATCACTCAAACACATGATTGAAATATTTCAGAAATCTATTGATGTTCTGTGTCCCATAATACAGCAAATATATATACTATATATATATTTTTTTTTTTTTTTAATTTATGGTTATTTTGCTTCTCTAACTTGTGTAATAATGTGGTATTTTAATCTTACAGCCGTGACTCTAAGCCTGCTGAAGTCCTCAACACATTGAGATCAAATCTGAGACAGAAGTTTGAGTGTTTGTATGAGGGAATATCACAGCAGGGAAACCCAACACTCCTGAATGAACTGGGTGATCTTTCGCTAGTGAACGAAGCTAAACCTCATACGTATAGAGGATTACGTGATGTGAAACTCTCCTCGTCTCTGTGGTCAGCTTTAGTGTTTGTGTTGTTGTCCTCAGAGGAGACACTGCAGATGTTTGACCTGAGCACATTTATTGGAGACAGAAATGATCGGTAAGTAACACTGAGTGCAATCAAGAGAAACTCAGAGATCAGAGGTGTTTAAATCACGGGGCACAGATTGATTTCTGGAATATTGTACGTAATTTGCGGGTGTTTCTCAAACTGTGGCTGTGTCGTAGGGTGACCATATTCCAGGTCATGTCCGGCCGGGATTTCGAGATCGCCCAAAATATCCGCGATTCGGCTTTTGCTTTCTCGTCGCCATTCATTTTGTTTACATGTACACCTTTTGATTCAGTAGTACTGAATTAATTCCGATTGGTTAATCTGAATGTAGTGTTTACATGAACGCTAAACAAGTGATCGGTTGATGTGCGTGTAAGCATTGCTAAGAAAATTCCTGTGTTTTCGTCTCGATCGGGATCCGTGTGAATCAGAATGCATGACCTGCAAAGCTGGCACGTACGTGTCAGTGTCAAATAACGTAATAATGTAAACATAATGAATGGTGACTGTAGAAAGCAAAAGACGAATCCCGAGCATTTTGGGCGATCTCGAAATCCTGGCCAGATATGTCCGGGTTAAACAGGACGTATGGTCACCCTACTGTGTCCTAGTAAGGCTGCATATCTCGACTGCCACGTCATCAAGCGCCTCTGAAGGCCGTCTCAGTTTGAAGGATCTTTTGATGACAGACTTCATTTTGTGTCTTTAAAAGACTATATACAAATAGTGAGTTCTTCATTCATTGTCACTGTAATTAACAAAGTGTTATTGTTTAATTATCTCTTATGTAAAGTTATATAATGCTTTGTTAACAACGTATTAACCATAAATAGTTCTCACTTTAGATTAGGTCACGGAAAATCAGAAAATGTCATCAAGTGCTTTAATACAGGCTTTATTGGACATTAATTACATTAGTATTAAAAGTTCCTTAAAATGTTTGCAAATACTTTAAGCTCAAACACACACACAGAAACACACACACACTCTCTCTCTCTCTCTCTCTCTCTCTCTCACACACACACACACACACACACACACACACACACACACACACACACACTAGGGCTGGGACGATACACCTAGACCATGAGGAAAAGTTAAATCAAACAGTTATACAGACTGTTCATGATGTATAAGATGAGTCATATTTACAAAAACAATTCATCAGATCTTTCTGAGTTTTATTTCAGAAGCATCATACTTCAGGACTACATTCTCTTGACTAAATAATTCAATAACAAATACATTTTTTAACAGTCGCTTGTCGCCACCTAGTGGCAAAACAATGTAATCGATAAATGCGTTATTTTAAGTTCCAAGATTCTATCAAAAGCTGATTTACTCTATTTTGATCGCTACTGTAGACATCAGTGTTTATATTTGAACTTTAAACTTTTATCCCAGTAATTCTATGATAATTTGAAATATTGTATCACAGAAATAATGAAACTATTATGAGGTTGAAAAGACCTTTTGTGAAGCTGTTTCATGACGACTCTCTCTGGGTCAGCGGCAGCGCCAACACAGATTTGAATGTTGCGATATGATTTTGTCAAAGGTTTAATAGACAGAGGAATATGAAGAGTGTGTGTGTGTTTGGAGATCACAGTATTTTAGAGATGAATCGTGCAGCTCTACTGTCTTATCTCTCTCTCAGCATATGAGTAGCGCGAGGGCTTTCAGTGCATTCAGTCTCATGTCGCTTCCACACGTCCACTTGAAATGGATATTACAACACTCATAGATAACCACACATTTCATCCTCTGTTGGAAAAAAAGTGGTTAACTTCTGTCAACCTCGTCTATAAGCAAGGACAAAAATAAAGCAATTTAATTTGAATGAATATCGATTCTGGAATAAAATAATCTAATTTAAAATCGTAAACAAACAAAAAAACACTATAGTTAGGTGAATTGATTTTTTTCTCCCAGCCCTAACACACACACGTGTTCCTTAAAATGTTTACAAATACATCAAGCACACTCACACACACACACGTTGGGTTTTCATGTTTTATGGGGACTTTCCATAGAAATAATGATTTTATATACTGTACAAATTGTATATTCTATCCCCTAATGCTAACTGATGTATTTTAACAACATGAACAAATGAGTATTTGTATATTTCATATTGACAGCATTATGTTATTATCTTTGGATATAGGCTTAATGTGTGTCATTGTTCTCTACAGGTTGTGGAAGTGTGGTGTCACAGATGAAGGTTGTGCTGCTCTGGCTTCAGCTCTGAGATCAAACCCCTCACACCTGAGAGAACTGAATCTGTCTCTGAATAAACTAGGAGACTCAGGAGTGAAGCTGTTTTCTGCTGGACTGGCGAATCCTCACTGTAAACTGGAGGAACTGAGGTAAGATCATCTCCACCATAAACTCGGAGTGAATAAGGATTAATATGTAGATAGTGTATTCAATATATGTGACCCGTCACGGAAACCAGTGACACAAGTCGGCAGCACAACTTTCGAGCAAAATGAGAAAGAAGCGTTTTTTTTTCAAAATTGGTGATTTTCGTTTTTTTGCAGAATGTGTTAGTTGAGATCACGAAGAAGCCTCTCCATGTTTGAGATAGCAGTATTGGTATATTTAAAAGCGTACATTTTGAGGTTGAAATCGGCATGTTTTTCGGAGATTCTAGCACGCAGTAGGGGCGTGTCATTGTCGGTGCGTACTTCCATACTGAATAAGCCGGCTTTTGTTTCTTTTGTTATTGCCCCCGCCCTCCAAGGGAACAGCGTGGCTACTTAGGCTATTATGCAGCGCTCTGGCCGGCTCTATCTGATTTCAAAATTCAATGAAGATGGACGCCAATAACATTACGATGTCCAGCAGTCGATTTAAATAGTAGGTTACATGGGGTTTAATTTGTCGTTTAATGAGATGTAGCCTAATACATGTTATCAGTGCCAATACATAGAAACAACGTGTATCTTAATTACATTAGTATTAAAAGTTCCTTAAAATGTTTGCAAATACATTAAGCACACACAAGACTAACACAGAAGCACACACAAACACACACACTCTCTCTCTCTCTCTCTCTCTCTCTCAGTGCATGCTGGGAAGTGGAAGTGTGTGGGAAGTGGAGGGTGATCACGGTGAGAGGGAAATTTGAACACGGTTTCTTAACTATTGTTTTGGGAGCCTATTGGGAGGATTTCTATATATGTAATTTCGCAAAACTAGTTTGGTTTTAGTCTGTTACCTTCTCGGATCTTTTTTTTCTACGTGTAATAGTCGGGTATTGATCGTGTCGGGGACGGAGATGGCGTCGCACGGGAGTGTTCAGGCGTCGTCTCTGTCACTCCGTCACGGTATCAGGTGTGTCACGAACGCCGGCGAGTCTGTGGAAGACGTGTTGTTGGATGTTGCTGAACGCGTCGGTCACGACAACATTGTTTCTGCGTCCCGAATGAACAAAGCGGTGGTGGTTTTTCTCAAGGATGAACAACTAGTGACTCGTTTGATCGAAAGCGGGATTTCGGTAAGTGGTGCTTTTATTCATGTTCAACCGTTAGCAACACCAACAAGTAAAGTAACCATTTCCAATGTTCCGCCGTTCATTCCTAATGCTGATATTGAGCGCGAGCTCTCGCGTTTTGGTAAACTTGCTAGTGGAATCAAAATGGTTCCACTTGGCTGCAAAAATGCAGCTTTGAAACATGTGCTGTCGTTTAGGCGGCACGTATTTATGTTTTTGAACTCGCAGACTCTTAATGTGTCGTTTCGCTGCATGAATGAAGGCAAATCGTACATGTTATATGGGAGCGCAGGTGAGATGCGATGTTTTGAATGTGGTGGTTTCGGGCACGTAAGGTTATCATGTCCTAATAAAACCGTGGCAGGCCCGAGTGGAAGTGAAACTGCCGTGCAAATAGATCCACATGAAGATCAGGTTGTTGTGGTTAATGCTGAGAATGTAAGGAAGGATGAGGAAGTTCCTACTGAGAAAGTAATAAATGACGAGGAGGTCTCAACTGAGAGTGTGAGGAAGGACGAGGAGTCGTCTGATGAGAATGAACAAATGGATGACGGTGATGTTGAAGTACAGATGTCTGAAACAAATGTCGATTCGAGGATTAAAGGTCAGATAAGCAGAGATTGTGTAGGGACAAAGTCTGGACGAAATGAGGATCAAAGAAGTGTCAGAGAGGTAAGTTCATGTGAGCCTAAAGAAAAAAGAAAAAAATTAGGTGAAGAAGAAATAAATGATGCTGATGATGAGGAGGATGGTGTTCTGTCTGATACTTCGGATCTGTCAGATATTTCTCAGATAGGTTGTGATCAGATTTACTCGTTGGATGAGATAAATTCGTTTTTGGATGAGACTTTTGGAAAGGTTGCTGATGTGAAGAATTTCTTTCCAGACGTAAAGAAATTGGAATTTTCAGTTTCATATTGGCAAAAGAGGATAGGAGAAGAAAAACTGAACACGCGAAAGAGGTTTCGCTTGAAAAAGTTTCTCACTAAACTTAGAAAGGGGAAAACCCCAGAATCAAATTGAAATTAAATCAAATTGATTTTGCGAAATGAGATCCACATCAAGGGTGTCTTTGCAGGGCTTTCTGTTTTTTTCTGCCTCTTTTTTTCCTCTCTTTATATCTCTTTATGGATATTTTGAGAATAGGATCTTTAAACATTAATGGAGGGAGAGATAGGAATAAAAGAGCAGTGATTTCAGAATATGTTCATCTGAAAGACATCAATGTTATGTTTTTACAGGAAACACATTCAGATAATCAAAATGAGATTGAATTGTATAGATGGTGGGAAGGTGAATGTATTCTGAGTCATGGAACAAATTTAAGCGCAGGAGTAGCGATTATCTTTTCCAAGCATTTGGATCTAAAGATCCTATCCACTATTGAATTAGAAAAAGGTAGCCTAACCTATAAGAGTATCCAGCGTTGGATCACTAATAGGCTTGAGACGCGTCTGCTCAACAGTCCACGTTGTAACTATGAGGTTTGAGCAGTAGTGCTTCTCAGTGAGGAAAAGTAGAAAATGTTCGTTGTAAGTGAGTTTAAAGAGAAAAATCAAGAATTATAAATCAAATCGGTAGAGCTCCAAAGACAACAACGCGTTCAGACATCGCATTGGTTACGCTCATGGCGTTTTAAAAACGTGGCGCTCCCATTGAAAACAATTGAAAAAACACGCCAGCTGCGAGTAAAAACGCTTTGGTGGACACACGGCCTTAATCAGAGCAAGGATATCTTCCATTAAGGAAATGGACGCTCCAACAAAGTTCTTTTTTAACTTGGAACGTAAAGTAGTAAAGCAAAAAAATATGCTTTACCTTCGGAAGGACAATGGCACATTAACTTCAAACCCTATCGAAATGAGGAAAATCGCAGTGGACTTTTATGCCGAACTTTTTGGGTCAAAAGACTGTGATCCTGAGAGTATGGATCAGTTATTAAAAGGACTGCCTATTTTGAAACCTGAGGACAGAAAAACCCTGGATAAATTAATTTCATATGAGGAACTTTCAGAGGCCGTAAAGCAATTGTCCACAGGGCGTTCCCGGGAGTAGATGGTCTGCCTGCTGAATTTTATAAATCATTTTGGGATATTTTAGGAGAGGACTTTTACAATGTAATCTGTGAATGTTTTCAAAAAGGTACTTTACCCAGCAGTTGTCAAAGAGCAGTACTATCACCTCTACCAAAGACTGGTGATTTAGGGTTGTTGAAAAACTGGCGCCCTGTCTCTTTAATGTGCCAAGACTACAAAATATTGTCTAAATGTTTAGCAAATAGATTAAAGAAGTTTTTGAGCATTATTGTGAGGAATGAGCAAACGTACTGTGTTCCAGGACGTACAATAATGGATAATTTATTTCTAATAAGAGATGTTATGGACCTTTCTATGAATGATGAGTTTAATATTGGTTTCTTATCAATTGACCAAGAAAAAGCGTTTGATCGTGTGGGTCATGAAAACCTTTTAAATGTTTTGAAGGCATTTGGGTTTGGGAAGACTTTAATTTCTTGGATCAAATTACTGTATAGAGGGCTTCAGTAATGCCTAAGGTTGGAGGGGGACTGAGTTGTCCAATACCTGTGAGGAGGAGAATTAGGCAGGGGTGTCCAATTTCCGGACAACTATATAGCTTAGTTATTGAGCCCTTGCTTATTAAACTAAGAAATAATTTGGAAGGTTTTCATATCCCAGGGGATTTTAATGGTTCGAGTGTTTCTGTTTCAGCTTACGCTGATGATGTCACTGTGTTTATTACTGGACAAGGGGATATTCAGATACTGTCTAAAAGTTTAGCTTTATATGAGAGAGCTTCCTCTTCAAAAGTAAATTGGGCAAAGAGTGAGGGTTTTGTTGTGGGTCCCTGGAAAAATGGTGGGCCACCTAAGCTTCCAGGGGGGTTACAGTGGAATACGGAGGGAATTAAAATTCTTGGAGTATTTCTGGGTAAAGAAAATTATAGACAAAAGAACTGGGAGGGTATGCTGGAGAAGGTGTCAGCCAAGTTGTCTAAATGGAATTGGCTATTACCTGAACTATCCTACAGGGGTAGAGTCTTGGTTACAAATAACCTGGCCGCCTCCATGCTATGGCACAGACTAAATGTGCTGGATCTTCCAAATTAACTGATAAAAGTTATACAGAAGAAATTTGTGGATTTTTTTTGGTCGGGGCAACACTGGATTCCTGGATCCGCATTATATCTGCCTTTACAAGAAGGAGGACAAGCTCTGATAGACATCAGAAGCAGGATTATGACTTTTAGACTGCAAACAGCACAAAGAATATTATATGAAGAAGATCTGGGATGGATTCGTGTTGCTTGTGCTATTTTAAGGACAGCATCTGGTCTTGGTTACGAGAAACAATTGTTTTTACTGAGCCTTAAAGAGCTGGACTTGAGTAATTTAACCGTGTTTTATCAGTCAATGCTGAGTGCCTGGCTTGATAACTTTAATATCCAAAGAGATCTTTCAGAACCAAAGGAGTGGATAATGGGAGAGCCATTGTTTTATAACCCGCTGATACAAACGAGAACTCTGTCATCGGGAAGCTTGATGAACTGCCTGGCGGGAGCTGGACTCAAGGATAGGAGACCTGAGAGACCTCAACGGATGGAAGATGGCTGCAGCACTACAGCGTGAGACGGGTATTCGATCTCTCCGTCTTCTGCAGCAGGTGTTGGAGGAGGTGCAGAGAGCATTGCCTGGAACCTGCAGGGAGGCACTGGAAACTCAACCAACTCAAGAGTGGAGGAGAAACTATCAGTTTCCATCTATCAGTGTATCTGCAGCTGCAAAAGAAAATTATGAAGATGCTGACACAATATTAACTTTTAAGATCCCGGAGATGGGACAGTTTCGTGAAACAACTAAAAAAGCGATCTACTTTACTTGCGTTAAAGTTGCCCATCAGACTGTTTTAAAGCGAGTACGAGCTGGGAGGTGGACAGAAGTGTTTGGACCAGACTTTAAAGGATCCTGGAGGTCTCTGTACAAACCTCCCATTGAGAAGCGTACAGCAGACCTACAGTGGAGACTTATTCATGGTGCTATAGCTACAAACAGACACGTGGCACACCTGAATCCAGCAGTGGGGAGGGAATGTCCTTTTTGTGGAATTGAAGAGACAGTACTTATTTATTAATTGTGTGAAGTTAGGCAGTCTTTTTATTATTTTAAAAAGTTTGTTTAAAGGTTTTGGTAAAGATTTTTCCAATCAGTGTTTTATAAGTGGTCCTAAATATACATCTCATGAGAGAAGAAGAATATGCTTATTAAATCTTTTGTTGGGTATGGCCAAAATGGCAATTTGGAAGACTGAAATATGGTCCGTGGAAGGAGTTTTGTGTGAGGTTTCGGATGATATGTTGTATTTCAAATTTTAAAAATGTTTGAAGTATAAATGTTATGTGTGTATATTTTTATTGTATATTTATTCTAGGTGATTTTTTTGTATTATATGATCAGATAGGAAATCTGGTATTTGGAAAAAGTTAATGTAATAATAAAGTCGTGTTAAGCCTCTCTCTCTCTCCCACACACACACACCAAATTCCATACAGAGGTATGAGGGATTTGTTACTCTATCTCTCTCCCTCTCTCACACACACACACACACACACAGTTATTTTATGTCATTAAAGTCTTTAAATGTTCCCCGCGTCCACTTGAAAGTAGGGATTCTTTCACACACTCACTCACTCTCTCACTCTCTCTCTCTCTCTCTCTCTCTCTCTCTCTCTCTCTGTCTCTGTCTCTCTCACACACTCACACACACACACATGTATCTGTGAGAGATACGAGACCGGTGCGTCGCGCAGGAGTCGCTCATCAGTAATCACGCCACCGGCCTCGTGCCGCTCTCTCACGGCCCTCGGCCTCGTCCTGCTCGCCGCACTAATATTCAAGCATTTAGGCGATGGTTTAAGCTAGATTTTCCCATGGTTTGTGTTGGATAGGAATCGGATCATATTTTTTTCTCCCCTCTGATCTCCGATCTAGCGTTCTGGGCCAGTATCAGCACAATACCAATGACGTGGATCGGATCGGGACATCCCTACAACACTCATAGATAACGACACATTTCATCCCCTGTTGGAACAAAAGTGGCTAACTTCTGTCAACCTCGTCTATAAGCAAGGACAAAAATAATGCAATTTAGTTAGTATCAGTATCGATTCTGGAATAAGGAAAATCTATAAATCTATTTTAAAATCGTAAATAAAAAAAATCGCGATGTTAGGTGAATTGATTTTTTTTCTCCCAGCCCTAACACACACACACATGTTCCTTAAAATGTTTGCAAATACATTAAGCACACTCACACACGTTGGGTTTCCATGTTTTATGGGGTCTTTCCATAGAAATAATGTTTTTTTATACTGTATATTCTATCCCCTAATCCTAACTGATGTATTTTAACAATGTGAACTGAGTTGTTTGGTATATTTCATATTGACAGCATTATGTTATTTATTTTTAAGTGTTATGTTTATCTTTGGATATAGACTTAATGTGTGTCATTGTTCTCTACAGGTTGGTTGAGTGTGGTGTCACAGATGAAGGTTGTGCTGCTCTGGCTTCAGCTCTGAGATCAAACCTCTCACACCTGAGACATCTGGATCTGTCTGAGAATAAACTAGGAGACTCAGGAGTGAAGCTGCTGAAGGATCTGAAGGATGATCCACATTATAAACTGGAGACACTAGAGTAAGAATAGTTTTTAAGGATTTTTGTAGTGTAATGATCATTTCTGCTGGTTCTGTATCAGCTGTCCGTTGTGTGAAAGTGACCTTTCATGTGATTTTGATTTTGTAAAGTGACTTTGAGCATCAGACAAAAGCTATATTAAAAAGCTTTTAAAAAGCTATGTTTGAGAATGAATTAATATAGATTACCTAGTTAGTTTTCTTATGAAAATATGTGACATATGTAATGTCTCATACTGCATATGTGACTGTGTTTTATTTTAGGACTGACTATGATTAGATGACAGTCTGATCTTCTGATGATCATCTGATGGTGAATAAGGATCCACTACAGAGACTCACAGTCAACAGAATCAACAGAGACTGAAGATACAGTGACTTCACTGTTATAAATTAAGACTTCATTTAGATTTCAACGATCATCTGACAGACCTGATGAGGCGGCAGTGAAACACCTTTTATTTTAGAGTAGCAGATTACAGATTACATTATTTTCAGACTTCAATAAAATGGCCAAACTGTTCGCAGTACTCTGCCCAAAGCGGTTTGAGCACCCTGATGCTGAGGAGAAAATGCTTGAGCTGGCCCGGTTCTACTCAGAAGACATGCCCAAGCCAGAAGACGCAGTGGAGGAGTTTCGCTCTTTTCGTGCATTGTATTCAGAAATAAAGATGGATGTCACCACCGACGCCGTCCTGCCATTCCTCATTGCCAATGACATGGATAGAGCATGGATAGAGCCGACCCACACCTGACCCACACCTGACCATTCTCCACAGGATTTATAAAACCCTTCCCATCAGCAGCGCCAGTGCCGAACGAAGTTACAGCCGCCTGCGGCTCATTGAGACATACTTGCGTTCGTGCATGGATGAGGCCAGACTGTGAAATCTCACCTTGCTGTGTGTGGAGCGGGACATACATATTGACAAGGACAAAGTGTTTGGCAGATTTGCCACCATGAAGGAGAGGAGGATGAAGATTTAATAAGGGACCATGATATATGTATATAGTTCTGTTAGATTTATTTGTTCTGGAGGATCGTTAAGCAGACAACAAAATGGTAAGAAAAAAATATCGTCTTTAAAAATGTATATTTTATTTATGAATAAGTCACTCAGTCAGAATGTTATAAATCAGTTGTTTTGGTGACTTGAAGATGACTTGACTTGAATGTGTTTGTGTTGTACCAGCAGAGGGAGACAAAGACTAATGAAAGATTAATTTTTTATAATTATGAAAAAAAAAAAAAAAGTTCAAGCTCACTTTTGGAAAACAAACAATGTAAGCTTGAGTGTATACATCATGTTTTTAATAATAGTTGTATTACATTTGTATTAATGTATTAAAGGGGTCATATGATGCGTTTTCATGTTTTTCTTTTTCTTTAGTGTGTTATGGAGCTGTTTGTGCATGTATAAGATCTGCAAACTTACGAAGCTCAAAGTCTCCTACAAAACATTTTATTCTATCTAATGCCCGATACACACTGTATGATTTTGGGCTGTTCTCAGACAAAAGATGAGCATCGTGAAACAATCGTGGTGATTTCTGTGGTCGTGGCTCCTAAACGTACAGTGAGAGCGGTTCACAGACGGCTGATGTCACATCTTTTGACCAAAGATAGATGATCATGATCATGATCAACTCACAGTGTGTTTGCTGCTACGACCTACATCTACTGAGTGACTAGCCAATAAAAATGCAACATGAAATGGCGTATTGATCAACGCGACATGGCGCTAAAACTTAAAACTACTTTCCTCAAGCTCCATTTGCAAGATTGGCATGTGAAGTTCACCTCTTTTCCCCAGTCATGACTGTGTCCATATTCTCCTCTTTCACTTCCTCTTCTCTTTTCAGAGCAGATAAAAGCCACAATTGCCAAAGTGCGACTGATCTTGCTCTATTTGTTTACCACTAGCGCATGCTGATGATGTTTATTCTTCTGTGCTAAGGATTGAATAGGTGTGATCATCGTAAAGTCTACATACATGTCGTACCTAAGTTTATTAGATCCATGTCGTACAGTGTGATTTGTGCTGATCTTACAGAATCACACAGTCTGTATCAGGCATAAAAGAGAAAGCAGATCCAAACCAAACTAAAACACTTAATTTTTTTAAAAATAAAAAAAAGAAACATCACTGAGCTTACTTAAGCTGGACTGTGACGCTATTTTCTTCTGGAAACAAACTTTGTTGCATTATTTTCCTGATATCTCTGTAAAGCTGCTTTGAAACACTCTGTATTGTAAAAAGCGCTATATAAATAAATGTGACTTGACTTCGAACGAATTCTCACCGACTTACGTCACTCTGTGGAAATATTTGCATAATCCTGCCCAAATGCGCACGCAGAGAAAGAAGGCGTGGCTTCAGTTGTCAGTATTGTTGTGGAGATGCTGTGTGTTTCTGTGCGAAAGCAAAAATCAGCACTTTATTTGGCCTTCCGAAAGTGGACGCAATTACGGATCAGTGGTTAAGATTTATTTACAACACTGTTCCAGAACAGTACAACCCAAATGTTCATGTGTGAGAAGCGTATTTTACGAAGGACAGTTTCCTGAACCTGAGAAAGTACAATAACGGCTGCTCCAACTTTGCTAGGGCAATCTGGCACTTCTGAATCAGAGCCTGTAAGTATGTTTTATTATTTGTTAAAGTATTAGTATTGACTGTTCAAATGCAGAGTTTTGTGCAGTGTAGAGACACACATTGTCGTTCTTACGATCAAAAGTGCAGAGGTGGATTTATGTTTACAAACATAGTATCTTCTGTTCACATGGCTACGCGGAAGCGATAAATAATTCTGTATAATTTTTTAAGGCCAGACAAGTAATTTGTTGAGGTCAATTTGTAAAGAAAGACAACACGCCTGAGCACATATATATTCAAATGCGTATACCTATAGACTAAACACGTAATACACATGTGCACGGCGTCAGCGTTTTCACAGGTTAGCGTTTGCGCAGAGATAACCTTCTTTTTTTTTTCTTTTTTTTTTTAAATGGGCGGCCGGAGCGGGTCAAGGGTTTTCTGTTAGAACGGTGTCGTGTTAGCGGCCACTAAGTTAATAACAAATGATCTTTGCAACGGAAGTGAATCAGTCAAAACTAACTTTAGCTGGACAATAACTTTATTCTAGAGCTGCTGTAAAGCCAAAATAATCTGTGTTACTGTAATCTCCTATTATCACTGTAAAGCTGCTTTGAAACAATCCATATTGTTAAAAGCGCTATATAAATGAAGGTGACTTGACTTGAATGTGTTTGTGTTTGTGTTGTACCAGCAGAGGGAGACAAAGGCTAATGAAAGATTAATTTTTTAAGGTGGAATAAGGTGAAATAGTGAATAAGACAGTAATAAGGCCATGTGAATAAGGTGAAAGGTGACTTGACACAAACACTCTCATGTACTTTTTATTATCACAAAATGAAATTTTGACACTTTGATGTGGTTGAACAGGTGAAACGGTCACAAATTTCCTCTGCAACTTAAACCTTCTCAGTACGAGTTATGAAGGAAGAGAACAGCATTACAGTTTTCAGTGCGTCCTCCTCTGATTGCTGTGTTGTGACTGAAAAAGTGCGTGCAGGAGCACATGCGCAAAACGTCGGTTTGTAAAATGACATATGATAAAATAAAAATAATTCATATATCATTTTACAAAACGGTTTTGCGCATGTGCTTCTGTGCGCACTATTTCGAATTTACGTATGAATGTGCGTTTTTGACCATGGGCTGGGCCACTCGGAGGTTGCTTCCGGGAATAGTACTGCCCTACAGTATTAAAAATCGCTACATATAATTGTTTAGAAGGTTATAGGGTGCATTATTTGTTTTCTCTTTAACTTCTTTCAGCTCTTTTCATGTTTTGGGGGTTGGATTGTACAAATTATGAAATATTCGATATCCCAATTTTGCATATCGTCCAGACAACAATTTGGATATTATCGTCTAAACGATATATCGCCCACCTCTAATTGACAGCATTGTTATTTATTTTTTAAGTGGTCATGTTTAGCTTTAGATATAGGCTTAAACTGTGTGTTATTGTTCTCTACAGGTTGAGGGATTGTGGTGTCACAGATGATGGTTGTGCTGCTCTGGCTTCAGCTCTGAGATCAAACCCCTCACACCTGAGAACACTGGATCTGTCATGTAATAAACTAGGAGACTCAGGAGTGAAGCTGCTGAAGGATCTGAAGGATGATCCACATTATTAACTGGAGAGACTATGGTAAGAATAGTTTTTCATCATATTTTCATTTAAAGTTCAAATGGCTGTTTTACTCACTAGAAATAAAAGGAAATTGTACCAGGTTCAGTAGCACCACGTGTGTGTGAATATTTTGTCTGAGATCATCAGATAATGAGTCTTAAATTCAGCTTTAGTTTCTATAGGTCTCTGAACTTTAAACTGTGTTTCTGTGAGTTTAATTCCTCCCATACTGTTGTGACTGATTGTGAAAATAATATTAATGTTATTTTCAGCTTTTCCCCTTTAACTTTTTCTATGTGTGTGATAATCTGTGATTTGGGTTGTTTGTTATTAACTGAAATTAATTTTGTAGTGTAATAATCATTTCTGCTGGTTCTGTATCAGCTGTTCGTTGTGTGAAAGTGAACTTTCATGTCCTTTTGATTTTATAAAGTGACTTTGAGCATCAGATAGAAGCTATATTATCATGTTTGAGAATTAATTAATATAGATTATCTAGTTAGCTTTCTTATGAAATGATGTGATAGACGTAATGTCTCGTACTGCATATGTGACTGTTTTATTTTAGGTATTCGATGACAGTCTGATCTTCTGATGATCATCTGATGGCGAATAAGGATCCACTACAGAGATTCACAGTCAACAGAAAATTAAGATAGTTTATTTGTATAAACACACAGTATAAACTCAAAAAGGTTGGAGATTTTTTAAGTTTTAAGGAACTCCTTCAGGGGTTTGGGTTGATATGGCAGGGGGCCCGAGAATCGTCACCAACATTCTCCCCTGAACACACACACACACACAACACACACTCTCACACATACTGGAGTAAACGTGTATTTCTCATGCAGTGAATGAACTGCTCTTTGTCTCGTGCTGTTTTCCTGAGCATCACACACAGTCCACTCTGCCCAGCTCAGCATCGACAACAACAACAACAACAACAACAACCAGATTAAAGTCCATTACTGAAGTAGCTCGAATAAACACTCACCTGCAGGAGATTCTGGAGCAGCTTGTGTGTTTCTCAGGAAAATCACCAGTGGTTATAGGAGTTGTGAGGAAGTTTGTCTACATTTTCATTTGTGTAGCTGTGTGCAGATCGCATTTGTACAATATTTTTGTAAACAATTAAATTAATTTAATAGTTGATGCAGGTGTGAGTTTCTTCATTTTTGTTATGTGATTTTGATGTTAAATATTAGCAAATTACTACTAAATTACTAAATTAATATTCCAAATCTACTACTAGCACTAAGGTTAAAGTGAACAATGACACAAAGCTTCACAGGAAAGTTATTTGAAACCCCAATATTGATTTGAATCAAACTAGTCTTAAACTGGTTTTGTTGGATAATCCTGTTTATGTCAATGAACTACTAGTTAGACGAGTGTGTTGGGTGCGTCTCATATGGGTGGTCTTGGTTTACTACAAATGTTAAAATGACTCACATGATGAGCCGTCTTTGCCCAAAAGCAGTTGTGCTGGTGCATCTCTGATAATTCTTGTAGTTTCAGTGATTTATCTAGTGCACCGATGCAGCTTTAACACTATAAATGATCCTCAGCTGTTTCAGTGTCAGAAATTAGTTGAATTTCCAGTGTCTAAAACTAATGCACGTGGATAAAAGTGCCTCCCAAATACTTGCATGCTAAAACCAACTGCAACCTGATAAAAAAAAAAATAGTGCACATACACACACACGTATATATATTTTAATGAGCGGAACACATTAAGGGTTTTCTGTTAGAATGGTGTTGTGTAAGCGGCCCCTAAGTTAATAACTAATGATCTTTGCAACGGAAGTGAATCAATCAAAACACCATTTTCAGATGAAATTTTTAAGATTTTATTAGCATCTTTCATAATCAAAACGCCCCCTGACTCTTAATACAGAATTCATTTTGCCATGTTTTTTTTTCTAGATTTAAATTTCAGCAAGCAAGAAACAGCTGTTGGGTTAAAATATCAGATGTGTTTATTTCAAGTGTGCTGCATTTAGAAAACATTAATGACTGATAATGCAACCTCTATCAAACACATGGATTTTCAAAACTTTTAACTGATTATATTTTAATTTCTTAACATCTTTCAAACACCATGACAAAAAGTGCAAGCTGAAAAACATGCATATTTACGACAGTAAAATAATTTTGGTGAATATTCATCAAGGCAAACTTTGATGACCAGAAAGTTTAAAGAAGTTTTAAGAGATTGAAATTTGAAGGTTTTCATTTTCAAGTAGTTTGAAGTTTAAAATTAAGGATTTGAAAGCAATAAAGTCTAACAGAAAATAGACAGATAGATAGGGTGCTAGGGTGTTTTAACACACTGCAAACATGCTTTTAGCACACTGGTAACAGGTTTCTTGGATGACTGCGAACAGGTTTCTAGTATAAATTAACAATGCTATCTTTTGACTTGTTTGTAACATGATTTGACATATTGCTAGCATGTTTCTACACGAATGATCACATTGCTAACATGATATAGCATGTTGCTTGCATGTTAAAACACGTGATTTAAGATGTTGTTAGCATGTTTCTATCATGAATTATCATGTTTTCTAGTATGAATTAGAACATTGTTAACATGATATAGCATGTTCCTAGCATGTTTCAAACTTTATTTAACACACTGCTACTATGTTTTAGCATGTTTCTAAGATCAATTATCATGTTGGTAACATGTTTTAACATTGCTAGCATGATATAACATGTTGCTAGCATTTTTCTAATGTGATTTAACGTTGTTAGCCTGTTTTTTATCACAAATTATCACGTTGCTAGCCTGTTTTTTTAATCACAAATTATCACGTTGCTAGTGTGTTGGTAGAATGAATTAGCAAATTGCACAATGTTTTAACTTGTTACTAGCATGTTTCTATAATGAATTAACAAAATGCTATTTATTTTAGCATGCTTCTTACATCAATTTGCACATTTGTTAGCATATTTTAACAAATGGGTTTGGCCTACAAAAATACAATTGCTGGAAAAAGTCTAATAAAACCTTGTAATTTTCGGTAAGTGTTTGTAGGGCCCTCATGGTTTGTTGCTGTTCTCCTGTGTGTTTCTCTGAGGAAGTCCCATCAGGATCTCCATGGGGGTCAGAGGCCTGCAGGTGGCGCTGCTGTTCTTCTGTGAGGCTTCGCTCAAGCTGGAGGCGTCCAGAGACGGAGAAATCTGAGATCCATAACTCTTCAATATCATATCTGTCAAGTCGAGATTCTCCAAACCCCAGGATTCTCCTTCTGTCTTCTGCGAGGTGTTCTCTCCATCCTTATCATCCGCTTTGGCTTTCTTCTACAGAGGAATAATAGGAGAGGTTCAGTTAAAATATACAGCCATCTCACATTAATGAACAAACTCATGCATTAGTGTGAGAAGCCATGGCAGATTTCAAGAAAATAATCCCGTCTTAAGACCAACATTATTGGTTACAATAAGGTCCTTTTAGTTAATGTTTGCTAATCATTTTTGAATATTGAGAGCAATTTATTCACAGACTTATTCAGGTTAACCCGGCGTTAGTTATCACAGGGTTAAATGACATCTTAAATGGAAAAAACTGTTCACATACCTTATTCTTCCTTTTCTTATGTTTTCTCTTCTTCTTCTTCTTCTTCTTCTTCTTCTCATCACCACTGTCGGAAGATGACGAGGAGCTACTTGATGATGAAGATGAATCCTTAAACAATAAAAGAAAAGGCTTGTATTTTACTTTGAAATCCTACTGTAAATTTTAGAAAACATTTGAGGAAAACCAAAAAACTAAATAAATAAACTTATATTTATTAAATAATACTTTTACTCTCTTTTCACATGCTGACCTTCACTTTTTTCTTCTTTTTCTTCTTCTTCTTCTTCTTCTTCTTCTTCTTCTTGTCATCCTCACTGTCAGATGATGACGAAGAGCTACTCGATGATGAAGATGAATCCTTAAACAATAAAAGAAAAGGCTTGTATTTTACTTTGAAATCCTACTGTGAATTTTAGAAAACGTTTGAGGAAAACCAAAAAACTAAATAAATAAACTTATATTTACTAAATAATACTTTTACTTTCTTTTCACATGCTGACCTTTACTTTTTTCTTCTTCTTCTTCTTCTTCTTCTTTTTCTTCTTCTTCTTCTTGTCATCCTCACTGTCAGATGATGATGAAGAGCTACTCGATGATGAAGATGAATCCTTAAAAAATAAAATAAAAAGCTTGTATTTTACTTCGATGAAACAGTAGAAAGTATTTGAGGAAAACCCCCAAAATTAAATAAACTGATATTGACTAAATAATATTTTTACTATCTATGAAGCCCCGCACATGACATGCGGGAAAAATATGAATAGTATCTCATATTCAGTATATCAATCCCTCGTTTTACTAAATCATGGCAACAATATAATAATTAATTTCCTTTTTTATGTAAATCAAAAAGGAAATCAATATAAAGGAATTATTATATTGTGTGCATGATTTACTTAAAATGGGGAAAAAATTATTAAATCATGGCCAAGATTTACTAAAACAAGTGAACGAATTTTTAATCTGTGGCCACAATATATATATATATATATATATATATATATTTGTCTGCATGTCATGTGCTCATTGTTAGCTGTTGCATTTACTAATGTTAACTTTCTTTTCACATGCATGTGTGAAATTACAGTAAACTACATATTTTAAATTAATCTGACCTTCACTTTCTTCTTTTTCTTTTTCTTCTTCTTCTTCTTCTTCTTCTTTTTGTCATCCTCACTGTCAGAGGATGATGAGGAGCTGTCTGATGATGAAGATGATGAAACCTGAGGATTGAGAGATTAATCTGCATTTACATTCATTTTCTAAGCAAATGACATCTTAACTGTGGCAGATCGATTTAGACCTCAGGAACAAGAATGAATCCAATAAACACTGGTAAGTTTCTGTCCTTACTTTCTTCTTCTTCTTCTTCTTCTTCATGTCATCATCGCTATCGGATGACGAAGAGGAGCTGGAATCCTGTTGGGAAAAACAGCATGCCAACATGGTTTATTAAAGCAATAATACCCTCAGAGTCACCAAAATTTAATAACTACAACTCGATTCTTGTCTTTCTGGTTTTTCACAATCGAACCAGTTCACAATGGATAAAGTCCCATTCTTTTAAACACTGAATTTCCTGTTCCACTCAAATACATCAGATAAAAACCCATGTAAAAACAAACAGCATTTTATGTCAACTTCACAAAAATAATAAACCAATAATCAACCACAAAATCAACGATAATACATATTAGGTAATATAACTGTAGGATGTTTTCAGTTCAGAATATAGCAGAATTCAATTGACTATCGACTATTTTACATCAGTCGGCCTTTACTGTCTGAATTTGTTAATTTTACATATTCAATAAAATGTGATTTAGTAGCTTAGATGTAGTTAGCAGTTAGGATGATGCTTAAATCTTACTTTATCCTTCTTTTTCTTGTGTTTTTCCTTCTTCTTCTTCTTCTGCTCATCATCATCACTGTCCAAACTACATTCCTTCTGAGAGACAGAGATGTCAGATGTAATGAGTTTAGAGCATAAAAATGATGATTAGCAAAGTTCTGATTAATTAAGCTAATATGTAAGTGCAATTTTTACACTGGCTGTGACTGAGAAAACACTAATGAAATAAACCATTCCTTCATTAATATTTCATATCGAAGGGTCAGACGTGCATCTGAGTTCATGACAGCAACACAAACCTTCTTTTTCTTTACTTCTCTGTCTTTCTGTTTGTCATCCGCTCCCTCATCATCAGACATACGGACATCGTCCCGGGCAGAGGTCAAGCCAGCAGACTCGGCAGGAAGTGCTGCAGAGGACAGGAAGTTGCTTTCGCATGAGTCATGTGACCACCATGGAAGCTTTGAAACAATCCTCAACTATCTCCCAATTCAATACTATCACGGTACTTGGTTGTCGATACGATATGTATTATGATTTTTAAGTATTGCGATTTGATATTGCTTTGCATTGCGATTTTGTTTTCTTTTTTAGCTCTAGACCATGGGGAAAAGTTGAATGATACACTTATACATGATGGTGCAGGTCGCATATACGTAGATATCTATCCGTACACTATTTTTCACTTTCTCGTGTCCACTCGTAAGATAAAATAAACACTGTTTTAAAAAGGCAAATCTAACAGTAATTTTCAGGTAGAGAAAATTAATAATCAAATGTAAAATAGCACTGCATAGTCTTCACTGTATATTAATTGATGTAAAAAATGTAATTAATTGAAATTTATTAAAAAAAAATTATCCTTATTAAAGTTACAAAAGTTATTCAGTCAAGAGCAGTAAGTGATTTTTTTCTTTTTTCTTTGTTGTTTGATTACCATTAAAACAAAGACAGCAGCAAGTTTATTAGGCTGCTGTCACTTTAAGAGCTGCACGGATCTAATATACTGATACACATGTTTTATTTCTTCAGACTATGGTCCAGATTTACTAACAACTATCGCCAGCGCAAACCCTCTTTTGGCGTTAGAAAATACTGTCAGGATTTACTAAAGACACACAGTGAAAAATTTGCGCTGAAAGGGCTTGGATAGGGTTATTTTTGCGGCTGAGCTTATTGCATAAGCATTTGCAGGAGTTTCCTTTCAGACGCAGTATTTATGAGAGGAGAGTATTTAAATGAAATGACTCGTTCATTGTAGCGGCCAAAGCCGTTTCAAACAACTGGTGTTCATCCATAGCCATCTTGCAATGTTTACTAATGACTCCGACGTTACTGCGCTGTCGTCGTCTGTTTAGCTCGCCTCTGGCCCGCCTATATCAGATAACCCGATGTGATTGGTGCAGCTCGGATACAAGGGGCATATTTAATGAGCATCATTACTCGACGCCAGAGTAACTCGCTGAGCAAATTCAACTTGTGCTCTCATGAGCCCTGCCCTCTGCTGAAATAAAGGAGGTAACTTGCAGAGGAAGTCTATTAGCAAGGACTAAAATAAAGCAATTTAATATGAATTAATATTGATTCCATAATTAAAGAAAAAAAATGTAATCATAAAAATGCGATAGTTAGGTGAATCGTGATTTTTTTTCCAGCCCTAGATATTTTATCATCATTGAGATACTATTATATTTTTTTAATAATATTTTGAATTAGATTTTTGTATTTTGTTTTTTTCATTTTTTTCTTTGCAATTTTGTTGAGATTTTTTGTCATTTTCATTAGTTATTTACATACTGTATATATTATGTATACTGTATATATATATATATATATATATATATATGCTCTTGATATATATTTGATGTACTAACTTTATTTTAGTACATCAAGTACATGTAAGTTTTATTTCAATACAAATTATTCTTACGTTTTTAGTTTACCTTTGTTCACACGTTAAGATCAACACATTTCCATTTTATTATTAGTTTTATGTAATTTTTTGCTATTTGTATTTGTTATTGATTTTAATATATATATGATGAGTTCAGATGCAAAAGCCTCTAAGTGCCATCTGAAATTTTCCTCTAGAATGATCATTTTTATCAAGCTTGAATATTTAAGTTCAGTAATTTCACGTAAATGGCAAAATTACCTATTTGTTGTCATTTAAGTGAAATTACTGAACTTAAATATTCAAGCTTGATAAAAATTATCATTCTAGAAGAAAATTTCAGATGGTACTTAGAGGCTTTTGCATCTGAACTCTTCATATATATATATATATATATATATATTATTTTTTTTTATTGTATGTTTTTTTATGACAACCGGGTGAAATAAAAGTAAATATTATTATTATTATTATTTTTTTAATGGTTTTAGTTTTATTTCACTAAATAACCTTGACTCACATGTTTAGATCAACATAGATATATAATATGTTATTGTATTACAATTGTATTAAATTAATAAACTTGTAATAATGTTATATTAAATAATATAATTAAGTAACATATACTAATAATATTAAATTATTATAATATAATTATATCATTAAAAAGTATAAGCTCATAAAAACAATTTTTATAAATACATGACTGTGGGAAAAAGTTTTTGAATCCCTCTTTCTCCTCCAGTTTTCATTGGGACACATTGGACCGAAGGATACCAACAGAGCTCAAATGTATGAACAGGGTTAAACTACACTCAAATCTAAAAAAATAAATAAAGCAGTTCACCAGATGAAGATGAAGCGACAGTCACACAGTCGTCTTCCGGTGTCAGCTCAAGCACCTGCGACAGACAGGAATGAAACCCACACGACTTGAGATTAAACGGAGACTGAATTCTCCTGACTAATGTTCTCACCTTCTTGTCCTTCTCTCCCTCAGAGCAAACGGCATCATGTTATAATGAGCTCGATTTGATTTTAACACTTTGAACTTAAACTATTTTTAAAGCTGAGTCATAGACAGAAGTGAGTCAGACATGTTGTGTCTATCATTGACAGATCCACTGTATGGCAATTAAAGCAGCAGTCGTTAGTGTCGGACAATATCACACTTTGATTTATGTATAATGACTATACTGTGACTCATGACTCATTTTTTTTTAGCCTTAATCTTTTCTTAGTCATTTTCATGTTTTGTAGGAGTATTTTCGACACACTGAGAGATGAACACATCTTAAACATGAAATTCAAATTGGTCCCATTTGATTTCCTAAATTAATGCTTTGGATCATTTCACATTGACCTTTCTGTCTGCATTTAAATATAAAGTTCTGCAAATCATCACATTTTGATCACCACTTCTTTCTTCATTGTACCTTCTTCTTCTTCTTTTTCTTCTTTTTGTCTTTCTTCTTCTTTTTCATCGTCTTCTCTTCATCTTCACTGGAGCTGTCAGAGGAAGAACTGCTTGATTTCTGCTGAAAGACGGCGACACAGAAAGTAGAGGATGTTTAACTTGCAGTAAACTAAAGCGGGTCACACACCGGACGACGGCAACCTTTGGGCTCTGAGAGTAAAAACTACATTAATTTCCTCCATAGGGAGGAATTTCGAACATTAACTTATAAACTTTTACAGACAGACCAACTGTGAGCTACGAGGTTGTTAATCAATGGTATATACTTCTATTGAAGCCGTCAGCCCGGATTATTTAACGTATTTTTTTAAATGATCGTGTTTAACAGTGGAATTCCTAGTGAAAAACTACATTTCCCATGATGCTCTACAGAAAATTCCACCAATCAGAGACTCGAAACAAGCAACACATGCCAAAAGAGCTCGTAAGCTCCGCCCACTTCCACTTCTTTCTAGCTGGCCTTTATTTCATATATATTTAACCTATGAAGGCAATCAATGAATCAGTGAATGTACTCACGACAGGAAAAGGTTACATATGCTTTTCGCACTCGGGCTAGTGTATTAAAAAATGGCACAACTTTATTATATACCTTGTCCTTATATGTTTAAACTTTATTCAAGCTGTAAAACTGTGAATGTAAAGCTAAATGCATCTTGCAGCACAGGGTGAAGTTCGTATGCTGGATAACGACGATTCGGGACAAATATACAACACACTAAAAACACAAAAATGCTTCTTGCTGTACCTTCATCTTCTTTTTGGTCTTCTTTTTCTTCTTCTTCTTCTTCTTCTTCTTCTTATCATCCTCACTGTCTGATGAGGAAGATGAGCTGGAATCCTGAGAAACAGAGATTTCAGATTCAGATTCAGATGCTGTTAAATAAAAAAAAACCTAAACTTTATACCTTTTTCTTCTTCTTCTTCTTCTTCTTCTTCTTCTTCTTCTTCTTCTTCTTCTTCTTCTTCTTCTTGCCATTCTTCTTCTTTTTCTTTTTTTCATTCTCACTGTCTATTGAATCCTGGGAAAATTAAGTAAAATTAAT
>NC_140223.1:2956768-3064268 GCF_951802725.1 Rutilus rutilus
TTTGTTTTTAAATAATCCTCAAAAGAATGCAAATGAGTGTAGAAACTGGTTAAACACACCGTTCCTGTTTTTGCTTTGAAGCTTCTTGTTAGAAACAGCTGAAGTTCCCCATAATAACCTCAGGTGATGTCGTGTGTGTGAATGCTAAAACTCTGTCGTCTGATTGGCAGCATTATAGAGAACAGGAGCATTCTGGGAGAGCAGAAATCTCTACACTAAAACACACTTTCATCTCCTCAGTGCGTGTGAGAAATTCAGATTGCCAAAGCACTTTAAGCCCTAATTTGCTCTTACTATAGTAAACCACAGGACAGCAAAGCCGTGTATGTTTGTTGTAAGTGCACTAGATTGGGTGGCGGATCAGTAAATATGCATGACCAATCAAGCATATTAACCTGCTCACCTCACTACTGTCACTATCCGAGGATGAGGATGATGAAGAGGAAGATGAGGAGGAGGAAGATGAGGAGGAGGAAGATGACGACGAGGAAGATGAGCTGCACTTCTGTGTGAGGGAGTGATAGTTATTGCACAACACGGATACAAACATGCACAAACTTGTCATTAATACTCGTCATATTTTTGTGTGGGTGTTTGTGTTGCAGTTTTTTCCCTAAAAACACGTGTCGAATGTCATGTACACGTTCGCATTTAACACACGCTTTTATCCAAAGTGAGGAACAAAAGCAATTCGTCAACATCTCTGCATCTCGTCATCTGATATTAAAATAAAACCAGTATCACTGTAAAAAAATTATCACAACTTTTTATCTTTTGTCAAATCAATTTAGATCATTAATGTGGTTCAGATTACATAATATCTTGAGTTTCTATTGATTAATCGAATCTGCTTCATTGCATTAACTAAAATTGTTAATTTCAATGAACTCAATATTTTAAGGCAACCAGGTAACTTACTTTTTTAAGTTAAACCAACAATGTTTTTTACAGTGTAGAAGGATAATTCATTTGTTCGTTAAGCTCTCGTTAGGTGTTAGAGTGGATCATACTGGGTTCACTGTGCTTTTCTTGTTTTGCAATCAAAGTACCTTGCTTCTTTTCTTCTTCAGCTTCTTCTTCTTCTTCTTCTTTTTGTCTTTATCATCATCCTCACTGTCGGAGGAAGACTTAGAGCTGTCACATGACCAGGGGTGGTTCTGGAGAGGATAATACACAAGGGAGAATTGTGCATCAATAATAACATTTCACAGGAAGTGGAAAGGGATATTTATAAATTAATTTTGCACAATTTAAATAAGCTTTTCCTACCTTTCCATCCTTCACACCTGTAACTTTCCAATCCTCGGCCCCTTCCTCCAGTTCATTCCTGCACTCAGAGTCCACAGCTGCACACATGTAGTTTAAAGGAGATTGATATTAATGTGATTAATTATTATCATTCATAATATGTTGTGCAATGGTCAAATCAACTTTTAAACAATAATGCAATTAAAATTAACAAGCAAAAAGCTAAAAGAACATGTGTTTGAATAATATTCAGTCAGCACATTATTAATCCTTGTAAATCTGGATTGAGCATCAGGTCGGCATGTAGAGATCAGAAACCCTTGTTGTTAGCGCCACCGGTGGCCGTAAAGTGAACTATAAATATGTGCTGGCACGCGCACACATCACATGTAACACACTACACACACGAGACTGAACATGATTCAAGACACCCAAGATCTTTTTCGTTCTTTTCTTAGAAGTCAAAAAAAGTTTAAAATACTTTTGCAGCGATATATATTAACGCTGAGTGCGTCGATTTACATTTTTACATTTACATTAACACAATAAACACACAAAAAATGACAGAAAACAGCAGTTCAGAAAGCATCTGAGTATAGTGATGTGGATATGTTTATAGCTCTGCAATTCACCGGCAGATGATGTCGACAGATGAGGTCATTAAAATTACACTGTTTGATTATAAAGTATATTTGATTCCTTCGACTATATAGCCTACTCCTGGGACCCAGGGATAGACCTTTGTTCACTGTAGTGGACATTATATTTTAGTGAACTTCTCTGACACCATCCATGTCACATGTCACGATCTGGGCTTCCTGTAAAGAGCGCATTCAGGGCTTTTCAGAGATACAAAATGTTTGGAGGTTTCACCATGAAAACAACATCTCTTTGGTCAAATTTATTGGTGATTGAAAAAAAAAAAATCCCATTGTTTTTGCCTTTGCATATAATTTCATGTCATTTTATTTTTTTAAACAACTGAGTCCTGTCCACTACAGAGGACATAGCATAACATAAGAATAAAATATGATTTAAAAAAATTGTTGGTATATAACACTAGTATTTTGCACTAAAAAAAAATCTAAAAAAACAAATCAAATGTACAGTGTTAATATCAAGACTTTTTCTTAGGCCTATTGATTTTTCCAGGTGTTTATTTTGATTACCTATTGCATTGGTTTGTTTGTTTTCGGGTTAAAGGTTTGCAAACTTAACAGTCTTGGCAGAAAATGTTAACTTTTCCATTTTTCTACTAACTTTTTTCTTAAGTTAATTTTAAATGAATAATGTTAAGAATAACGTAGATCAATTGTTAAATTGAATAAATTCAAACAGAATCATTTTACTATCAATCTATTATTTAAAAAAAAACGTTCATGTTTGCCTACAAACATATAAAGAGAAGCATTACTCTATTCCCTACTACAGGATCTCTTTCCTTTGCTTTCATTTTGTCGTTCATTTGACTTGACATGGATTTGTACACGGATAAATTACCTGAAAGCTGCCCGGACTCCATCCGCTCGTCGGGTGAATCTGATCTGATCCTCAGCTGACGGCTGACAGGTGTTTATGTACCTGAGGGAGGGGCGTAACCTAGTCTTCCTACTCATGAATATTAATTAAAACCTGACGTTTGCACAGCAGCTCCAGAGCTCTTATTGGCTGACATCGGCGCAACTCAACAGTTGAATAAACTAACACATATGAATATTAATAAAGCTTCGAGCCTCGGCTGTGTTTCTCAAAAGCATCGTGACTGTTGATCGTGTATATATATATATATATATATATATATATATATATATATATATATATATATATATATATATATATATATATTAAGGGGTGGTGGTGGTGGTAGGGGTGGTGGTAGGGGTGGTGGTGGTGGTAGGGGTGGTGGTAGGGGTGGTGGTGGTGGTAGGGGTGGTGGTGGTGGCGCAATGGATAAGACACATGCCTTTGGTGTGAGAGACCCGGGTTCGAATCCACTGTGAGACACCAATGTGTCCCTGAGCAAGACACTTAACCCCTAGTTGCTCCAGAGGCGTGCAACCTCTGACATATATAGCAATTGTAAGTCGCTTTGGATAAAAGCGTCAGCTAAATGAATAAATGTAAATATATATATTTCTTTTTTTTTTTTTTTAAAGCACGTCAAACAGTCGCCTACTTATTATGCAACAAAATACATTTCCAACAGAAGTCATTGGATGTTGGTGCTAAAACATTACAGATCATATGATGCAACATCATGTTTTTTTCTGATGTAGCCTAAAACGGCTGACTCACTCGGTGACAGAGCAGAAATCATCAAGCTGTCATGTTTTTCCATGATGTTGCAAAGCAGTTGAACTCGTTATGCTGGGTTACCACAGTTTAAATTCATTTTCATTTGCATTCATTCATGTAGAAATGTGTGGGTCGAACTACTAACGACTAATTATATTTACATTATTCTGTGCATGACATATTGTTGTTCAGCGGTTTGAGATGCTGCCGGTGCTTAAAACACACAATGGAGCACTAATTAGTGAATACTGTGCTGTTTACACTCTAGTGCATACTATTTTTCTTAGTGTGCATTATGCAACAATAAGCTATCTGGAATTGCATACTATACTACTCTTACTGTTGCCAAAATGTATTGCATGGAATCAGAGCACATCACAGCAAAATACTGTATGCCACAATGCAATGCACTCTCCATTCCCAGTGTGATGAATGAACTGTGCATGGTGAATTTTGTGCAAAATGATAGCAGTTTGATCAAATTATGAGGTTTTGCATGTTGCATTGTGGGTTCCGGTATTGTTATATATATAAAAGGTCACCTATTGCATGTGTGCAGAAATATTGCTCAATTTGCACCGCAGAAATAGTCAAGTCAAGTCAAGTATATTTATATAGCGCTTTTCACAATACAGATTGTATCAAAGCAGCTTCACAGTATTAAATTAAAATAATACAACAAGGTTTGTTTCTAGTGGAATTTATTGATAAAATCAAATTAGATATCCCCAGAATATCCCCAACTGAGCAAGCCAAAGGCAACAGTGGCAAGGAACCGAAAAACTCCATCAAGTGACCTAATGGTGTCCTAAAACTCCATCAGGTGACCCAATGGAGAAAAAAATAAAAAAAAAATAGTATGAGCAGTTTGTTATTATGCCGGAGGTGTGGATCCTCGCCCTCTTGCGGCATTCTGGGAATGAGTTACCATGCTGAGATATGAATCAGGTATTGTTCTTAAACGCAGCCCAGCCTATATTACAGGAGCTTGTGAATGCATCACGTGTTCATTTCTCTCTCGGTGGGAACCTGAATTACCAGAGCGCTCTTTGTGCAGGTTACACTGTTAGAGCAGCTTAACCAGGACTGACTCAACAAACTGAGGTGTGTGTGAGAGATTTGTGCTTGATTAAACATGGCTTATTGTGATACACAAATACACAATAAAGTAGAGCTGGGTAATTTATAGCTCAATAATTTAATATGTTATTATAATTATAATTTTATTTTTAAGTTACAAAAATGTACAAACCATACGCAATAACAACAACAACAATAATTATTATTTTTATAAATTGTTATAAAATAAAACGAAAAAAATATATATTTTAGTTACAAAAACTACATTTAACCCTCTACTGCATAAGCCCTATGTTCAGTACATTTTTCTTTAAATAATTGTAACCAATTAGAATGTTTGAAAAAGTATCAAAGAACAGTCCAATAAGGTTTGGGAGTCACTATCAAGCACCATTTGAAGGCGGGGCGTCCTTTTCTGACACATGGTCACAGGAGCACATGGTGTGAGATGAAAGCAAGATTATTTGGTTTAGTAATCTTATTTAAAATGACATGAACTGTACATAAAAAAATATGTGTGTGTGTGTATGAAGGTGTAGAGAAGCCTTTTGACAGGTTTTGTGAAGTTTTTTTTATTTTGCATGTTCTCAAATTCAGTTTTTCTTTTTGTTGCTTCAGGGCAACGTTGTGCGATAAGGGGTACTTTTCAAGGATGTCTTGGACAATACCTCACAATGGCAAAACATGTGTTACAAGTAGGGAAGATGTAGGGTTCCTGGGTGCACAGGAACACCTAAAGTCACCAAAGTGACACCAATGTGCAGCATCCATCTGGATGATGCGAAGGCAGCCATATTGCGCCAGATCGCCCACCACACACCAGCTTATTGGTGGAGAGGAGACAGAGTGAGATGGCTCTCAGTCTCTGCTCTAATTCATCCCAAAGGTGTTCTATCAGGTTGAGGTCAGGACTGGTGCACAGTCATGTTAGAACAGAAAGGGGCCATCTACAAACTGTTCCCACAAAGTTGGGAGCATGAAATTGTCCAAATTTTCTTGGTATGCTAAAGCATTAGGAGTTCCTTTCACTGGACCTAAGGGGCAAAGCCCAACCCCTGAAAAACAACCACACACCACAATCCCCCCTCCACCAAACAACCCCACACCATAATCCCCCCTCCACCAAACAACCCCACACCATAATCCCCCCTCTACAAAACTTTACACTTGGCACAATGCAGTCAGGCATGTACCGTTTTCCTGGCAACCGCCAAACCCAGACTCGTCCATTGGATTGCCAGTCAGAGAAGTGTGATTGGTCACTCCAGAGTCCAGTGGCGGCGTGCTTTACACCACTGCATCCCACGCTTTGCAATGCACTTGGTGATGTAAGGCCTGGAAGCAGCTGCTCAGCCATGGAAACCCATTCCATGAAGCTCTCTACAAAGTTTGGAGGTCTGTAGCTATTGACTCTGCAGAAAGTTGGCGACTTCTGTGCGCCAGCATGTACTGACCCCACTTTGTGGCTGAGTTGCTGTTGTTCCCAATTGCTTCCACTTTGTTATAATACCACTAACAGTTGACCGTGGAATATTTTGTAGTGAGGAAATTTCACGAATGGACTTTTGCACAGGTGGCAACCTATCACCGCGCTTGAATTCACTGAGCTCCTGAGAGTGTTTGTTGAAGCGTCTGCATGCCTAGGTTCTTGATTTTATTCAACCGTGGCCATGGAAGTGATTTGAACACCTGAATTCAATGATTTGGAGGGGTGTCCCAATACTTTTGTCAATATACAGTATATATGGGGATGATTAGGATACATGAAGTACATGATCTGACATGACACACTCATTTTTCAATAAATCAATAAAATGTTTCCAAATGAGCCAAGAAATGATGTGAAATATTTTTTATCATGTGCCATCAAAATGCATGCAGTAGTAGAGGGTTAAGTTACATAAAATAAATTATGTAAATCATTAAGCAATAATAATAATAATAATAATTGCTATTATTTCTCATTATAAATATGAATAAAAATATATTTGAAAATATTCTACTGTATAATAACACCAATAACAATAATGGGAAAAAAATTCTAAGCAATAAAAAAAAATGCTTTAATAAAATAACAACAACTATGTTGTATTAACAACTATTTTTATTTTTATATAGCTAACATTTTAGCTTAAAATAATAATATTTTTTGTTGTTATTTTAGTGTATTTTAATTGTTTATAACTTAATAATAATAATTCATTGTATTATTTCTTAGAATCTTTATCTGAAATGCCTTGAAAAGGCTTGCCACATCACATTGTATTCTGGGATTGCTAACTGGAAGTGTGTCTACAGTATGATTCCCCCAACACTGTCCAGGTAAGCGAGCTGTTCTCTCCTCAGGGTCGAGCAGTGAAGCTGTCGCACACACACACACACACACACACACACACACACACACACACACACACACACACACACACACACACACACACACACACACTGTCTCTGCAGGATCTCTGACAGCAGGAACAGCCTGACCTCACAGCTGAAGGATCCGGGGCGGTTGCCAAGGGAACAGATGTTGAGAACAACTGCACACACAGCTGGACGAAACACGGCGCGTGCTGCGAGGAAAAGAGGGAGGGGCTTGGAGTGTGTGTGTATGTGTGTGTGTGTGAGTGAGATGAATCTGTGTGAGATGAATCTTTCAAGAGAACAAAACCACTGTGGAATTATAAATGAGGCTCAATGAAATTATGCTGTCGAAACACGCCAACACATGATCAGGACTGGGGAACGTGTGTGTGTCTGTGTGTGTGTGTCTGTGTGTGTGTGTGTGTGTGTGTGTGTGAGAGAGAGAGAGAAAGAGAGAGAGGGAGGACAATAGCTGAGTTTCCATACAAGTTGCAATTTCATTTATGTAATTTTTTTGCAAAATATCATAACACGGTTTGTCAATAAAGCAGCATTTCCGTCCCATGTGTTCTAGAGAACAAAATCATAATTTCTCAGAAGCTTTCACAGCTTTTTAATGCACATCTATAAATGTATTTTATGTGCTTATCTTTTAACAAAAGAAATGTATTCCACCTCAAGTGAACATTTGCATTTCATACGCATATTTTACTCTCATACTTCCAACAATATATCCCAAAATGTCCATAAAAACACATGAATAGCACTTGGTTTTTATTTTTTTCCGATTTTCATTTTTAAAATAAATGAAATAATAAATAGAGAGTTAGAAATGTTGGCTTGGTGACTTACTGAAATAAAATTTTACATTACAGTTCACATCTACATATAAGTTTATGCGTATTTGGCGTGCTGTCCGGGGGGAGGGCTCCGAGCTCGGAGTTAGGCCCGAACCCAAAGTACTCCCCCCAGTTGGTAAGTGTAGATGGAACTGGAAGTGTAGATGGAACTGGAAGTGAGGAGATGGGGTGGAGGAGGGATGCTGACAAACTTTCAATGAACAGAGATAGGTCTGCTGTGAATTTATACTCTGTCATTGAGTTGATTACTGATTAATCTCCAGCTGTGCATAATTTGGTTAATTATCTGAACCTGCTCCTCCCGAACTTTGTTAAATAAAACCTCATTATATTTTATTTCTATTAACATAATTTTAGTTTTGTTTCGTTGTTGGGCCCAGAATAGTAGGCATGGCCTCTTTAAGCAAAAGTTTTCTGGCAAAGCCAACATCATTTGTTCCCAAAACAGTCATCCTTGAAATGTAGAGAACACACGCTTAAATTAACACTGCCGTGACTGGGACGTCCGCAAAAAATAAACTGCATTCAGTTTTCCCTGACATCTGGATCGTTCGGCAGCGTATTCAAACATTTTGTTTGTCCACAGCCAGGAACAGCACATCTGCGTCATCGCGATCTTCTTGTAAACAGACCCACTCGCTGTAAGTCGACTGAACACCTGTGGCGTGACTGCGATGATGCGAAATGAGGCGTAGTTGTCTTGCGCTGGAGGCAGTCATATGCAGTGTTGTGTACTCGAGACTCGGACTCGGTCTCAGACTCGGTCTCGAGACCATATTTTAATGGTCTCGGTCTTGTCATGGACTCGTGTGCATTTTGACTCAGAATTGACTCGTACTCGAACATATTAGGACTCGGACTTATTCCCGAGTCCACTCGAGTCCCATTCAAAATATTTCATGATTGTTACTGTATGTTAATATTTCTTTAAATTGTTGTTTGATTGAAACGTCCAATGATTGCTGACTTTCTTGTGCGCAACTGCGCATGACTTGAGACTAACGTTCGCGCCACGCAAATGCAGCAGGAGCCTGGTCAGATGTGATGTGGAGCCTCTAGCTCAACTATTTATTGAAAATGTCTGCCTTATGTTATGTGGACAAGAGCACTTACTGATTGTAATAATTGTAAGTAATAATTGTAATAAAATGACCTTTACACCACCTACTATGTGGTCTTTTTACCATTACAGTGTACATGATTCCATGGTATATTTGATTTACTGTTTGAGTATGGTGCCAATTTTATTGTTACCACCAAATATTTTACATATTCTTGAAGATATCTTTAGGTCTGGTTTTTAGACCCAACCTTAGGTTATCCAACCTCTCGGTCTCGGTCTCGACTCAGACTCGACTCTCTCTGGTCTCGGTCTCGACTCGACTCGGACTCGACTCTCTCTGGTCTCGGTCTCGACTCGGACTCGACTCTCTCTGGTCTCGGTCTCGACTCGGACTCGACTCTCTCTGGTCTCGGTCTCGACTCGACTCGGACTCGACTCTCTCTGGTCTCGGTCTCGACTCGGACTCGACTCTCTCTGGTCTCGGTCTCGACTCGGACTCGACTCTCTCTGGTCTCGGTCTCGACTCGGACTCGACTCTCTCTGGTCTCGGTCTCGACTCGACTCGGACTCGACTCTCTCTGGTCTCGGTCTCGACTCGGACTCGACTCTCTCTGGTCTCGGTCTCAACTCGACTCAGACTCGACTCTCTCTGGTCTTGACTCGACTCGGACTCGACTCTCTCTGGTCTCGGTCTCGACTCGACTCGGACTCGACTCTCTCTGGTCTCGGTCTCGACTCGACTCGGACTCGACTCTCTCTGGTCTCGGTCTCAACTCGACTCAGACTCGACTCTCTCTGGTCTCGGTCTCAACTCGACTCAGACTCGACTCTCTCTGGTCTCGGTCTCGACTCGGACTCGACTCTCTCTGGTCTCGGTCTCGACTCGGACTCGACCCTCTCTGGTCTCGGTCTCGACTCGGACGCAAGTGAGCTGGTCTCGACTACAACACTGGTCATATGCAAACGACTGGTACGTCACTTCGTACCGTGACATCACTTCTTACCATGGATCCCCAACAAGCTGTATTTAGAGCTTGATTAAATAAATGCTTCATTTATAAAAGGGAGGACATCTTAAGCTATGAAACTTGCAGGAAGTTTTAATGGTACAAAGACCTCTTATATACCAAAAGATCAAGGCAAATTTGGTTTCTCATGTCATGACCCCTTTAACTATAGTTAGAGATTTGAAAGCAAAACAAAGTAATAAAATCTATGATTGCACAGGAAAGCACCACTCACTCTCTCTACAGTCAGACAATGAAGAGGTGGCTTGTGCCAGTTTGTGTATCTCAGCAGCCGGTCAGCATTCACTGTCCCTCCTAATGGCCGCCTGACATCCCCGTCTTCCTCTCCGGCGCTGATAGACAGATGGAGAAGGGAAAGTAGTCCTGTAGCTCTGTGTGTCTGTGAGTGTCGTGTAACCGCACATTTACCCTGAAAGAGAGAGCATCGTTCTTCAAGAACAGCTGGTTGGGCGACATGGCGGTACTAAACCGCTGATTAAATGAATTTCTGCAGCTCTTTCCATCTGCTCAGAATCTCATCTTGATGAAACAATCTTGTTTTCACAACATGATTTATGACATATCTATCTTTTTTTATCATTTTATTTTTTCCCTGAGACCCAATAATGTCTTTATAGCAAAACACATACTTGAGTTTTTCATTACCATTTGTCTTTGCAAACATTGCAAGTACGTTGTCCTGTTGTACATCAGTGTTATTGTAGTGTCATACTATTATAGTTTTTGTTAATGTGCCCCTATTATTCTATTTTAAAGGTTCCTAATTTTGATTTGACATGCATTCAAGGTCAAAATTTACTTAAATTTTCTCATAATATATATTGCACATCACCTCATTTTTCAAAGAGTCTAAAACAACTTGTTCAAAGATTCTGTCTCTCTAACCCCTCCTTTCTGAGAGCTACTCTGCTCTGATTGGTCAGACGGCCCAGTCTGTTGTGATTGGTCTACTCTGCTCTGATTGGTCAGACGGCCCAGTCTGTTGTGATTGGTCTACTCTGCTCTGATTGGTCAGACGGCCCAGTCTGTTGTGATTGGTCTACTCTGCTCTGATTGGTCAGACGGCCCAGTCTGTTGGGATTGGTCTACTCTGCTCTGATTGGTCAGACGGCCCAGTCTGTTGGGATTGGTCTACTCTGCTCTGATTGGTCAGATGGCCCAGTCTGTTGTGATTGGTCTCAGCTAGAACTACAGTGTTTGAGGGCGGGGTAAAGTAGAGCCTGGCATTATGCAAATTTGTTCTTGTTACACTGGAATGTAACAGGAAGTGAGACTGGAATTACTGATGAATAATTTTGTCAGTTCGGAATCGATTCTTTTGTTTTACTTTATGTGTAGTTTTGCAGACCTTTTACATTCACTAAGAGTTATATTACACAGATTTTGTGTGTTTTTGTAAAAAAAAAAAAATTGTTTTAGTACTTTAACTAAACAAAAATGAATAATATTGCCTTGGCAACTACTTGAAATAAAATATGTTTTTTATGGTTTTAGTTTTGTTTTAGTTAATGATTGCTCATACTTAGTGTGCATGCTTGTGTGTCAAACCTCTGTTCTCCAGGGGGCGCTAGAGTTTAGTGGCCAAAAGAATTGCTTCGGTCCGTGTTCACATATTAATAGGCTGTTTTATTTCTATGCCCTATAATTTGTGCCATTCATTTATGCATTTATTTATTCATTCATGTCTTTATGGAAAGTTTTCAAACCATTGCACATTTTCAGACAGTCTGAAAGACTCGTTGTGAATCCCTGTTATCAGTGTTTTCTGCCTGTGTGCAGCTGATAATCTGATGCTTTGCTGAACCTGTTATCATTCTGACAAAGCAATGAAAGAAATGTTGCCTACAGCTCGTCCCCGAGCGGCTTCAAATTACTCAATCTGTCTGTTGAATCCTCTGAAGTGTGATTTGCTGAAGTGCATTGCTTGTTGCTCCTGGAATCCTTCTGGTCGCAGTGGAATAATGTTTTCACTAACAAAAGTATGCTCTTTCTGGTATTTGTACAATGGCACTACCATGTTTTTCTGTGCATGTACCAAGGTAGTACCCTGGTATTATTTTAAGCATCACGTATCTACTGGATGGAGCAACAATTTGAAGTTGAATTTGAATATGAAGGAAATTCTAGATTTACACTGGAACAAAAAAAATGGTGTAGGATTTACTTTTAATCAATTTTCACTCAAAAGTTGCTAGTATATTTCACAAATAATTAAAAAGAAAGGGCAAGTGACACATTGAAATAAACGTGAAATTTTGAAGTAGAATATCACTTGTAAAATAATAATAATAAATAATAATAATTTTATTTTATATAGCACCTTTCTGCAAACTCAAGGTCACATTTACAATAATTATAACAAATAAACATGACAGCAGACAAATAAACAATACAAATAAACTGAGAGAGATAACATAATAAACTGAGGTAGATAACAATACATTTTTGAGACAATATAATATGATTACTTTTAGATTACTTTTGAACTCCTTTCTCACATTGATTTAAATATCTTTCCTGTGTGTAAAATGTACTCCAATAATCAATAAACTTAAAAAAAAAAAAAAAAAAAAAAAAATACATACAGCATGAGTATGTTTCCAGCACTTACATTCAGTGCTGATTATAAACATAATTTTTCTAAAAAAAATTCTAACCCTCCCAAATCAAAAATTTCAAGTGACCGATAACATCTACATTTTTCAATTGGCCCAAGTGAAAATCTGTAAATTTAATTTTATAATTTACAGAATTTCACTTGGGCCAATTGAAAAATTTAGATGTTATCGGTCACTTGAAATTTTTGATTTGGGAGGGTTAGAATTTTTTTACAGTGTAGATTCCGAAAGATAATTACTTGCACAGATTAGAGTTGATTAAATGATTGGAGATTGAGTAGATGTTATTCACAAAATCACACAATACTTTGTTTTGTGTGTGTTTCATAGTGTTTTCGTTTTATAATTATTTATTTAAATTTTACATGTTTATTAATTATTAGCTTCACATGCTAATAATTAACATGTGGGTCACATGTGAATGAGCTCATATAAAAAAGCAGTACCTGTGTTTGTCCAGACGGAGGCGCTGATGTTACACATGAGATGCGGGTGGCATGTGGCAGCAGGGAGGGGCCGTTCGTCTGGGCCAGATGACCTTGATAAAGCCAAGTGTGAACGAGAAGGAGGCTGAAAGGAGGGGGAGCCTGCGGCGTGAGAGACATAATCCAGCTCAGAATTGAACATATCGATTCAGAGAGGGAGAGAGAGAGAGAGAGAGAGAGAGGGAGGGATAGTAGAGCTTGTGTTTTAGTCAATGGAAACATGATTCTCTTCCGTATAACACCACGCCCAAGTCAGGATGCTCATTCAGCCTCCTGCATTATTATTCTCCAGATCTGGCAAAAAACAACATCACATCAAAATACAGCCAACAGCAATGCAACTTCATGGCCCTCAGCGATTCAAAAGTATGAACGGACTTTTAATGATTATATAAGATATGGAGTAGAAGTTAAAGTTTATTTTGGATAATTTATATGACTATTTCATATATTTAATAATTAGACACCGGTGGCCGTTAAGTGAACTGCAGCCAGTGATTGCTCGTTAATGAACATCCCAGCGCCGTCCACGCAGATCAGAGCGACGGTTAGATGAATATGTTAATATGTGCTGCGCTTTCTTCTCAATAACAAAATAAACACAAGAAAAATGACAGCTGTGAGAAAACAACAGTTCAGAAAACCTCTGATCATAGTGATGTGGATGTTTACAGCAGCGCCGAGATTCACCGGCATCATGCCGACAAATTACACTGTTATGATAGTTTGATTATAAAGTATATTTGAGACTGTATAGATCTGGCTATGTGAGACTATAGTTTGAATGAATCCCCTTTCTTTGCATGACACAGTGACATTACAGCACAGAATGGCTCTTTCAGTATTATCCTCCTGAACATTGTATAAGCATTCATTCATTTCATGTGTCATAGAACGGAAGAGAGCGTAAACATCACATCCTTAAAGGATTAGTTCACTTTCAAAAAAAAATGTCCGTCTCAATGCAGCTTCAAAGTCTCTACACGATCCCAGTCGAGAAATTCACTTATCTAGTGAAAAAAAATTATAATAATATATATATATACACTTTTTAACCACAAATGCCCATCTTGTACCATCTCTGAGATGCGCCACGTATTACGTCATCACGTTGGAAAGGTCATGAAAAAATTAAAATAATAATAATAATAAATTAAAACAAAGATGTCGGACGATTTTGAAGTTGGAGGAGAAAATGAGATGGAATTTCATTACCTTCCCTGCCTTTTTGAACCAGAGTACACAGACAAATAACTTAGACAGATGACGTGACGCGTGACCTTTCCAACGTGATGACGCAATGCGTCGCAACATCTCAGAGATGGTACACTACGAGCATTTGTGGTTAAAAAGTGTATATATAGTTTTTTTTTTAGACCCTTTTTTTTAATCGCTAGATAAGACCCTTATTTCTCGAGTGGGATCGTGTCGAGACTTCGAAGCTGCATTGAGACGGACATTTGAACCTTCAAACCGTTGGTTGCCATTGAAGTCCATGATATGAAGAAAAATCCTGGAATGTTTTCCTCAAAAACCTTAATTTCTTTTCGACTGAAGAAGGAAAGACATGGATATCTTGGATGACATCGGGGTGAGTAAATTATCAGCAAAAAATCTTTTGAAAGTGAACTTATCCTTTAAGATTTTCCGAGCACAAATCACACAAAGATCAGTCTAGGCTTTCATAGATAACATAGGAAGCCGGGGAATGTCTCGTTTTTTACATTTTGTTACAAGCTGTTCACACATTGGCAATAAAAAGATGATTAATAAATTAAAACTCTTACATATAGCCACTTTAAATTAAGACCCCAGTAAATGTCTGACAAAGGTTGCATGACAGCTCAGTAAATGTTGAGTATTTTCCTGTATCATATATATATATATATATATATATAGAGAGAGAGAGAGAGAGAGAGAGAGAGGGAGGGGGAGCTTATAAATGAATAAGCTGCATTTTTTAATTGAAGATTCCTCTCAAATGTAACTGGACTGCAGTGCACCAAAAAGACACGCCATCACCCGTTACAGCACCTTTGCTGGAGGATCATTGGGGTGTCGAGGGTAATTAGGTAAGTCGGACACAGTCCATTGATTAGACTTAATGACTGACACCGAATGACATTCCAGTAATCATCCCGGGAACCTTCCGATAACCTCGGAGGTCAGCGCTCTAAGTGCTGAGTCTGTGTTCTCTCTCCTCAGGCCTCTATTCTCCAGATCTCCGTTTGATTCACTCACGCTGAACTTTGACACAGTTTGCTTTCTAGAGACGCAGTGAGCAGAACTCTCAGGAATTATGTGTGTGAAGACATTGATTTTTCCAACCCTCGTTCCAGTGAGAAACCAAAGAATTTATCAGTTCTTCTATTCACGTGTGTGAATGTAACAGGCTATTAGAATCAGAACAATGGAGGCCAGTCTCAGACTTAACAAGGCATTAGCATAAAGCAGTTATCAGGAAAAGACATTAGCTGTGTCTCGAAATGCAGAGCTGATGTCATTAATAAACCAAAATAAAGCGGAGAAGTATCTGAAGTCCACTGATACCAATCCAGATTGCATTACACGATGTTTGTCTATTCCAGCCACTGTGCAATATTTATAATACAGAGAAATAAATAAACCATTATCTATTGAGAAGGCATGCAACCATTGTCAGATATTAAAATGCAATCATCTGACGAAGGTTGCATGACCAAAACATTTAAATTAATATTGGATTTTTTGCAAGCAATGGCAGTGTGCAGGATTTTTCATCCATTATTCCTTAAAGTGGAATATCAATGAAATTATGCAATAATTCCTTAACAATCTAACAAAAAATATATATATAAATAAATAAATTATATATATATATATATATATATAATTATTATTATTATTATTATTAAACATTAACATTTCAATCTTACTAAAAATGAATTAGTATAATTTGTATTATTAAGTATAATAATCTTGATTAAATGGCTTGTTTATAGTGAGGAGGACGTTTTAAGCTCTGAAACTTGCAGGATGTTTTAATGGTAAAAAATACCTTGTATATGTCAAAAGATGAAGGCAAATTTGATTTCTCATGTCATGACCCCTTTAATTATATTTAAGTACATTTACATTTATTCATTAAGCTGACATTTTTATCCAAATCGACTTACAAATGAGGAATCGTACAAGCGAATTCGTCTTTAAGATGAAAACTATTTGCAAATAATATTTTTAGTATTATATTTTATTTTCATTTATCATTAATAAAGGTGTGTTCACACTGATTGGACAGGAGTTTTTAGGAGCTGTTTTTCCACCTTTACCTGATTTGCATAATTCATTTCTATCAAGCACCATTGAAAACAGTTCCAGCTAAAATCTGTAGGAAGCTCACCAGGCTTTGAGACATTGTTTGTGATCATTGTGGAGCGTCAAAAACACTGTCAGAGGAGAGAAAAAAACACAGAAAGAAACAGAGGCCAGAAGAGAGATCAGCACATACTAACTGCCAAGAAGCGTTTGTTTACCTGCCGCCAGGCTGCTCCGATCCGTCCGCTGTGGTTCTTCGGTGCCAGACCCAGACAGCAGCGGCAAACACACGCCAAACTGCTTCTACAACAAACAGATCAAACACACATGCATTCACTGCGGTCAGACTGAAACAGCAGCGAGAGTGTTTAAGTCTATATACTCCAAAGCCATAACCATGTCTAGAACTTTGTATTTTGTATCTATTAAGATAGGGGTGTGATCCTTTTGAGTAAGGGGTGTGTTTGTTTTGGCGATTATTAAATATCAACAGCGTTTTGTTCAATAAAGAAAAAGAAAGAAAAACAGTGAGATAACCAGAATATATTGTAATGCATGTTAACTATTTGTGAGTGTAATGATCAGCAGGCAAACATGAGTGCAGAATCCCCTCATCACAACAGGAGTCCCTGTTTTTAGACAGGACTCGAAAACTCACACATCCAAAAGAAGTTCCACAAACAAGGAACTATAGGAGACAAGCCTGCAAAGACAATTGCCAGGAACTATTTGTGGAAGGGAAGGATGATGACATTAGAATGTCACTGATCACAGACGGATCCCATCACCATTTGCCCATTGTTTGTCTACATGCAAAATATACAAACTTGCCTATTAAGATATACGTGAATGCATGAGTAAAAGTTCAATGATGTTTGGTCTTTATGTTTTCAGCACAATAGCCGCGTTTCCACCGCAGGAACTTTCCCCAGGAACTAGGAACTTTGGGCTGGTACTCGATGTGTTTACACCGCAGGAACCAGGGTCTAAATGAAGTTCCGGGTAAATATTTCCCCCTCCGATAGTCCCTGCTCATGAGGTAGTACTTTTTCAAAGTTCAGGAACTTTCAGGGGTGGGACTTGTGCGCTGCACAAGCTGATTGGTTGTGTTCACGCCGCATTTTGGTTGGATGACTCCACGCAGCATTTTATTTATTTTTAACCTCCCTTTTAAAAAGTGGCTTCATGCAGTAAAGTTGTCTGTCTGCAAATATGGAATTTAATAAAAAAAACTGGGGGACTGGCGACGAGTTTCAGTCTTTATTATTTGGGTATTTGTGGAAGAGGAAACTTTCTGCGCGTTCGTCACAGCCATCTCACGGCCAATGTCTGCAATAGCTGATAACATACAATTTTATATCTAACGTTAGCATTACGAGCTCTGAACACGCTTTATCAGTGCTCGTCTCTTTTCTGCCACAGCTTTTAATATTAAGTCATTATGTTTACACATTGACATCTATTGCAAACCATGTTACAAATTTACTATAACAGGATTGAAATAGCGCATTGAGGTTGGTAACAAACAACTATTTACAAGACTGTCACTATTTATGATTGATAGACGGGGTTCAGGCTTTTTTTAAGCGTATTTGCGCAAAAGGAAATACCTTGTCTAATTTTATACGCATACGAGCTTTCTGAACACGCTTTAGTATCAGTGCTCGTCTATTTTGTTATGTTAATTACCTCGTTAGTAAACCAATAACTGCAGCACAGTTTGAATCTTTTCCATACTTATAAATGTGGCGCTCAAAACTGATTACTGTCCGTCGCAGACTGGGAGGAGCAGTTGCACGCAGTTTACCTTCCCGGTACTTTAGACCGCGGTGTAAACGCAGAAAGCAACCGGTCTGGGGCAAAAAAGGTTCCTGGGAAAAAAGTTCCTGGGACAAATTGTTCCGGGTAATTTCGGTGTAAAAGCGGCTAATGTCTAGGTTATTCTGGAATTGGTTTGGAAAGTGAATTATAGGAAAAACCTTAAATATATTGTTCTAAACATGAACTTTAACCTATGCAAATGATCCTGATGCCAGAGAGGGACTATATGGTGGCCACCTCTGACAGCATCAGCCAATCAAACGCTGAATCTGAAAGCCGCCAATCTGCAAATCCCTCCTCCTCAGGAGACGGAGTCGTTCTGGTTCTGGATCAAGGTTCCAGTTCCTCTAATTCAGGGGTGTCCAAACTCAGTCCTGGAGGGCCACTGTCCTGCAGAGTTTACTGTAGCTCCAACCCCAATTAAACACACCTGAACCAGATAAACAAGGTCTGATTATCTGGTTCAGGTGTGTTTAATTGGGGTTGGAGCTAAACTCTGCAGAACAGTGGCCCTCCAGGATTGAGTTTGGACACCCCTGCTCTAAGTGCAACTCTATGGAGTTGTGAAGTTGCAGACTTATGACTCGTACAAAGAAGAGAGAGAGAATTACTCCAGTTTTGGTGTCTTTACACTGGTTGCTGGTAAAATTCAGGCCTGAGTTTAAGTTTTTGTTGTTTGGTAAAGCGTTGCATGGTATTGCCCCAAAATATATTGTTGACATATAAGATCTTCTAGTCAGATGATTCTACATGTTCCTAAAACGATTAAAATCACAGGGTGATAGGGCTTTCTCTGCGGCAGCCCCACGCTTATGGAGCCCTCTTCCAGTTTAAGTCTTTTAAGTCTAGTTGGAAGTCGTATCTTTTTAGTATGGCTTTTAGAACTGATTGAGTGAACAGATTTTAATTTTGAGTGTGTGACTTTATGAAATTGCTTTTGTTGTATTATCCATGCTGGTAAGCACTTTGGTCAACGGCAGTTGTTTTAAATGTGCTATAGAAATAAAATTTGTATTGTATTGTATTGTTGCTCTCTCAAGACTCTAAAGCTCTAAAGAGAGACAAATAGTAAGAACTACAAGTAACTTTGGGGAGTTTGAAAACAGCAACAGATCTTTTCAAGATCGTCTGTACCAACTTCATAATCTTCTCTTCACGGATCCTCCATCTGAGTGTTCCAGATCGCCCCGATCTTCAGCACCAACTTCTGCACCAACTAATTTAGAAGGCGGGGCTTATCCCGCCATAATGTGTGTTGCAGATTCTCCCATTCATATGTAATGTGAGTGCTCTGTTTTATTAACACTTTGACTATTCTCATAAAATTAGAACGCTTATTAAACTTTATAGTTATAGTTATGTGGCCCTTTAATTGTATGCCTATTACACTGAAAATGGCTCCAATCATGTTCCTAGTTTCGTCAAATTGAACTAGGATTTACATGAATGACGTATAGAGAAATTTGATAAAAACAGTCACTGGATATGACCGTTGGTCATTTCTGTCGTGAAACTAGTTATCAAATATTAAAGCTACTTTAATTATATCTTACCTCGCACTCTTAACTGAAGCGTCGCACTGGAACTCCCGTTCGGCTTCTGTGAACAGTAAAGCCCCGCCTACTTTGATTTGATTGGCCAGTGCAAACATTTTGACATTAACAAGTGCTGCTTTTGTCATTATAATAACATTAAAAGGTGTTAGGAGCTGCGTGACCTCATTTTTCTGCTATAATTGGGAACAGCCCCATTTTTACACAATGTCCTGCACTATTCTGGGATGCTGTTTTTAGTCTCGTCTTGTGGTATTATGTACAAAACTACAAGCTGTCAACACTGACATCAGGTCAGCAGAACTCTAGATTTGACCTGATTTTAAACTGGTCTAGTTTCTGTTTTTCTCATCCACACTAGGAAAATCAGACTAAAGAGTGACACAACAGGCCAAATGTAGCCTATAGCATAACCTTGAACAAAGCTTTTTGTTTTTAGTTTTTTTGTGGATGAAACTTGTGTTGCTGAATGTTTGTTGCAGCTAAAACAGGATAAAACAACCTGACAATATTTTTTCGTGTGCCCTGAATTTTTGATCATGGTCATTGGTCACCCTAGACAGAAAACTTAATGGCTGTGTCTCGAACCGTAGTGATCTGACTCTCTGTCTAATGTGTACATTGGCAGCGGTCCACAAACAGCATCCTAATGGAAATGGAGACAGATTGTGTCTGATTTGAAACGCTCTTTATAGGCAGCAGCTTCAGTAACACTCACTCATGCAAGGGGCTCTTAGAATAAAAGGTTCTACATAGAACCATAGGGTTCTTGACTCAATGTTAAAGAGTATTTTATGCCAAAAAGGTTCTACATAAGAAGAAATGTCTAACTTCCATGTTTAAGGGGTTACTTTTTAGTGATAAAGAATGTTCCATAATATTCCAGCACATTGTGTGATGCTCCTTGTTATCCGAGCTCTTCTTTCTGTCGAGTCATTCATGCAGTGACGAACCTTTTCAACTCTGTAACTTTACAAACTGAACATGTTTGTGCTGAAACTGAACAGTATTTCAGGTGCAAAACTGACATCAGCTCACAGCAAAAGAAATAAGTTCAAATGTGATATTGTGATACAAAAAAACTAAATTATATCTAAAGTATGTATGTGAATTTTCTTAAATGTAAGTATTTTGAGTGTGTGTGTAAGTGTGTAAGGGTGTAAGTGTGAGTGTATGGGAAGCCGTTCAGGAAATAATCTGTAAATTTAAGTAAATTACTTTCTACATATAGTTAAAGAAATTATTTTTTTAAATACAAAAAAACTTTTCCAAGATTATAACTGGACGACACTCGCATGAAATGAGGTCATGTGGAAACATCATTGCGTAATGCCTACTATTTCACTTTGTCTTTTTTATTTAAATGAACACATCAGTTCATTCATCTTGAATTGTCCAATTGCTTGCTTCCAGAGCACTGATGCTGAAAGCCGAACCGAATGAGGAACGACACACACTTCTGTGGTTGAGTTCAGAAGAGCAGAGCTAAATTGGGCCTGTGTTTGGGGAAGGAGACGGGTTGGTTTAGCGCTGTCATTTTCTCAAAGTGAATCACTTGAGGAGACAGAACTGAATGACCCAGAATTGGAGGACAGGAGGAGTTTGTCCTGAGATAAAAGGTTCAGAGCAAAGATAGACCTGTATTCTGCAAACATAATCTCAGATGACTGCAGTATAACAACATCAGATGTGTCAGCTCATGTCAGGACCCCTTTAACAAAAACTATAATAGTAGACTATATCAATGATACTAAAATAACGCTGCTTGTCAGCTGGTCAGAGACCATAATCATGTAAATTAGATGTTGTTTGTAATATGATTTAGGCCATTATTAAAAGAAATGCTCATGCAGGAACTCATAAATCATCATATTTCCTGCAGAAAAGCTGTCAGTGTGAAAGCTCAATGCATGACTCTCTCTCTCTCTCTCTCTCTCTCTCTCTCTCTCTCTCTCTCTCTCTCTCTCTCTCTCTCTCTCTCTCTCTCTCTCTCTCTCTCTCTCTCTCTCTCTCTCTCTCTCTCTCTCTCTCTCTCTCTCTCTCTCTGTCTCTCTCTCACTGTGTGAGAAATTGGTTTAGAGACTCGTCCATGTGTGTGAGTTTCTGAATGTTTATATTTGTGGGAAGAGTTTTGCAAGTGTGAGTGTGTGTGTGTGTCACACTGATAAAAAGGCACATGCACAAACCTCCGGGGTTTGAGGACCCATCGCCAACAGTAGCAACCACACGGAGCCCGTTGCCATGGAGACCCTTCCACCTGTGTGTGTGTGTGTGTGTGTGTGTGTGTGTGTGTGTGTGTGTGTGTGTGTGCGAGCATAATCTCAGTCAGCGCTTCAGTAGCGCCCACACAGCTAAGAGTGCGAGCGCACGTGTGCATATTCAAAAAGTTGAAATCTGTGTCTCTACCTTGTCTTGCAAGCAACACACAAAGCTTCACCGTTGCTCTGCAAAATTCTGTGTGCGAAATCCAGTCATTGCGTAGGAATCTGCGAGTGAGATTTCGCTCATGTTTAAGTTGGTTACGCGAGGCGCTGATTGACGTTATTCACAGTAACGCCATCTTTGATTTTTAGCGGGAGTTAAAGGGATACTCCACTTTTTTCGGAAATATGCTCATTTTACATCTCCCCCAGAGTTAAACAGTTGAGTTTTACCGTTTTAGAATCCATTCAGCCGAACTCCGGGTCTGACGGTACCACTTTTAGCATAGCTTAGCATAGATCATTGATTCTGATGAGTCCAGTAGCATTTCTTTCAAAATGACCAAAGAGTTTCAATATTTTTCCTATTTAAAACTTGACTCTTCTCTAGTTAAACCGTGTACTAAGATCGACGGAAAATGAAAAGTTGCGATTTTCTAAGCCTATATGGCTAGGAACTACTCTCATTCCGGCGTAATAATCAAGGAACTGTGCGGCCATAACATGGGTGCAGCAGGCGTAGTGATATGACGCAGCGCCTGAAAATAGGTCTAATAGGTTAGACAAACTCAGTCCCGGTCACGTTGGAAGAAGTTACCGAGCTGGGGACTATTTTCAGGCGGAATCAATGATCTATGCTAAGCTATGCTAAAAGTGGTACCGTCAGACCCGGAGTTCGGCTGAATGGATTCCAAAACGGTAAAACTCAACTGTTTAACTCTGGGGGAGTTGTAAAATGAGCTTATTTCCGAAAAAAGTGGAGTTTCCCTTTAAAGCGAGGCTGTGAGGGATAGACCTATATCTCTTCAGTGGGCTGTGCTGTTATTTAATGTGTTTTTGGGTTGTTCTGCTGATGAAACACTGCAAAATATCTTTCCAAGAAATTTCAGCAGACAAAAAACTCCCGGGAAAGTGAGCTGTGGAAAATTGTAAGTGATCTAGGTGAGTTTGGATTCTACACGGTCCAGATGTGGGCCGGATCTGGGCAGACTGTCTGGGAAAGGTCTTATTGTACTTGTCCTGTGATGTCACACCCGTATATGAATGCCCTGGAGGGAGAACAGAATGTTCCCCAAATGTTCCCATAAAATTCCCATTTGGTTATTTTTAGGTTTTATTTTTATAACCAAGAAAACTAATTAAAACCTTGCATATGTTTTTGTGTGATGACCAATACAGATTATTGGAATGCTGAAATGTGTAATGTTTCATTAACAAACTATATTGTGCAGAATAACGTCTGAAATTAGTTTAATACAGCTTTTAAAAAAATGATGAAATTAGATCAGTCAGAATGCATTATAATGATCAGATAAATCTAATTGTCATAGCTAAAAATATTAAGCCAAGGCTGCTTGCTTTTGTGAGCTTATCTTTATTGAATAAGTACTTATAATATATATATATATATATATATATATATATATATATATATATATATATATATATATATATATATATATATATATATATATATATATATATGAGTAATTTAACTCGTATAATAGAAGAGTTGTTATCCTAGTTAAAAAATGTAATGTCTGTGAATAAATTAATATTATATTATGATGAAGTATTTCGTGCCTAGGATTTTGCGGTACAGTGATGCTATGCAAGTTCTATGCATATTTTACATATTAATGGACAAATTCAAATTCAATCCATGCGCTGGTTTGGTTTATGTTCATGTGCTCAGATTATTTCTATCAAACAATTAAAACAAGACAGAGTTTATAGTATTGATTATTGACGTCCATCCATCCGTCTTCCACGTTGTAAATAGCCAACTATTTGATTTGAGAGCTGGATGATTGCTGAAGTACAGCAGGGCAAATGATATTGGGGTCAAGAGGTTACGTGAACGTTCTTGGAACCAAAAACTGTTAGCTGGGAGTTACTGTATGGATCACAAGTGTGTGTAAGTATTTTTGTTTTTATTCTTTTGAGAAGTGATCTAATTTTTTGGCTTGAAACAGATGGAAAATGGACCGGCCTGTGCTGCAGTTCTGTGGATGTTTCTGGAAGTCACGGGATATGAATATGATAACAAAATATGATAACAAACACCAGTTTGCAATATAAAGCAGCATAACTTAAGCTAAAATAACTGGAAGCCTCGCACATTTGAGTTACAAATGACCGCGCACGTTAAGTTAAAAATAAGGTGGATAAATAAGATCTGATTATGCAAGAAACCCCACAAAACGTACAAGTTCTCAACACAACTCTATCATTCCTGTGCAGCTCGCACAGGGCCAGACGTCTCATCGCTCATGTGAAATTAACTTGCACGAGTCGTTCCTCCAAAACATCTGTGACGAGCGGTTAACCAATCACTCGCTTTGACAGAGCAATTTGATCAGGCAAATTTTGTGTGCGCTAAATGATGAAGTAAATATGATGTTAGAAACGGAGAGCTGCACTAACACAGGAAGAAACAAACTCTGTAAACAACTCTGACAGATCGTGATCTTTTTGCAATTTGTCCCAAATTGTCTCTTATTTACCGCCGTATGCTCCGATAATAAGCAGGATTTGAGTCTGGAAAAACTTTAAAGATTAAAGATGTCATATAATGATAAATCAATACTTCTTTGATCGTTTCGAATAGGAGATATCTCAAAACTCTTTTACTCTTGGACTCCAAACTAATTATATATAGCGGCTCAGTCTGTTCAGGAAAAGAGCTCATGTATTCCTGTCTCTGCTGTTGCACGAACTTCACTCCTCCAACAACACATGAATAATAGAGGCATGTGATTCTGCGTTTGTGCTGGTATTTGTCACCATCCAGAATGGCACATTAATCACCACATGAAATATGAACCCCAAAGTCTTAATAAACTCTTGTAAATAACTTTTGCACGCTGTGTCTGCAGTCTGTAAGATCTAAAAAATATCATGTTCTAAAAGATGGACGTTCGTAATCAGAAGGATTTGAGACCATTTCATTACTTTGAGGTGATGTATTTGTGAGTGAAGTAACATCACAGGCAGAATGATTGTTGTGTGGTGACGGTTATTAACTCGCTGGCACTGGTCATTGTTAGACAGATGTAGTTTTCTTTCTGCTTATTAAAGTGACAGGCGATAATGTCATTAGACCTGGAGAACGTGAACTGACAGGAGACGAGTGAACTCCTGGACGGATCCTTCACACACAGGAACAAATTAGATCAGAAGGAAGAAGAACACAGAGCATGATATTTGAGTCACAAGAGAATGTTCTGTCTACATATAGTGGCACTAAAATGTTTTAGGACATTTATATATAAGTGTTATACTATAACAGTAGTGTCCAAAATTGAGTCCGGAGGGGATTTTAGTTTTTAATGACCCTAAAAGTTCGATTAAACCATCAAAATATGAGATATTTTATATTTTTAAATATTCAAAATATGAGGTAAGAACAAAATACTAAACTTGGTTTGGTATTTATTCGACAAAATTATTTGGCCAAAAAAAATAACCTACAGCTACAGGTTTCATTTTTCAGTGCAAAAAATTGCATACATGGACTACAACATATTTATTGTTATTAATTATTAATAATATTTTGTTGGTTCTCTCTCGTTTTTGCATGTGTTCATAATTTTTTTGTATGACAGTCTGGCTAAAAATTATGTCGGTACAATTTGGAATGTTTTAATTGCGTTATTATCACAAATAAAACAATCGACTCCACATATATAGCATATATATATATATATATATATATATATATATATATACATATATATATATATATATTAGGACACATAGGTCACTAAAATATGAATTCATTTTTTTTACGTAATGTCTGTATTATAGTAAACTTGTACACTGTATTTATCAACAGGATTTGAAGAGTTATATCTGTTTTACTGCTTTTTATATTTGTATTGTTCACTGTAATCTTCATATTGTGTTATTTTAGGTAGACAATTTTAAGATCTGTCCAGGGACAACGGATGAAAAATAGCCTTTTGACTAATTCTGGTGCATTTGCAGGAATGTTAATTAATGTACACTGTCCCTGTCGAATAAATTAATAAATAAATAAATAAAATATTTTTACAAATAAAAAATAGGCCCATGAAAGTATTAATATAAATTAAGACTAATTAATTTATAAAAATATATTTTACAATATTATACATTTAGGCCTGGTTTCACAGACAGGGTTTAGATTAAGCCAGGATTAGGCATTAGTTCAATTAGGACATTTAAGTAGCTTTTATAAATGTGCCTTAGAAACATCACTGGTGTGCATCTTGAGACAAAACAATAGCACTGACATATTTTAATATATGTCAGTGCAAGTTGCTTTCAGTAATATTTTATATTAATATAAATATGAAAATATGAATAATGTAATATGTAATAAATACAATATGCTGGCTTGATGCACAAAACCCACCATATATGAGCCTCATCTGGATCTTAAAATAGGAGGTAAAACTCACCTCAAGTGTCTGACAGTTTAATTAATGAAGCAGAGTCCTGCTTCTCTGCCTCCGTACTACATACTTGCTATTCTGAATATTGATGCTATTCTACATATTTGTCCTCTTTTGTTCTGGTTCATTTTTTGAACTGTAAGGAGGAAACAGCAGACAGAACCAGATGGAACAGATAATGATATCTGATTGTTGGCACTTTCCTGAGGATTCTAGTCCAGGGTTTTTGTCAACCTCAAAGCATCAGAAAAACTGATGAAATATCGATTCACTTGGTTTCAGGATAAAAGAGGAAACACGAGCGATGCACAGAGAGATAGAGGAGACTGAGAAACTTACAGCGCATGGTAGCCAGACATTCTGTGTAACCAGACATTTGAGTCTCGGCCAAGTCTGGATCACCAGTTTATTCTGACCATGAACTTACACCAAGAATATCTATTTGTTTAAAAGTAATAAGCAACAATTATTTTACCGGCAATTCTGTCATCAAATGTTTATTCTATATATGAAGTACGCGACCGAACCCTTTAAGTTTCTATATACTGTGTGAAGCGCACGACGGAACCCTTTAGGATCTATATATAAAATGCCTAATGGAACCCTTTAAGGTTCTATGTATGAGGCGCCCGATGGAACCCTTTAAGGTTCTATATATGAAGCGCACGACGGAACCCTTTAAGGATCTATATATAAAATGCCTAATGGAACCCTTTAAGGTTCTATGTATGAGGCGCCCGATGGAATCCTTTAAGGTTCTATATATGAAGCGCCTGATTAATCCCTTTAAGGATCTATATATAAAATGCCTAATGGAACCCTTTAAGGTTCTATGTATGAGGCGCCCGATGGAATCCTTTAATGTTCTATATATGAAGCGCACGACGGAACCCTTTAAGGATCTATATATAAAATGCCTAATGGAACCCTTTAAGGTTCTATGTATGAGGCGCCCGATGGAATCCTTTAAGGTTCTATATATGAAGTGCCTGATTAATCCCTTTAAGGATCTATATATGAAGCGCCTGATGGATCCCTTTAAGGTTCTATATATGAAGTGCCCGATGGAACCCTTTAAGGATCTATATATGAACCGCCTGACGGAACCCTTTAATGATCTATATATGAAGCGCCTGATTAATCCCTTTAAGGATCTATATATGAAGCGCCTGACGGATCCCTTTAAGGATCTATATATGAAGCGCCTGATGGAACTCTTTAATGATCTATATATAAAGCGCCTGACGGATCCCTTTAAGGATCTATATATAAAATGCCTAATGGAACCCTTTAAGGTTCTATGTATGAGGCGCCCGACGTAACCCTTCAGGGACCTATATATGAATCGCCTGACGGAACCCTTTAATGATCTATATATGAAGCGCCTGACAGATCCCTTTAAGGATCTATATATGAACTGCCTGACGGAACCCTTTAATGATCTATATATGAACCGCCTGACGGATCCCTTTAAGGATCTATATATAAAATGCCTAATGGAACCCTTTAAGGTTCTATGTATGAGGCGCCCGACGGAACCCTTCAAGGATCTATATATGAAGCGCCTGACTGAACCCTTTAATGATCTATATATGAAGCGCCTGACAGAACCCTTTAAGGTTCTATATATGAAGTGCCTGATGGAACCCTTTAAGGATCTATATATATAGCGCCTGACGGATCCCTTTAAGGATCTATATATGAAGCGCCTGACGGATCCCTTTTAGGTTCTATATATGAAGTGCCCGACGGAACCCTTTAAGGATCTATATATGAAGTGCCTGACGGATCCCTTCACGGATCTATATATGAAGCGCCTGACGGATCCCTTTTAGGTTCTATATATGAAGTGCCCGACGGATCCCTTTAAGGATCTATATATGAAGCGCCTGACGGATCCCTTTTAGGTTCTATATATGAAGTGCCTGACAGAACCCTTTAAATTTCCATATGAAACCTTTTCTTCTAAGAGTGTAGATGCATTAGAAAAATCTTTTCCATGTAGATTAGAACAGCTTCGTTCTCAATCAATCCCAGATCCAACAGCCACAATAAAGCGATTAAAGCATTTAACTAATGCAGTGGGGGGACAGGTGTGTATAAACCGTATAGCTCATCTTTCACAGGCATGCTCAGAACGTCTTCGCTCAATTGACAAATATAGAACTTCTCACATTTGTTTTCCTGTGGGTGGAGCAGCTCGCTTCAGATGTGATGAATGAGCAAGTCACATAACAGATGACAGAGTTCTTCTCGCCAAAACCCAGCTGATGTTTCTAATCGAGCGGAAATGCAGATTATTAAGGCGGTCTGTAACAGTCTGACTCCAGCAGCACAGCAACTGAAGTTAAACACAAAGGTCAAGGTCTGAGAACTAGAGCGAAGAGTTTCTTGTGATTCCATAGCATTTGTTGAAGTTTTGGACAACTGTCATACACATCAATCTGAACCACAGAAATGCTAAAAAAGAGTTTAGAAATCTCTGCAAATCAAAATATCAATGTCACTTTTGTCTTAATCCTATAAAGATTTGATATGCACAAGGCCTTCCCTTGCAAAACAGAAGTTTATAACTAAAATTAGAAAGTGTACACTCAGTTTACATTTTATGTACTTAAAATTACACTTGAGTATACTTGACTTATACTGATAGAAAGGGCTAAGTATATAAGTATAAATATAAATAAGTATAAATATATAATTATATTTGACCTATACAGTACTTGGTCTTTTGATCGAGATATACTTATGATTTAGTATTAAGTATACTTGGCTTGTAGTTTTGTTTACTCTTTTGATTAAGTAGCCTAATACATTATTTATTTTTTTCACACAGTTTTACATACTGTTTTTTAAACATTGTTTGAAAATATAGATTTTTAAAGAAAACATATGTTCCTAATTCTGAGTATCTGAATGTGTGTGTAGTCCACTGGTAGTGTACATAGGAAATCTAATTAAAATACAGTTGAAGATATTTCAAGTATAAAAAATAATACCTAAATAGGAACATAGTAGTATACTTAAAGTGCAAAAATATTAAAATATTAAACTATAAGTATGATGTTAAGTTCACTAACAAGTATACTTGCAGTATAAAACTACTGAACTAGTAGTTTACTGAGAGTATACTTCAAAGTGTACTTTTTTAAATAAAACAATATGTGACAAGAATTGAACAAGTAAACTATCGGTATTCCTATATGCTCACTTGTTCATTTACAAAGTTAGAGTACAAATTAAAAACTTAGTTGTAAACTAGTTGTGTACTCAAAGTTTACTATTACACTTAAAGTATATTTAAAAGTATACTTTTATTCACTAAATAATTGGCCAATTTAGTCCCAAGTAGTATTGAAACAGTACACTTACAAGTATACTTCTAGTACATTGATATTAGTATACTTACTACAAAAAGTAGGCTATACTTAAAAATATACTTTACTAGAACTTCAAGCATACTTATTTTTTGTCTAAATGATCAAAACATGTTGCATACAATCTACTTCTGTTGTCTGATTGAGTTAGACTTTTTTTTTTTACAAGTAAAATGCCTTTTAGTGAAAAAGTGACTATTATTTATTCATAATGGAGATTCTCTCATCATTTACTCGCCCTCACGTTGTTCTGTATGTCTTTCTTTCCTCTTTGGAACACAAAAGCAGATGTTTAGAAGTTACGTTTTTTGCTGAACATATCTTGATGTTTAGTCTACATTGTTCATGTTGTTTTAACAAAACGAGGCCAGTGTTTCACATTTGTTAGTTTGCATCTTTATCAAAATGTGAATGTTTTTCATCGTCAGTTCACACATCTAATGACCCCAGCTAAAGTGATATTAGAAACCGATAATATTTGAACCCGAAGACTAATAATCAGCCTTCCACATCAATTATTCAAATGCATAACCTCCACTCTAATGCACCAATGTAAACCTCATGATTATGCATAATTGCTAATGCATATGCATTCGTGTAATTCAATGCATCACGTAGCTCTACTGTATACCGTTGTTGTTTTCACTTTTGTTCTGTTATTCTCTTAAAATCGAATAATTTTTCAACCTGCGGCTCTGTGCATGCTGTGTAATACATTCATAGTGCTGCTGACACCGTTATAGATCATAAAGAATTTTTTAATGCTAAGAGAAACACATCCAATAGAGTGTGAACTCGTATTTTAAGGGAATGTGCTATAGGCTTATTGACCCGTCAGGCACGGAGAAATCTCTAATTTTTCTAGCCAGACTTAAAGGAGATGAATGTTTGATTTATGTGCTGTAATTCTGACCATGCGCTGCATTTTGAAGTAAATATTTCCTGCACAGTAATTTATTTTCTGAATAGAGTCTCAGAGTAGAGTTCGCTGCTAGAATATCATTGTTTATAATAAGACTTTACAATAAGGTCCCATTGCTAATGCATTAACAAATGATACCTTTTTTATTTACTGGTCATCTTATGTTAGACAGGTCAAATGTGCTTTACAGACTTAATCTAATTATGAATTAAATAGCACCATTTCTAATGTAGAACTTACCCCTATGAGGATGGCGCTCAGTAATTGAAATCCCCATGAGCCATTCTCCAGTAAAATACCATGGGAAAATTACCAATCTGTCGTTTTTACATCTTATATTTTAATGGCTTTTCAATTAGTTGCATGATATGAATACGAAAATACATAATAATGATGATTTGAATCTAATTTGAGAGTTTGACTTCATATGTGAGGGTAATATTTTTTATTTATTGAATGTTTAGTGAATTTACTGGCCTCTGGAGTCGCTCTCACTAGTAAGATTGTTTATTTAGTGTGAAAATGTGTTGAACTAAACAAAACACTACACTAAAAAACAAAACAAACATTGTTCATTAGTTTGTTAAAACTGCTATATATATATATATATATATATGTGTGTGTGTATTTATACCGAACTGTCACAGTAGAGACGTCATAGTTTGGTGCATATAGTCAGATGACGAACACAGTCAGTCACAGGCATTCCACACTCCAATCCAGAAGGGGGCGCACAGTAATGCAACGCTGTTTGCTAACCGCCACAACAGGAGAAAGAGCAGAAGAAGAAGAGAAGACCCCAAACCATAGATATCATATATAAAGGCTAGATGTCTCGTGCGCACTCCTGGCCAATGGAGGTCGACGTCCGCACGTGGCGGCCATCTTGCGACAGTGTACTCGCTCACTACTTCAATGGTGCATGTACTTTTAAATAACCATAACTTGCTCATTTTTCTACCGATTTTCAAACGGTTTGGTTTGTTATAAACGTCAGAGATGTAGTTATGACACTGCATACATACACTGCATACATATGAAAAATTATAACATACATTTTCAAGCATTCGGAATTATAGCCACGTTAATAACGTTTGTAAGAAACCAAACCGTTTGTAAATCCGTCAAGATTTCAGCGAGATAAGAGGATTTGTGTGCGTGCTGATCATTCACCTTAATGCACAGAGCACTGTCACAAGATGGCCGAACGATGATGCCGGAAGTGACTGCGCCATAAGACATCTAGCGTTTATATATGATATCTATGCCCCAAACAGCCTTTATGCTGAATTACGATTCATTTTTGTGACTCACTCCACAAACCTCACGGATAGGAAGCGTCATCCTGTCCGTTTTCTTTATTTTAAAGAAGCACAATGATTCGTTTTTATTATGAGTGTATACAAATAAAAAAAGACCATTTACAGTTTCGAACAATGTCTTACTCTTATCTGTACGACTATAAACGATGGACTATTGCATTTTTTTCCCGCTGTTATAATGAAACGAAATCAGTGTGAAATACACAACCCGAATTTTGCCTAAGGATAATCTGTTCTCTTTCTTGAGAGTCACATGAGATTGAAATGAAAGATTCGGCCCCTTTTTCCTCCTTTCAATTTTCACTTCTTTGTCAGATCGTCTCCTGTGAAAGGCAAATGTCACTTCGGTTGGGCAGCGAGACTCCAGCCGTGTCCTCTGGGAGTGTGACTGTGGGTAGAAGGTGACCTTTCAGGGCTCATCAAGGAACAGATGTCTCCACCTTACCATGAACCGGCACCATTTTCACAAACATGCTGCAAAAAAGGACTTCAATTGAGGGAGACTTACAGCAGTAGCGGCGGGGCCAAACCTCCACGTCTGCGGGAGAACTGTCAGCGGGCATAAAATCAACTCGTCACACTCAAAACGCCATTGATTAGGCTGATGAAGTTTCCTCATTGATTCGGTTTAGTCTTCCTCTTTTCATAAAGACAATAAACTGTTATTCATTATTGACGGAAAACCCCTTTGGAGTCGCTCTTCAAAGAAGCCTCGTATGAAAAGCTGCCCTGAAGCAACGTATGGAAGAAAGTCTTAAATAAACAATCATTTTTAATCGGCTCAGGAAAACCTTTGTGTAATTCTTTCATTTGTGAGCAATCAATACAAAGACGAAGCGGTGTGCCAAGAACGGCACATGAAACAATTTGCAATGCAACGGATTTTTATCACAGCTTTCATGCTGGTTTCTACAGCTAAACTTATTCTAATGAAGTCCTTAAGTCCTTACTCTAATGAATCATTAGTGTAGAAGCTTTACAATAACATTTACTTTTTATATATAAAGATAAGATAAATGAATGCACCATTTTGGACTCGGACCAGTTGTTATTGTTAACTGAAACTATTTTGTTAATTGAAAAAGTTAAAGAAATCTAGAAATTAAAAACACTTAGCCATGGTAATTAATAGCGTGTCATTTTCTGTCTGCTTCACTGCCATTGGCTGGATCCAGTGTCATTTTCTATATTCAATGCGATTAATCAGCTGAAAGATGGAATATTACAGCACAACTCTAGTAATCATCATTATTGGCAGATGCATTTCTTTCTGTAATGCCATTCGACATTTAGTAATGGCTCTGTCTTAATCATCCAAATACTGGAGGAAATCTCTTTAGGTTGCTCTTTCATTTTAAAGAGGCTGTATAATGACCTTTTACAAAGTCTTGATTTAAGAAAAGATTTTCATGCTTGAATGTTCAAGAAACACCTTATTTTTTTACCATCTAACACTGGAATATGGCCTAAAACATTTGTGAATAAAGCAGCGTTTTCATCTCATGTGTTTAAGAGAACAAACCCGTCAGTTCCTGGGAAACTGGCACAAAATATCAGTAATAAAACTGTAAGTTTCTGCTATCAGCCTGTTTTTCCCTCCATCATAAATGAGTGTGTCTCAGAGCGTCAGGCGAAACACAGTAAACGCTGTCATGTTCTCTAGCGTTCGGATGCTGGTGTTCGGGAACACACTCGTGTGTGAGACGCTTCTGGAGGGAATTACACCAAATCACTCTGAGCACACACTTTGACTTTCAGAAACACCAAACCAACATTTGAGATGCTGCGATGCCATTGGTCCACTGGTTACTCCAGTTATCCAATCACAGCTGACGCTGAGGCAAAGTCATGTGAGGTTTTGAGGGATTTATTTGGTAAATGTTTTTCAATCATAGTTTGTATGCATGTCTTATCGGATACAGATTATCTACCTCAATTGAGCCATACGTTTAGAATATATGCCAACTTGGTGTTTTCATTCAGCGTTATTTTTCTGCGATATCCCAAAAATGAGGGTGGATGGAAACTTAACTAGTGTTGCAGCTCCTCTCTTCCCAGTCTGTCAGTAACGCTCTGTTTACTTCCTGTCTCTACGAAGCCCCTCCTTCTGAAAAGCTCACTGTGCTCTGATTGGTCGGCTGGAGCAGTGTGTTGTGATTGGTCGAGCTCTTCGAGTGTGTTTGGGAAATGTCCTGCCCCTTACCATAACCACCAGTTTAACACACTACTAACTAACTCAACCAGGCCCCGCCCCTTTATTCTGCGTATGAATTATTTAAATGAGGAATATTGTGACGTGTTCGTTCCCAGACGTTTCAGGTTGTTCAGAAACACTGACACTGATATAGAGAAGAACTCCCGCTGGAGGGACATTTTCACACTCAAACAGCAAAATTACCCACTAAAGAGAGATGGAAAGAAAAAAAAGCAGAATAAAACCTCTTTAAAAGAAGAATGTCAAGGTGCATTAATGTTCTCCATTTAACCTTACTTTTGTACAGCGAAACATCTGAGATATTCTCGAGAAAGAGTTTTCTTTTTATGGATTATGTCAATAATGTCAAAAGTCTGTCAAGAAAGCCATCCATATATCAGAGGCTACAGGCTTTGAAGAGCCACTAATGTGTTATTATTCAGTGTATGAAAGCTTTCCATTAGAAATCACACACCAAACCTGTGTTTAAAAGGCACATTATATTTCTTTCTCAAACGGCCACACGGAAAAGCCATTAACTAGTAAAACAAGAGCGCTGAACAGCTGAAATCACACCCCCGTGATATAATGAAATTTACGCTGCGTAATAACACATAGCGCTGGTCTTTCTGAGGCAGAAAACAGGAGCAGAGCCTGTCTGTGAAAAATAAATACAAGAAATGAAATATTAACTGTGTTTTAGGATCAGAGTAACTGTGTGTCAGAACAAATAACGGTTGCAGACTGTCACTGACATGCATGATTAATATGTGCTGGAAAACACAACTGTAAAAGCCCATTATAAACACGCGCCTCACGAACAGTCATTTCTGCTGGGTCGCTTTCTTAGGAAGCCTCTTGAGGATCTCACATCTGAGAGGCTTTTTCCTTTCTTCCTCTGAAAGAACATTGTGATTCTGGGAGAATCGTACAAAAACATGTCTGGAACGTTGCAAACAAGAAAATAAAGCCATTGTGAGATTATTTTAATGACAGTTAAACACATTTTCCAGCCAAAGTCTCATTATCGTAATGCGTCAGATGTGTTCCTTTTCAGTCATTTTCATTATTCTCATTAGTGTAGAACCATATTAATGTGTGTCAATAATGAGAATCATAATTGGATGATTAAGATAAAATAATGTTATGAAGTCAAATACTGATTTTAAAAACAAATCTTAAAAAAAAAAAATTAAGACTCAGTATAATTGACAATTTAAATAACATTTAATATTTTTAATATTGCAAATTATTCTATTATTTTGTTGCGTTACCATAATGAGAATTTGGCTGCTAATGTAAATTCATATTGTTAAATATCTTCTAACTGTAAAACTATATTAGTATGTGACAATAATGAGAATAATAATTGGATGATTAGCATAACAAATATGTTATATTGTAAAATACTTTAATACAGTGATTTAAAAACATCTTCAAAAATGTAAGGCAAAAACCCCCAAATAATTTCCAATTTAAATAACATTTAAATAAAATAAAAAAAATAAGTCAAATATATCCTTACTGTAAAACCATTTTAGTTTGTCAATAATGAGAATCTAATGAGAATCTTCCAATAATGCAACATATAATATATGTTATAAATTATTATAACAATGTATTATGTGTTATAATAAATAGCATATAACACTCTATCAGTCACTCATCGCACACAATTATTTAAATGTTGCAAATTATAAAAAAAAAAAGATTATGAATATCTTTCACATCTTCATGGACACCACAATGATTTCCCTCATGTGGAATATTTTCCTTGTAATTATGAATGGTTTGCAAAAATGGGAACTGCTGCGTCTGTGTAGATGAGAGAAGCAAAGTGTATGCGCGTTGTGCACGCTACATTATGGCCAAACATGCACCCTTAAAATAGCATCTGAACGCGCCACTGACTTTAGACAAGGTTTTTCCTGGTCAGTGGCGGAATTGTTTTCTGAAACTGCAAAATAGCACCAGGGAACGTTTGCGCCGGAACACGCCTCCTCTTTTCACTGAACTGCCCCCGGGAACGCAAGTTCATTCCCTAATTTACCGACGTGCGTCTGTGGAGGGAAAAGTCTGCTGTGCGTCGGGTGCAAAATAGGAATGATACATGTGTCGGTGTACAAAGTCAATTGCGCTGGGTGCAAGATAGGGCCCTTTATTTTGCATGAGCGTTGCATGATTTAACATGAGCGTTCGCAGAGTCTCAAACGCATGATGTTCGTGTCAGTCAAATGATCACTGAAGCTCACCCAGCTCGTCCTCCATCACCATCATCCCTCCGTCGCCTGAAGAGCCACTTCTGTCAGGTGGGACCACTGCGATCCTCCGGGACTCGACCCGCAGCAGGAGCCCGGATGAATCCATCGGCGGATCGTTTGACTGCCGGTGAAACGGGAAGAGGACAAGGACACAGGAGAAGACAGATAGAGCGATCACTCTCTGGGGAACTTACACACTCAAACACCGTCACGGATGACAGACCACAGCAGCCGATGGGGGAGATGAAGACACTGCTGCAGGAAAGACTCCATCAACTTAAACATCTGACACCAAAATAAGAAACTCTTTAACAGTTCATTAGTTTTGACCTTTAGCTGTAGAAAGTGAACATGCAACCTGCAAAATCTCATTTCAGCAGCAGCTCAAGTTCTGGGAAGGTCATGTTCACAACGCCAGGTGCGTTTCAGGTCACTTTGCTTTATGTTTTTAATTAATTTATGAAGCCACTGTAAACTTAATCACAACCTTTCAGAATTAAGCAAACTTAATGTTTGCAGGTCATGTGACAAGAACCAACCAATCAGCTTCAACCTTTCCGTAACAAGCCAATTCAGAGGAACAGCTGATCATCGAGTATCTGTACATGGACACAGAGAGCAGTGCGATTCGTCAAATAGATCGAGCTACAGTAAACATCTCTCGCTTCGCAGATGTTTGGCCTGATAAAGACCCCAATAATCTCAACGGAGTCTCAGATGTGCTCAGGTTTGCCAAGAGACTCAAGTCTGCATTCGCAATATGAACATCTCAGCTGATGCTCACATTCATTGCTCTAAACTCTTGACAACCATTGACTCATTAGTTTCTACTGAGGACTTTTAGCCTGCAAAACAACATTTGTACTTGAATGACATGAACTTCTGAGCTGTAAAAGAGCAACTTCTGAGCAATAACATCTCCTGTATCGCAGGCTTCCCTGTGTACTCTGTCTCTGAACGCATGACTCTGTGTGCAGTGACGGTTTCTGCATCGACGTTCTGCTCACGTTCTGCTCCGCTGGTCAAAAGCAATTAAAAAACATGTCTTTAATTATCATACCTGACCGGATGAGACGTGCATGAGCGGCTCTAAACGCAGCAGAACGAAGCGGTGACCAGAAGACAGGCAGAAGTTTGAGGGATTTAAAGACGCTAGCTTAAGAACTTCACAATCATGAATGTGTTCCTCCGGCTTTAGTTTATCTATGAATGTTTGCATGTTTTTCAACTCGAATGCTTTTATGAAATTGTGTTGATACGGGAGTGTGAGGCTTTACAATGAATTCAAACATTGTTTGAGGGTTTTTTTAACATTAAAAATGCAAAACTCATGCTGTGAAACATTAACAATGAAGCTAATCAAACCAAACACACAGAGATTGAGAAATATAAGTGTTTTTAAACACACAAGCTTGTTTTATAATAGCCAATCACCTCAGTTTTGCTCGTAACGTAAATTTGCCTTAGTAAATGGATTTTTACTTCTTATTCTCCATCTAAAGGCAGCGATATATAGAAAATGAGATTTCCTACATATTGCCTCTCATTATTGTGCGTCTGAACGTGAAACGGCTTCGGTTGTGAATATTAACGTGATGTTTCTATTAGTCAGAGCTACAGACTTGTAGGGATTTGTTCATTTGGTCTGAAGGGAGTGAAAAACATCTGCTGACCACGCAGAAGCAGAGCCACAGGGGTCAGCTCGTTATCATCAGCGCATCTCATTATCATCTTAATTAGAGAGGATTTCAGTTAGCAGAGATGCTGTCCCAATGTGTGACTCGACGGATCATCACACAGGATCACGACAAGCTTTCATGTTGCTACTTCAGAAGAATGGAAAAATGCTCATGAAATGACAATATTTACTTAATTTTACTTAATTAAACGTTTCTGGTCTTACTGTGGATGATTCATTAGTGCATGTTATGCCCAAATAATACATAAAAAATAAAAAATAAAACAATTATATATCATATATATATATATATCATCTAAACTTATGTTATTCATAAAAAAATATATATATGTATGTGTATATGTGTATATATGTATATACAGTGAGGAAAATAAGTATTTGAACACCCTGCTATTTTGCAAGTTCTCCCACTTAGAATCATGGAGGGGTCTGAAATTGTCATCGTAGGTGCATGTCCACTGTGAGAGACATAATCTAAAAAAGAAAATCCAGAAATCACAATGTATGATTTTTTAACTATTTATTTGTATGATACAGCTGCAAATAAGTATTTGAACACCTGAGAAAATCAATGTTAATATTTGGTACAGTAGCCTTTGTTTGCAATTACAGAGGTCAAACGTTTCCTGTAGTTTTTCACCAGGTTTGCACACACTGCAGGAGGGATTTTGGCCCACTCCTCCACACAGATCTTCTCTAGATCAGTCAGGTTTCTGGGCTGTCGCTGAGAAACACAGAGTTTGAGCTCCCTCCAAAGATTCTCTATTGGGTTTAGGTCTGGAGACTGGCTAGGCCACGCCAGAACCTTGATATGCTTCTTACAGAGCCACTCCTTGGTTATCCTGCAGCTGTGTGCTTCGGGTCATTGTCATGTTGGAAGACCCAGCCTCGACCCATCTTCAATGCTCTAACTGAGGGAAGGAGGTTGTTCCCCAAAATCTCACAATACATGGCCCCGGTCATCCTCTCCTTAATACAGTGCAGTCGCCCTGTCCCATGTGCAGAAAAACACCCCCAAAGCATGATGCTACCACCCCCATGCTTCACAGTAGGGATGGTGTTCTTGGGATGGTACTCATCATTCTTCTTCCTCCAAACACGTTTAGTGGAATTATGACCAAAAAGTTCTATTTTGGTCTCATCTGACCACATGACTTTCTCCCATGACTCCTCTGGATCATCCAAATGGTCATTGGCAAACTTAAGACGGGCCTTGACATGTGCTGGTTTAAGCAGGGGAACCTTCCGTGCCATGCATGATTTCAAACCATGACGTCTTAGTGTATTACCAACAGTAACCTTGGAAACGGTGGTCCCAGCTCTTTTCAGGTCATTGACCAGCTCCTCCTGTGTAGTTCTGGGCTGATTTCTCACCTTTCTTAGGATCATTGAGACCCCACGAGGTGAGATCTTGCATGGAGCCCCAGTCCGAGGGAGATTGACAGTCATGTTTAGCTTCTTCCATTTTCTAATGATTGCTCCAACAGTGGACCTTTTTTCACCAAGCTGCTTGGCAATTTCCCCGTAGCCCTTTCCAGCCTTGTGGAGGTGTACAATTTTGTCTCTAGTGTCTCTGGACAGCTCTTTGGTCTAGGCCATGTTAGTAGTTGGATTCTTACTGATTGTATGGGGTTGACAGGTGTCTTTATGCAGCTAACGACCTCAAACAGGTGCATCTAATTTAGGATAATAAATGGAGTGGAGGTGGACATTTTAAAGGCAGACCAGAGAATGTCTAATATGGCGAGAAGTTTCACTCTCACTACACTTCCGGCTTCTGAACTGGTTGCAGTTCCACTCTGATTCCATATGAGGGCGCTCACAGGACGAGTGCAGAATGAATGGAGGTCAATGGCAGTATACCCCTCAAAATCCACTTTTCTCAGGATATAATTTTTTGTCTAGTAATTTGAATGTTGTATTCGAAAGGAGATGCAAAGAAATTACACATTGCTGGGTGTTAGATTTTTTAGAGTCACTTATTTGCTTTAAAAAAGTCTTTCAAAATGTCAATGACGTCAGAATGCTGACGTCATTAGCAGAATGCTAGCGTGTTATGGGCAACAACAACTCAACCTGTAAGAAATCAAAACGACATAAGTACTCGTTCATTCAACTTTCGACCTAAAACCCATGTTGAACTTGCAAAATCTACAATCACATCTGAGATTTCTCAACGGCAATCGGGTGAAAGAGACAAATTTAGCCGTCTAGCCCCATTGACTCCCATTCATTTTGCACTCATGGCGAGCGCCCCCAGTGGAACTCTGGTGGTACTACAACCAAAATTCGGTACAATAGGGCTTAATAGGGAGTGGACAGGCTCTCCGTAGACGGGCTCTGGGCAGACTAACAGGTCTTTGAGGGTCAGAATTCTAGCTGATAGACAGGTGTTCAAATACTTATTTGCAGCTGTATCATACAAATAAATAGTTAAAAAATCATATATTGTGATTTCTGGATTTTTTTTTTTTAGATTATGCCTCTCACAGTGGACATGCACCTACGATGACAATTTCAGACCCCTCCATGATTTCCAAGTGGGAGAACTTGCAAAATAGCAGGGTGTTCAAATACTTATTTTCCTCACTGTATACATATACATATATACACATACACATACATATACACACACACACATACATATACACACACACATATACACACACACACATACATATACACACACACACATACATATACACACACATACATATACACACACATACATATACACACACATACATATATATACACACACACACATACATATATATATATATATATATATATATATATATATATATATATATATATATATATATATATATATATATATATATATATATATATATATATATATATATATACACACACATATATATACACACACATATATATATATATTTTTTTTTTTATATATATATATATTCTTTTTATGATCACTATAAATTAAATAAACATTTCTGTTTCTAACTGTGAACAATTCATCAGTGCATTATTCCCCAAAGTTATATAACAATTTTTTTTTTAATTAATATTAATAAATTAATTAATGAATAAAAAAAATATATATATAATCTAAACTTACATCCAGCATGTTATTCTCAATGGATAAATAAATACATAAATACATTCTGGTTTAACAAGCACACTTTTCATGATCCCCATGGATAAAAGCAAGCCCATCCTATTTATTTGTTCTCTCTATCTGAATATCCCGTTTCACTCAGAAACACATTATGGAAGTGTACCTGGTCTCCCGCTGACTCTGTGTCTGCTTCTCTGACTTTCGTCATGTTGATTCTCCTCCAGATCCACAGGGATTGTGTTTTGGATCCTCTGCAGAAACATCGCGTGTGTTTGAATCCCTCCTGAATGCTTTTAAATAAAGCAGGGATCTGCCGTGCTCTAATGTACAGCCAGCACTCGCTTTAATAGGAGAACTGCTTTATGCAAACCTAAAAGTAAGACAACAACAGAGCCTGAAGGAAATTTTCATCTCAAAACTTGATTTAATTTCTAAGGCTGCCTGGGAAAGCTTTTAACACAGAAGACACAAATGAAAACTCCCTTTCACATTCTCGCTGGTTTAATTTAACTACTAACAATATTCAGCGATGAACAAATGCCATTTCCACCACATCTCAAATTACATTGGTTTAACATATTTGGAAAAATGTCTGACTCCTCTGTCTTTCTAAGGCTAATTTGATAGCTAGCATTTCATGATAAATGAATAAATACACACAATTCAATAACATTTTAACATCTTGACATTGACATTAACACACTAACTAACACACACACACACACACACTAAAAATAGTAAAGTAAAACGGAGTGATATTTACCTTGATTTTTTGGGGGGTTTTCTTCAAACATCACGTCTCATATTTCATCTCTAGCTCTTCACTGACACCTTGGTAAACAAACACACATTGGTAAAATTGCTGGTTTTGGTGACAATGATGCATGCCTGTGTCAAATTGATATCGGCTACATCACATTTCACATAATAAGTATTGATTTGGTCAACTTTCCAGACATTTAAATGTAAATAAAAAGTTTTTATACAAATCAATCTCTGGGACTGAAAATAAGACTGCAAGTGATTCATTATCTCTATCTTTATCAATATCTAATAGTCTTAGGTCACATCTAAGTTTGCCAGATGTCTCTCACAGCATTGAGGACGGTATCTTGGGTCAGAGCCTGTGTGAAGGCATGCGGAGAAGAGGAACTCAGTCAATCTGCCCCCTCCTCCATCACTCCATCACTCCACTGTCATTAATACCCTCTGTGGCACTGATGAATTATTCAACACACCTGTTTATTATGCATCAAATGCCAGAGCCAACTAATCAGGCCATGCAAGTTATCCTAATCAAAGGGTAATTGACAGGACACGAACAGCGTGACAAACGCGGAAGGTGAGAGAGAGAGAGAGCGATGGAGGGGCAGAGTTTTGCTCCAGGTTAAATGCAAAATTCAGCAGCGGTCAATAGCAATCTGAGAGAAAGCTCACGGGAGCCGAGCGGCGGTGAAGAGATCCACAATGTTGTTTGTGTGAGTGACGGCTTTCATACTAATGTTCTGATCGACTCCAGCTTCATGAGTGCAGGAGAACATCTCTGTATCACATGCGTGAGCTTGAATGAACACAGGAGTAGGAATGAACATGTTTTAGGAGACGAAATAGCAACATCAACTAAACACACCACTATATTTCCACATTTCAAAACAGTAGGGTAGAGTGGGGGAAAACGCCCCCCTTAAGGAAAATGTGACATAACAGTGAAACAAAACATAAATGTGACTAGAATTGCCATCCCGGTTTTGAGTGACTATGGCAGGAGTTATTCACCAAATATTAAAATTGCTCAGCCTTCATAATTAATTAGCATTTTGACTGAAAATATTTTTGTACAAAGGGGGCGTTTTGCCCCAGCGGTGGGGTAAAACGCCCCCCAAGGTGGGGTAAAATGCCCCCTTTCTGCAACCAGTTTGCTTCATAGATCAACAGCAAAATTAACAGACAATAGTTTTTAATCTCTGAAAGTAAAAGGCAAGTATTGTATAAACATGTATATATATTAATATTTATTTCAGCAATGTCCAAAATAGCCAAATTTAACTACCTTCCATCAGTGAGCTAACTTTGCTAGCAAGCTAGCTAGTTAATGCTCACTTGAGGTAATTTTTTATGTTTTGTTCAAATATTTTGATTTTACCACCTAGTTATACTGCATTAAGTGTAAAACAAAGGATTTGATAGACATAAATATTTTATCATAGTAATTATGATAGAGAGAAACTATGCCCCCAGGGGGGCGTTTTACCCCTCAGCGTAGGGGGCGTTTTACCCCACAAGCTATGACTTTTTAAAAAAAATGTTTAATTTTTTTAATATAATTATATTCCTTATAAATAACATATGATCTCAAACTACAGACTTCACTATTCATCTATCATACATCACTGTGATATCATGCAGAACAATATTCTCTTAAACACTTGTTTACTAATATCTGAAAATTATAGCATTTACCCTGTAATCCTCTTCTCTTCAAATATGTCGCTGGTGTCAGCTTCTCCATAGAGATTTGTATATCCCCGTCATCAACGTAGTGCATAGCAACAGTAAAAATGTATCTTGACTACTTTTAGTGGTTATTTTGGGAAAAACAGGTGGGGGGCGTTTTACCCCAGGGGGGCGTTTTCCCCCACTCTACCCTACAAATTAATTTACTAACTACAGTGGAAAACCTCTTTACAATAAATAAATACTATTATGTGAATATTTGTTTTAAATGAAATAGTAATTAATTCAAAATTATTTACATAAAATGTTTAAATAAATAAAATGTTTCTAAATAAACAAATAAAGATTACAATAAATAAAAATAAATAAATTATGGTGAAAATACCCCATAATTAAATGAAATAATTGACAAATGTATTTAAATAAATATATTTACAAAAGTAAATAAATAATTTAATTAAAAAAATGTAAATTGAACAATTAATAAAATAAATAAAGTATTTATAAATAAAAGCATAAAAATTCAGTGGAAATACCCCTAATTATAAATAAATGCATATTTATATACCCATTTTTAATTAAGTAAATGAACTGATTTTTACATACACATATTCAAATAAACAAATAAAGTGTTTCTAAATACATAAATAAAAATGAGAGTGGAAAACCCCCTTACAGTAAGTAAATACAGTTATTTGAATTTTTAAAATTATTTACATAAATATATTAGATAAAAAAATAAAATGTTTATATAAAAATAGAAATTACAGTGGAAAACTCCCTTACAATAAATACATAAATAGAATTATGGTGAAAACCCATCATTAAATACAATTATTTACATAAGTGTATTTAAATAAGATATTTAAATAATTTACATTAAAAAAAAATTGTTGAAAACCCCCTTACAATAAATAAATAAAGATACTATATTAATTAAATACAAATTAATTAATTAGTTAAATTATTTATAAATAAATAAAAATTATGGTGAAAATATCCATAATTAAAAATATTTTCATTTTTAAAATAAAAAATACATTATTTAAATAAACAAATAAATACAAATAACAGTGGAAAATGTTCCCTTGCATATAAGTAATACAATTATTTAAATAAATATTTAATTAAATAATGAAAGAAAGAAATACAATTATTTACATCAAACTATTACAAATAATCTAATTATTTGCAAAAAAATGTGGAAATAAATAAATAATCTTTGAATTTGGTTTGTAGGAATAGCCGTGGATTACGTCTGACTTCATTACACTGTTACCAAAGTCAGCTAATGCAAAATGAAAATATGATTCCCACTTTGTAGTTTTCAAATTTTGTACGGTTTCTATCACTTACACAGCTGCAGCGAACTCCAATTTCTCCAGTCATTTCAGGAGGCAAATTATCCTATAGTGATTAGAAGCCACTAGTCACCCGAACAAGATTTATGTAAATGTGAACCCCAACTGTCTATTACTGGAGACAAAACTAAAAAGAAATGAATAAAATATTCCGCAGCCAGAATCTAAAGGTTCATGTCTTTCTTTTTAACTTGTAGCCTTTACCAAATTGGGTTTCAGAATGCATCAAGGACCAAATTTGACAAATGAAGACATCAGTTGTGGATAAATGCACAAGTTTGTCTACTTGTTTTGGCCTTTATCGACTAATGAAACATTCAAGCACAATTTAAGGGAATGAGGTCAGGATCTCTGAACTAGTCATGATCTTTCCCTCATAGAATCCAGATTTACTTCCGTCTACAAGAGCCATTTCTGCATTCCGATAAGTTCCTCGACTCAATCAACCGAGAGTAAATTGCTTTTCCCCCTCTCATACGGTGTAGTCGCAAACATTTAGAGAAGCGAACAAAATGTTTTTATTGGATATGGCAGCAAACAGTCAGAGGTGTAAAGCTAGTGTGCATACCTAATGCGCCCTTACCAGAAGGAAATAGACTGTGATTATGATCTCCTCTGTTCTTACAGGTGGAAGGAAGTGATGTCATGTCCATCAGAGCTGATGCAAATCACTCTCTCATGAGCGCGCTGGGGAAATCAGCCTGCCACGTGTGAGTGTAACGGAGGCCAGCTAGGAAGAGCTGTGCAGGTAAACCTCACTCCATTGGCCTCAAGAGAGGAGAACTAACGACTGACGTTAAAGGCTGCGGTCTTTAGAGTCCTTGTTAGCGCTCCCGCTTCCCATGACGGAGACTCCAGTTCAAATCCTGGCTTGGAGCAGTGCGAGTAGAACCGGAGGGCATTAGCATCCTCATTAGCATGTCCGCCTCCTTTGCCGGTAACGCTGATTCGAATGCTGCTCAGATTGGTGCAAGTAGAACCGGAGGGGTTAAATTGGTGCCGTGACCCGAATGAAGTGAGTGTAACAGAGGCCAGTTGTGCGAGTAAATCTCACTCCCCTGGCCTCAATAGAGACGCCCTAGTGACTGACGCTAAAGGCTGTGGTCTTTAACGTCCTTGTTAGCGTGTTCACCTCCCATACCGGTGATGCTGGTTCGAATCCAGCTCAGATTGGTGCAAATAGAACTGGAGGGGTTAGATTGGTGCCGTGACCCGGATGGGGTGAGTGTAATGGAGGCCAGCTAGTAAGATCAGTGCGGGTAAACCTCACTCCCTTATTCTCAAGAGGCGTGCTAGCGAATTACACTAGAGCCTTCAGTCTTTAGCGTCCTTGTTAGCGCTCCTTCCTCCCATGACGGAGACGCCGGTTCGAGTCGCGCTCGGAGAAGAACCGGAGGGATTACACAAGTACTGAATTAACATAATTCTAGCAAACTAGCCCAGTATTTCTGATGAAGGTATAAAGGAAGTGTTGGTCATGTGACAAGTTGACAACAATGTGGAACGCTGTTATTTTATTAAATGTATAATATTAAAAAAAGTTTGTAAACATTCTTAAGAATAAAATTCTTCATAACTGCTATTTTCTTCTTATTTTCTAACTTAAGAAGTTAAGAATATTTTGTATTCCCAAAAACATTTAAGCGCATTCTTAAGTTTTGTCTTTAGAATAATTTTAAGTAAGTAGTAGTACAATAAGATGTTCTTAATTAAATATTAACTTAAGTTTTTATTTATTTATTTATTGCACAACATTTTGTCTTAGAATTTATCTTAAGACATGTCTTATTCTTCTTCCTTAAGAAGATCTATGTGAATCCAGAACCAAACTCTTAAAAATAAAAAAAGTTTCACAAGGGACAGAACCACCATTTTTGGTTCCCCAAAGAATCTTTCGATGTACAAACGTGAGGGACGTTTTTTTATTATCTAAGGAACCATTTTCCTCTATAAAAAAACCCTTTTGTGCAATGGAAAGTTTCCATCGATGTTAAAGATGCCAATAAAGAACCTGTATTTTTAGTATGTGCTGCACAGTATAAGTAGTATGTTAATTTTCCATCCGGAACATCTGAAACGCATCCTCTGTTAATTGGGAGATAATTATAGATAATTGAGATAATCAAGCAGAACGTATATTCTCTTCTATCTACTTAAAATACTTTTTTGTCGATTTTCCAATTGTAACTATATAAAGCTGCATAATGTAGCACACCAAGAAAGCTAATTTTATGTCATTTACTAAATCTAAACTGTCAGGCACATTGAATCCAGCTAAAAATGTCATTTATATTCATATGTAGAAATAATAAATCAATTCACCTGCTTGATTTGCACATTTGACTGTTTAATAATGTTCTTTCTTTCAGTTCTGCATAAATCCATGCGAGTCATTTTTCACAGGAGAGCTCGTCGTGAGGCTGTTCTGCTAATGTTTTTACTCCCAAACAGTGAACATCATCTCTGCAGGTGTTCTGCTGCGGACGGATTACGCAACACACACACGGAAGAGCTTCAGATATCTCACATATGCGCTGAAGAGAGGCTTCACCGGCTTCACGTTTTCAGCAGAATTTTACTGCGACTGACTCAGCCGTTCTGCACTAATGTCCACGGAGAGGAGCCTGACTCTCTGAGCCATTCCTCTGCCACACGCTGACCTCCATTAAATAGTGTCATTACATATCAAATTATTCATTTAGCATGATTAACTCAATAGCCAGGAAACCTTACAGGAGCATCCCAGAGGAAAACGATCAGCTGCTAACAGATGTAGACCAAATTAAACCTCAATTGGCCAAATATGTCACATAAAACCACATAACGTATGGCGATGTTTAACATACAATATTATCATTCCACTTGCTTTGCAGTGTATCTACACGTGCAAATAGTATGTAGTATGCGATGCTAAATGTTTCAAATCACAGCATTTAGGTTTGTGTACCAATGTCTAACTTTGCTTTTTGAGTTAAGAAAAGTAAAAATTAATATTGTTCATCCCTATTTCCCAATTTCCTATTTCTACCTGTCAACCATGGCGACTGCTGGTAGACTGCCATTTCTGTTCATGTCATTTTCATGTACCTTTATTGAGAGCCGCGGGAATGTCAGCGGTAATTAAACAGCATGAGATGTCTGACCAGCTGTTGCCCTCACATGTTGCCAAGTGGGTGGTTTCACATTGCATTTTAATTGTTTGGTGTTGGTTGCCCCAAACTCCAGTCCATTCTGGAATCAAAAAGAATATTATAACGCTGTGTAATGAAGGGGGGAAACTGTTTACCAGCCGGTGCAACAAGTGTGACATTCAGGGACCTGCTGGATGTGATTACGCCATTGTGTTTTTCCAGCAATTTTTCATTAAAATGCCACAGCAAACACTAGAAATGGTGCAATCAGATGCACACGTTGTAGCTGCAAACCCCGGTGGCTTCATAAGGTAAATCAGGATTTTAATTCATTTGTAAGTGGGCTGGTGTGAGATCAGGTCCAGGATTTGTAGCCATGGATCATGTCGGCGCGCAGCATACGGTGTGAGGAAGCGTCTCTCGGCGTGAGAGCGTGTCAGGTGACTGTGACTGCATCTATAATGCATGACTGCTGCCATAACGACAGCGAGGGAGGAGCTCTGTGCCTCAGTGGGACGAGGGCTTTAATCAGGATCTCATGAATTATGCATGAGTTCCTCCTCTTCTCATGTGGCTAACGACTGAGGCTCTTAATGCAGTCGCGAGCGGCACGACGTGACGCAACAAAAGCAAGTAGAACCAAATATAATCAGTGATGCTGTCTAGTAGGGATGCTAACGATCAATCATCGATTGATTAATTGTTGATGATGATGTCTTAATCGATAATCGATTGAGCAAGGTCATCATTATAAAGCGTAGGTGTGTGTGTGGCTCATGCGCAAAACGTGCAGCAAACACACGAGGAAAAATGAAGCGAGCGCGCTGTAGTTATGGATTCTAAATGTGTCTTGAAGACATGCCATGGATTAGATAGGCTTGCTGTTTATTTCTAAACATAATTAACCAAGGGTCCAAAAAACCCTCCAAACAAGTGATTTTACTGAAAATAAGAACTACTTGCTTGTGTAAACCCCACAACAAAAGTACATTTTTACACAATCTAAGCGATCAAACCAATCCAAGCGTGCTCCAGCTGTATAACAGTGTCTGACTGTGCGTTCACACCGCCGCCGAGAGCGTCAAAGTGGCCGGAAGTCATTCATTTTCAAAGCGAGTCGGTGGCGAGCTCCGGCGAGGGCGGCGCGGCGCTTCTTGGACGGCGAGAGCGGCGAGAAGAGTTGAAGTCAGGTCAACTTTATGGTAATGAGCTATGATGCGGTTCTGCGGCAACCAATCGGAATGTAGAAGTCCTCCACTTGAGAGGATTCCAGAGAACGCAGTCAAGTAAACTTTGGTAAAAGTAAGCTTTTAATTGATTTATTTCGTTTGCAAACATGTCACTATAATTGTTAAGTTCAATTTCTTACTTTCACATTTAAAAGATTCCATGAGGTTAACATATATCCTACTTGGTCAGTCTGCAAAAATAACAATCAACATGCTTGTTTCCTTTCGGCCCCTTTAAATAAAGTTTAAAAAAAGACCAAGCATTCGATCTGCGTCAGAGCGTCCCCGAATCTTTCTACGGCGTCGTTGGCAGGGCGGCAGGAGCGAAGTTTGCCGCTCTCGTCGGCGGCGGTGTGAACGCACAGTGACTGGTGTCTACTCATTGTCCCTACAATACCCGAGATCCAGTTTCCATGATGTTGAAAAACACTGCACCATGATTTCGATGCAATCGGATCCCGGAAGTCCTGTTGCTTTAGCGAAGCAGCATGTCAATGTCACTCCGTCATCTACACACTGCCTTATGTAGCGCTTCGAGACCAGCTGCTCTAAATAAAGACATGTGATCTACTACAGTTTACTAATGTTTCAAACCAAAACCACCAACACGTGGCGCAAAAGCTTCATGTTTATACAGCAAACACGTGTGTCGACGGCACTTTTTCATACAAATACTTGGTATGGTTTGGTCTCTAACTGAAACTAATATGCTTGCTGTATTCTGCTAGTTCAACTAAAAATGAAAAACGTTTTATAGTTTTTGGCCGTTCATTTAAATGACAACAGTGTTTTGGGGGCCTGAAAATGCAAACTTTTCAAATCGTGTTTCAAAGTGCAAGCTTTTGATAACGATACCGTTGTCATCTCTGTGTAAACCACAAAAACTTGAATTTGTGAATACGGTGACATCATGCGTATTACGTGTTCAGTCTATAGGAGCCTAATGTTTCTTTACAAAGTGACATCTCCATCTACTGGCCTGGCATGAACACTACAGTGTTTTCAGTCGTTTTTGCAGGATCATTTTGACAACGTTGTCGTCTGTATGTGGAAAAAAGCAAAAGAAAAACCTTTCCGTTTTTAGTATATCGTTGTCGTGGAAATACCCTAAACGTCATTTCTAACTAACATCACTCAGCTAGTTATCTACATAAATTCCATTACACAAAACAAGAACTCAAAATGGGCACTACAGGTATTTACTATCTTATTGTGATTATTAAAATAGTGTCAACCAAATAGCAAACCAACCAAATCCTGGAAAGCAGCCGGCTGTGACCACAATCAGAGGTCTTGAAATTAATAGACATGTTAATTTTCTAACACCTGTTCCTCAAAAACACCTGTTAGATAATTCATCTCGGAGCAAGACACGGCCTCAATCCCATAATCCTCTGCTTCATTCTCTCTGTGACGGCTATCAGACATTCGCAGCCTGACTTAGACAAGCTGTGTCAGTGGCATTAAACAGATTACTCTAATCTAAATTGAAATGACAACGAACAATAATGAAGCTCTCTGAACGTCTGAAAGGGGAGTTTGCATTTCAAATATATGACTAAAGAGATTCAACCCATCGTGTGAGTGAAACGACTCAACTAAACATCAACCTGTACAAACCTCTACAGAGAGAGAGAGAGAGAGAGACAGAGAGAGAGAGAGAGAGAGAGAGAGAGAGAGAGAGAGAGAGAGAGAGAGAGAGAGAGAGAGAGAGAGAGAGAGAGAGACTGTGTGAAAGAAATTGAATTTCTAAGAAGAAAAAAAAAATCCTACAATAATCCTGTGGAAGCCTTGACCGTGAAATAGTTTTCACAGAATCTTTGATTGACAGAATATGTTTGGAATGACATACTATTTCTGAAAGAAGGTGGTATTAATTTTCAGCATGCATGTAATAACCAGATTACCTACTACTCTACATGTGAAAGATACACAATATTCACGAACCATTCAGAACTGAAATCACCATTCAATTCAATTCAATTCCTGAACCTGAATTCCTGAGTTGTCAAACAACATGTCGAATCATAATTTAAATTTGAATTAAATGTAGCAGAATTAAAACAGAGAGAAATTCATAGAACTGTTGTATTTTACTGTTGTAACAGTATTTCCAAATCATTAGATTTGGTATTAATAATCAAATTGTTTGACATATAGTAAAGTGTAATTTATTTCTGTGATCAAAGCTGAATTTTCAGCATCATTACTCCAGTCTTCAGTGTCACATGATCCTTCACAAATCAGTATAATATGATGACTTGATGCTCAAGAAACATTTATGATTATTATCAATGTTGAAAACAGCTTCAATTTTTTGTGGAAACTGTGATGCATTTAATTTTTCAGGATTCTTTGATGAATAGAAAGTTCAAAAGAACAGCAATAGAATAATTTGTAACATTATAAATGTCTTTACTGTGACTTGATCAATTGAATGCATCCTTGAATAATAAAAGTAATAACGGTAGTGTATATATTGCTTTAAAGTGCAATTCAGCAAATTCCTCTTCCTGTCATGCCAATTCATTTTCCAACTCAACATCCTGCGGGGTTAAATTCAATTAATATTCTATCCTCCTGACTGAAAGGAAGTCAATCCTGGTGGAAAGCTGCATCCCACAATGCAATTCACTTCACCAGACCTTTAATGCACAATTTATCTTAAAATGCATCATAACTGTATTTGTTTGAGAGAGGATAACTGGATGCCACTTACTGAATTAAACATGCAACATAGTGCAGTTTGAAACGTCTGTGCTGCATATTGCATGTGGTTTCACCTACTGTACTTAGCAGTTTAAGAAACGGCATCCATTAAGGACAGCGAAACAGCACTTCAACGCTCATGGTTCTCCGGCTCCTTCCTGAACACACACATAACATCAAAACATCTGACCGCAAGATTTCATAAAATCCTGACTAATGCACATTAGATTTGCATTGAACCAAAAGGGTTAAAACCGATGTCCTGTCCCTGTTATTAAAACCAGTCCTCTGTAGTTTTCCCCCAAAAAACATTGATCTGTTTTGACAGATGAAAATTTGATGGCTGAAATAAGAGGCTGGAGAAATGACAGATATATCAGGAGAAGAGAAAGTGAAATCAGAGGAGAGGAAAGATTGGGCACCCCAGCGATAAGATTAGATAGATTCGAGGAGCGAGAGGAGTCACATCCTATTCTTCTGTCAGGAAGCATGTGACAGATTCTCGCTCTCTCACTCTGACAAATTGAATTTAGCAGTTTTGACATTTTATCCCAAAAAAATGAATTTCACAGCTCTGAAATGCCGTCCCATCCTGCCTTTGGCTCAACATCCATGATGACGTTGACTGAGCGATGGTGACAGATGGAAACAGGCAGGGATTGGGTCATGATGATGATAATAATAATAGACAGAAGAAAAACTTGTTTTTTCCATAAACCTGTACATCAATATCATCATCTGCTGTTTTGCTTCAGGCGAAAGATTTGAGTGCAAAAGATTTGTCGAAATTCATTGTATTCATAAAAGAATAGGCAAAAAGTACCAGATGACCAACTTCTCCGGTGAGATTCTGATGTGTATTCTGATGGACACTTAACTTTCCCATGAGGCCACAAGACAGGATTTGTGAATAGCAGTGAAGCGACATAACTGGCGCTGGTCACATGATAGTATAAGATTTCAGGCATAGCCTTGCACCCAATTTGGCATGCTCTTCGTCAAATTCCATGATCCAATCGTCTTGAGCCAAGAATTCAGAGAAAAAAAAATAATTTAGTTTCTAGCCCTTAAGGTTCAAAAGTTATAGGCATAAACGTAAGGGCAAATTTGGCCAGTTGGTGGCGCTAGAGGTAATAAGTCAGAGACTCCAAATTTGCTGTGTTTAATGTTCAGACTGTCCTCTATAAGAGTGCCAAATTTAATAATTTTCCTGCAAGCGGTTCTATGGGCGACCATAGACTCAAGAGCCGAAGAAGAAAAATACATCGCCCCTAAAACAATGACAAAAACACACAACAAAATTACTAGATCTTTAACTGAAATTAAAATGAAAAAACTATTTCAAACTGTATATAATAAAATAGATATAGTTTCTCAATGATACTAAAATAACACTGAATCCTCTTTTGCCTAACTTGATCTAAAGTTTCTGTGAAGACATTAAAATGCAAGCTTTAACATGTTATCCTGCATCCAACATTTATGTCACGCAAGTGCCGGATAATGTTTCGTCAGATTACAGGAGCTGATATAGCAGAGAGCTCATAAATTCTGCCATTCTGATGGATTTATTCTCTTTGGTGAATATTACAGTTTCTTGTCTCTTTTATCCAAAGTAACTTACAAAATGACATTTCCAAGGATGTCCAATGAGTTTCAATGTACCTGGAGAAGGCCGTACGTTCCCATTCCCATTCATCTCAACGACGGTTGCCATGATCTTCAGTGATGCGCACCACGTCTGAACTTCTGTTTATGTTACACTAAATTAAATCTGTTCATCATATTGTAAGGGTATCCACTGGAGGCAAGTTATAAAGAACCCAAGTGCAGTTTATTACAAATAAAACAAAACATGAAACAAAAACATGGCGTGGCATGAAAACAAAAACCAAGCATGAACTTACACAACAGCAGAACTACACGAAACAATACTTGACCAAAACACATGGCAAACAAGAGAGCTTAAATACACAAACTAATGACAAGACAAGGGACACCTGTGAACAATGAACAGACGATTAACCAATGACAAGACACATGGCAGGATCACAAGACAAACAGGGAATCACATGACAAGACACAGAAACATGACAACGACATGAAACGTGACCAAGACAAGACCAAATCGTGACACATATAAAGCGATCAAATCTCTCCAGAAAGTTTGGTTTAAACCGCTCAATTCATATTGATTAGTTTTACGATCTCTTTCTGAACTGAAGCGTCAAAGTGGTAGTTGCGTAGCTGTCAATGGAGGGACAGAAATCTCTCAGATTTCATCAAAATTATCTTCATTTGTGCTCCGAAGATCAACTAAATTCTTACGAGTTTGGAACGACATGAGGGTGAGTAATTACTGACAGAATTTTCATTTTTGGGTTAACAATCCCTTTAATACATTAACTAACATTATCAATGAGCAAGACTTTTTTTTTTTTATACAGTATTTATTCATTTTTGTTAACGTTAGTTAACTGTTCATTGTTAGTTCATGTTACCTCAGAACCTTAAAAAGTAACTTTTGATTTGAATAATGTATCAGTAAATGCTGAAATTAACTTTAGCTAAGATTAATAAAGGATTTAGATGCAAACTTATAGTAAAGTGTAGCCGAATTATGCTTAAACAACTTATGTTTCTTGGTCAGAATATAAAATAAATCCAGATTTCAAAGTTCTGCTACAAGACTAACCCAACCTAAACCTGCAGATATTGTATAACTGCTCCAATTCCTGAACTATCAAGACGCTACGATTCCAGATGGCATGAATATTTGATTATTGTTCGTTTTTTCAGAGGTTTTGGTGTGCAGATGTGAAGAATTAAAAGCGCAATATTAATGGAATCCGTCTGCGCAGACTTTTGGAGGATTTTGTGGGTGTTGTTCCAGGAATAAGTCTTCATTTTGAGAGTGCGATCATTTGGCTCTAGCAGAGAAGAACACGGAACAAGTCGGAGACAAATATCTACCACGGCAAATTATCAGCCATCTCTGAGCCAATTACACGCAGAGATGAGTTTTAATAAAAGTGAGCCGACCTCCGTCTACCCATCATCCTCTGTGAATGTGCTTCTCGTGATCACAGAGCTGACTGTGAGCCGTTTGATTTTGTTTAGCTCACCAGTGCTGCCGAGAGCCTCTCACGGAGCTGCCAAACAATCTCAAGTGTGTCCACTGTGTAAAAGTGACAGATGAACCGTCAGTCCTCTGGCCGAGGGTCCTCTCACACTCATAATCAGAGTCTGATTGGGGAAAAATGCTCACTTGATTCCCAGGGTGCACTGCTTCAGTCTGGACTCGAGGACACACTGCAGCGCAACCACTTCAGGGCATATTTCATAAGACATTCGGCCTGTGGACAGAATTGGACAATTCAGAAAGTCAACACGAAATCAGAAGGAATCTATTACTTTTCATAAAACACATTCCTGCTCTTATATTGTGAATGATTCATCCATGCATGTTCCTTTCCTGACCACAATCCAAGGCTGTCTTGAACATTTTTGGAATGGTCTTTTTGATTTAAATATGTAAAGGACGCCTGCCTTCACGCAGCGCACACACAACAGGGGCGGAAATTAATGGGGTCAAAAATGCCACCAAAATTAATCAAAATACTTCCAAAGACCAAGATATGCTGCAAAAAAAAAAAAAAAACGATTTGTATAAAATTTACACAAGCAAAAGTGTTGTTTCCCCGAATATCAGCACGTTTGCAAATGTGATAATGTTTTTATACAACAATTCAAGGCAAACATTAGGCTTTTAGGTGACTTACATTTTAGACACTATATTGTCTGGTTTTGCTCTATTTTGCCAATTAAAATAGTTTCAAAATGTCGAGCCATTGTGCATCTCTGAGCAACGCAGCTTCAGTTACTGAGTGAATCCGCTTTTTAATGAATGATTTGACGACTTCCCTGAACGAATAAGTGAATCGTTCAATGACTAACTCGTTAAGACGATGATTTGCCGGTTTTAGTTTCATTTTATTTTAGCTGAGGGACTAAGGGAGGAAGATTGAATGCTGGTTTTGTTTTCTTGCTTTTATCTCGCTGAATATCCTATTTGACGCCTGCATCTTATTAAGACCGTAAAAATGGTTGTGAATCAACAGTGTTAGTAGAACTAACCAAGCGGGTTTTAAACAGTATAGATTTGCATAAGTGTACTGATGAAGAGCAACTCTTCTGGGGTCTGAACTTACAACCTTTCAGTCCAGATCTTTATCAACCACATAATTTATTGTAGCTCTACTGTATATATTAACATATAAACATCTGCTTGGTAAAACCCACACGCTTCTACTGAACGTCTTCTGTAAAAACGCCACTGATGCGGAACTGAAAGTTGAAACAACTGATCATGGCGTGTTGGCACATCACTGCTCTCATTATATCTAGAGTTTCCTGAAAACACACCTACAGATTTCCTGAAGCGAGACTTTCACAAACAAGAAGTTCATGATTTGCTCGTGTGTTCAGCGTCGGAACAGAGTGGATTACAGTCAGGTGACATATCAGGGTCCGCGCTGGATGTTTTCAGTCAGTGTTTAGTGAAATTGTCGGGTCCTAATGCACCGCAAAACCCACATGGCCTCTTTCTCGCTCTCGCCTCCTCCTGTCCATATCCAGTTCAGAAGAGAGGCAATTTTTTCCTGCTGTTGCCATAGTGATTTGTGTAGCAGTACGTCTCTCAGGAGGAGGCAGTATATGATTACAAGAGAAAAAGGAAAAGCCTCTTTGATATGACAACGATTTATGTTTTTAATCAGAAGGATTGAATATCACACAATACTTTGAAGTGCACACAGATGCATAAAAATACCTGACGCCCCGTGAAATCTGACCTCCGGCGTGACTGGCAAACACATTATTATTAATATTTTGGTTTGGGGGTGGTCAGTCTGGCGTTCATCGATTGACGTGCATTTGGACTGGAACCGGTAAGATTTGGGACTTTCAGACTCATCATTCAGCAGATTGAGCGAGATCAATGATGAAATTAGACGGCACATGTCGCCTTGAACACAATGACACTCATTTCTTTCTTGGCTGCTTGGAAAATGGAAATTCGTGGTTAAAAACATTTCCAGAGTAAATGTAAATATTCTAAATATATTTATGAGCCAGACAAGCTGTTCTAATGAACGCCGTAGGCTTCTGATTTTGTCTGTGCTGCAGTTGAACAGAGTAAATATTTGCTTTAGTAATAAACTAGCAAAGCTCATGCAGCGCATCCTATAGATCCTGCTCCAACGACAGCATTAAAACAAGACAGAGGACACATCCAGCCCCGGCTCTTTGCTTTGAGGATTTGTTTGGCCCCATAAGGGAAATAAAATCCCAAACGAGATCCCTATTGTTTCTCGCAAACAGTAATGAGTTTTCTCCTGGAAAAAGACCCTGTAATATGAAATTTGACTTAAAAATAAAACATAAAGGGACAGTTCACCCAAAATTTTAATATTCTGTCATCATTTTCTCATTCCAAACCCGTAAGACTTTCGCAACACAGAATTTAAACAGATTTAATATAACGAATATAAATGGAAACTCAACGGTACTTGTTTGACGAACTAACCTCATTGGTTCAAAGTGATCGTGTTTCTTCAGAAGACCGCTCTGTTAAACCGCTCGATTCATATGGATTTATTTTACGAGCTCTTTATGAATCAATGAAGCGATGGAAGTCTCTCGGTTTTCACATTGATGCTACAGAAGAACCTTTTAGAGAAACCATTCTTAAAAGAACCACGTTTTCTTAATTTAATAAAATCATAAAAAATATATACTTTTTCCACTTCAAAGAACCTTTAGTGCGACGTCAAGATTCCATGGATGTTAAAGGTTCTTCATGGAACCATTGATGCCAATAAAGAACTTTTAGACAAATCATCCAATTCTTCCAAACCAGAATGACCTGTCATTCACATTCACTGTATAGCTCTATACTTTTCTCTATACTCTGCAACTTTGTTTTTACACTCTTAAAACATTAAAGTTTCTTTACTGGCATTGATGGTTCCATAAAGATCCTTTAACATCCATAGAACCTTTCCATTGCACAAAAGGTTTGTTAAAGTGGAAAAAGACTTTTCAGATTGTTAAAATGTTCTTCACACTTTTTAAATAAAGGTTCTACGGCATCGATTTGAAAACCCTTTTGAAACCTTTATTTTTTTAAGAGTGTATTGGCTCATTTTAGTTTTATTACTCTTATAGAATTTTAAGATAAACATCAGAGGCAAAATTGATACTTAAATGAAAAATAACTGAGTCTCTCGAGGGCCCTCGAAGCTTGTAGACTGATAGATTGCACTTCAAATCTCTTCCCAAGAACTCCTTAAGTAAAACTAGAGCAATAAAAAAATGAAAAGGAAATATGTGGAAATTGCGGAGAGGAAAAAGTCTGCCATTACTCTGATTTTCACAGCAACAGTCCCCATGTAATTATGTAGACAGAATTTTGCACTTGTTAGCTGATTTTTCAAAGTAGGGCAGTCAAACAAACAGCCTCCAAAACCAAGCAACATTATTCAGAGAGACTGAGATAATTCTCCGTTTATTCTGACAGTCTGGCTTGTACGCCGAGAGCCAGTGTCGCTGTACATGACCCAGCTGCCTGGCACATTAGCAAAATGACCATAAACGTGCTGTTTACGCTGCGAGCGCTTCCCTTTCGCCCAGGCGCTGAACAAACTCTCTGCCGCTATAACATCTTTCTCTCGCTCTCCCATCTCACGGCTGAATAATGAAAAGAATTACATGTCATGCATGTTTAATGCGCCTTTTTTATTGCACCCAGAAACTTGCGTATTGCAACAAAAGTTAATGGCTCTTGCAAACGAGCGAGGCAGATGACGGACGTTTCTATTGGCTGACGGCGGAGAGGACTGACTTAAATGAATGACTCCCAGCAGGCAGAGAAAGAACGCCTTTGGGAAAACTCTCAGAGCGTTTCTCATCACTGCGCTGCCCGCAGATTGAAGGAGAATCATCCATGAGCCTGCAGTGAGCCGGAGAAGAGACTCAGATCTTGTTCAGGTGGGCGGCAAAAGTCAGATTTTATTCTTGTTATGTATTTGGTTTATATTGTGAACCAAGTAGCTTCCAGACTAATCCTATTAGAGTTCATAGCTATTGCTGTGTATGTTTGGATTTATGTTGAAACGCACAATAAGGCCCTGTTTACACCTGGTATTAAGTTGCGTTTTGGTCGTTCGGATCACAAGTGGGCGACGCTAAATACAGGTTGAACGATGTCTAAAATTGTGCTTGTCCACTTTCAACCCCTTCCAGAGGTAGTCGAAAAAAAATGCATTTGACCGAATCGCTTTAGTAGTATAAACGCTCATGCATTCGAACAGCCACAAAAGACGCCTACTCTCCGCCTACTGACCTAAAACACAAACATTATGGGAAGAGCTCTAGCCAGACGGGATTTAAACTTTGTCGGCTGGAGACCCAAGTTTGGTTTGAAGAAAAACATATCAAGCACAGTGTTCTCCCACCATTCCTGATTTCTAACACACACTCTCAGCATTTGGTAAATAAGTATTTGTATGAAAAGTGCAGCCGACGCACGAGTAAACATGATTTCGGTTTGCTTTGAAGTTTTGGTTTCGAAGCATTAGTAAACCGTAGTAGATCACACATCTTTATTTAGAGCGGCTGGTCTCGAACGAGCCCAAACGATGACGGAGTGACATTGACATGCTGCTTCGCTAAAGCAACAGGACTTCCAGAATCTAGTAAGTTAATTCTTTTCTCCGGTCACGTAAAGCTGTAAATAAACTTCGAAAATCGAAAGATCTGAAAAATCCCATACATTTACCTACTCATAGGCCCTTTTCCTTTGAAAAATCAGGACAGAAGTGGTGGAAATTGGAATAAGAGTCCATGGATATAAAATGATCTTCACTGAACCATCAATGTCAATAAAGAACATATATTTTTAAGAGTGTATAAATGTATTTGTAGGTACATTTTACAATCATATAAGCAATTATTTGAAAATAGTTGAATAAAGAACCAAATGAAACTGATATAATGTCAACTTAGGTAGACGTGTTAAATAAATGTGATGACATATTTTATGACATTGATTAAATAAATTCAATAAATTCAACCTAATTCAATATTTTATAAAGCTCAAATGATTTGTCCATCTCTAAAGTTGTTATGCATACATTTTAGACACTGCCAGTATGTTAACATTGTATGCGACTTCTTAGCGTATGAATGTGTAAAAAAAAAGTAGGCTAATGCCAGCAATGCTTATGTTGACTTATGAGTTTGAGATGTGAGCTGTACACAACACTACTGAAAAATCATCTTAAACCTGCCTAAGCTAGTCTAGTTGATCTCCGAGTCTGATCGGTTTAGGTTTAACAGGGAATGACAGGATTTTAAATTTTCCACGCTTTCTTTCTATGATGACAGCTTTTCACAGTAGCCGTAGAAGAAAAAAACGACAGTAAATCCAAAAGATCCGATTTAAAAAACAAATCTTACTCAGGGTCACGTGTTATGTGCGAGGAATCCAATCCACCCGCTTGTGCAAATTCAATCATATTTCACACACAAGAGAAGCGATAGTTAGATAGTTAAACATTTATCATTTTGTCCATCAACTTGAATGGATATTGTTTCAGTGAGCTTGTTGCAGTGGATTCTGGGATGCGTTAGACACTGGCCAAAATGCAATTAACTGTAAACATGTTCATTTAAACAGCATAAAACAGAGCCAGCATGTCTTAGAAAGTTTACAGGATGCGCTTTAGGATTCAGATCCACAAACCAGCCCTTGTTCTTTCTCTCTGTCTGTGCAGAATCAAATACGAGGGTCCATGTTATAGACGGGCCCTGCGGGTTCATCTTTAGAAAGAGCTTTGATCTACACTTCAGCCCTGGAGTTTGATTAGAAGCCTTTCAGATCAAGAGTTTCTCTAATTGCACAAACACAAATCAGAGAAACTTTCCAAAGTGCATCACTTTCTGTAATCTGCACTTCTGTAGCATTTTCACGACCAGTCAAAAGTTATAAATAATTTGTGTGTGTTTTTTTTTCTTCTCCGTATGAAGAACATTTAAAAAAAAATCTAAAGAACCTTTTTTCACAATAAAGAACCTTGAAAGAGTCCATGGATATAAAATGATCTTCACTGAACCATCAATGTCAATAAAGAACCTTTATTTTTAAGAGTGTATAAATGTATTTGTAGGTACATTTTACAATCATTGTAGGTTTTCCCTAAATATGCTTCCTTTGAGTTCTATTTTTGGAAGTACAGTGTTTCTTACCAATGTTACGCTGATGATTTTCAGTTTTATTTTTTGCGCATTCCAGATGTTCTGTCTGGAGTTACTGGGATTCCCGTTTAACATTTCGCCCTTGAGCACGACGTTGAACCCTGTGGTGTGTGTCCTGTCATTATGGATAAAAACCCATGTTTGCTAAATGACACATAACCATAACCCTGTTGTGAAAGGGAGACAAAGTTATGAATCTCCATAGTGATGAAATGGATTAAGCGTGATTCACGCTGGTTAATGTCTAGAGAGGAGATGAAGGTTATTGAGATGTTTATTGCTAAAGACAACACAGAGATGTTAATGCGTCCACACTGACCAGCACTACTCCTGCAACGTCTCATCTGTGAGTTTGCATTAATGAGCATCTTCTCATTCTCAAGGTGAAATTAAAACACAAACACAGTAATAAACAGATATGTTCCTTGACAGCACTAAACTTGCTCTCCACAAACACTAAGTGCTCATTAAGATTACTAGTCAGTTGTGTTTTATGTAAAGTAGCCAGCTTTTTAATTCAGAAAAACACATAATTGTGTCATTTCACTCACACGCTGAGTTAAGCTTTGCTTTTAAAGCCCCACATGAAACTGTCAAAAACAAGAGGTTAGGAAAGTGAACATGTTTTGCTGGGAGTAAAACGATTAGAGAGTAAATCGACATCTCACTTCGACCCTCTGTCTCAGCTGAGGTCAACAAACAAACCCATCATTACTGCCTGAAGCTGCAGAATAACAGCATTTATATTTACACCTGCATATCCAAACATCATCTGACACTCTGTATAAAGTCTGCAGCTCATTCTGACCAAGATCCGTCAACATGACATGACCAAAACAACTCTTAACGCTAATTCTAAAACAAACACACACATCAACAAACAACAACAAACCAATCCGCAATGCCCTGTGCAGAAAACACCCAAGAAACCAAGAAATGTGTGTCGACTTTGTAATGAGCATTTCTATCTGTCCAAAAGTAATACGTTAATTTTAAACACATTCCATTCTTCTCAGAACTTTCTCACAGCACTGAATCTGCACTGCACATCAGTTGTTTGCTTCCTATCTAAAGGAAAGGACATTTGCTGTGAACATAGGACATTTTTCCTCCAAATCGGCCCCTTCAGTGTGTGGTGTCCCCCAGGGGTCGATTCTGGGACCACTGTAGTTTTCCCTAAATATACTTCCTTTGAGTTCTATTTTTGGAAGTACAGTGTGTCTTACCAATGTTACGCTGATGATTTTCAGTTTTATTTTCCAGTGACTTTGAAATATTGAAAGAAATATTGTTTGGACAATGTTTGTGAGTGCTTTAAATGACATTAAGCTTTGACTATTAATTTCCTTCAATTGAACGAGAGGTTCTGATTATGGGCCCATTTAATAAGCAGATTATTGTTATTGTTGAAAGTTGCTTCTTTCATCTGAGATCAATTAAAAAAGATAAGCACTTCGTCATCAGAAAAGGTTTGAAAATTGTGGTCCATTCATTAAGGTTAGATTATTGTAACTCTTTATACATTGGTCTCCATCAAACTGTGTTAGCGTGACTGCAATTGGTGCAAAATGCAGCAGCACGGCTGTTGACTGGGATGAGAAAAATGGACCATATTACTCCCATACTAGCCTAGATACCTGATACCTCCCATACATACTAGAAATTTCAGATCAAGTTCTCCTTTATGCTTATAAGGCATTAGCAGCTCATGCTCCCCAGTATATTAATGATATTCTCTTCCTTCACTCTCCAAATAAAGCTGAATGATTGGTTCAGAATATTATAGTATAAATATACAGATGTGCTGGTGGATATCTAGTTTACTTACTATTAGATGCTATAAAGATTCCAATGCCACTAACCTGACAAATGCAATGACTAGTTCTTCATTAAAAGCGATCTATAGTTGACGTCTAGAAGTTGCATAAAAAAGCCTGTTGCGCAAGATTTTTGTGAGACCTCTTGCCCTTTTCACGGTTGTTATGCATCAGACAGTGATTGCGGGTCTGACACAAACATGACCCGGGTTCCTGGAGGCTTTAGTTGACATGTTCACCTATAGCAGGACGTGAAGATAAAACAAGGCAGGCTGTTGCTCAGGGCTCCTGACATGTCATGTGGGCGTTTATTCTGAAGCTGATTGGCCATCTGCCCCACAGGGTGGAAAGCAGAAGAAACGTTATCCTGTTATAATGAGGGTTCAAGAGCAGTGCATGCTGGGAAAGGGAACAGTCTGAGCCGCAGGTGACGACTGATGATTACAGGAAATTAACAGGTTTAGAATAACTTGTCAGCTAACAAGTCTGACACAGCAGGATGTGCAACAGTTGAAACTAAACTACAAAAGCAACCCTTTCAGAGATCCTGATTATTACTACATCTTATGACTTGACATCACCTTAAGCTCATTTACGTATGTCCACCCATCTACATTTACATTCAGTATTCAGTACGTCATTTACATACAGTATTCACCAACTCAACCTGCCTTGAAAAATGACAGTAGCTATGATTCCACCCAAAGCTGTGCTTTTAACTTATTTAACTTATTTCCACCCCGTGTTCATCAGATCAGTCATCTGATCTTTTCAGGCAAAAGGCAAAAATCTTTAGCTTAGAAATCTAGACGCACCCTAGCGGCAGCAAAAATGTGTGTCGTCTAGCAACTTTCCGTTGGCTTGCGAGCTGGAAAACCCAAACTCTAGTCAGGCCAATCACATCGTGTATAGAGTCGGTGGGCGGGCTTAACATGATGACGGCAGAGTTGCGACGGTACCGTGTGAATTCCCTGCTACTTGAAAACTAAGAAGAGCTGCTGCTGGCGAACAGCGGTCTTTCCAATCGGCTTTGGCCGCGACTCTGGAAGACTTTGGAAGACTAGCTTTTCTTTGAGAAAAGAACAAAGAATGGCACTGAAGTCATTCTTAAAAAAGGAAGATGTGTTCGTAGTTTTGCCGACCGGATACGGCAAAAGTTTATCAACTAGCTCCGCTGGTGGGAAAACGCTCTGGTTGATTGTAGCGCTGTCCTATTGTGTGCAGAGGGAATATGAAAGACAACCGTTTATCCCGCCGCTCGGATTGAGCCCTGCCAATGTTGAGTTCCCAGACCCAACATCTTGATGTGGGTCTGGCTTGTCAGGCTAAAAAATCGTTTTAGGTTCTTTTGTTGCGCATCGAGGAATCTATTGCATAAATTTTTTTCCATCACAGTTGCTCAGTCTTCTTATCGGATAAAAAATTACATCAAATTTTATTCACATTTAAGATTTTATGTGCCTCTTTACATTTCCATTTAATGTTTTTTTTTAATTTGATATCCCAAAATGTGCATAACATATGCTGATGGAAACATAGCTGTATGTAAAGAAGTCTTCTTGATGATAGCAACAGAATATTAAATATGAGTTTAGCAAACAGAACGGTAACATTCTCTCATCTGAAATGAGTTAGTTAGCGGTTTGAGAGGAAATTAACGCGCATCTGTTGACACTGTGCTGTCAGATTATGCTGTCAAAATATAAACGGCAGTAAGACAACAAGGACGAAGACTTGAAAAGAAAGAGCTACAAGCTTGTAGGGAGAATTTACATTCACTCCAGCTCTCTGATGATTACAGCCTCTGTGAGAGAGTGTGTGTTGTGAGTGCTGATGACACACACTCACTCACACGCGCGCGCACAGACAAACACACTCTCTCTCTCTCTCTCTCTCAAACACACACACACACACACACTGTTGTCTGTGGAAATTATCAAGCGACTTTCACAAGGCTGTAAACCTATATTCCAGATTCAAACAGAATATTTTATATTCTTACTTTTTCTTTCTGAAATATGACCTGCACAAGACAGGTTATAAGTGATTCATCCACATTTATAAAATAAGACTGGATGTGATTACAATTATATAATCAGTTAAACGTATCATCATAGTCACATGTATAATAATTCTTTTTTTTTTTTTTTCAAACACTTCATTGAGGAGCAGATCGAAACATTAGTCTATGATAGATACCTAAAAATCAAGGCTGCTCGGCCGTTAGGATGGTTTTCTCAATCCCGCTCCCTCAAGATTATGTAGCGCTCCCGCCCAAAATATGTTCGATTTTTATCTAACCCGCCTGAAACTTTCACGCTTTGTCCCGTTCCCGCCTGCAAAAGCCCGTAGGAAGAGGTTTATGCTGATCTTTCAGTCCCGGTTCGGTTAGATTCTGTCTCGTTCTGGTGTCTTCTTCCACACACGATGCATCAGATCTCCAGTTACAGAGTTCTGCGCGCTGTTGTTATTATTATATAACTTTTTTTCACGAGTCGCTTCCCGCGCACATACAGTCCTGGTCAGAATTATTGGCCTCTTTGGTGAATATAAACAAAGAAGCTTGTGAAAATAAATCTGCATTGTTAATCCTTGTGATCTTTCATAAAAAAATAAAAAAATCACAAAAATCTCACCTTTCATTGAAGTAAAAGATTGGAAGATGGGGGGAAAATCTCTTTATGAAATACATGGTTTTCTTCAGTGAATGTTGGTCACAATGAATGGTACCCTAAGTGCTCAGTGACCCATTTTTGTGTTGATTTTGGATCATTGTCCTGATGGAAGATCCAACCAGGGCCCATTATAAGACTTCTAGCAGAAGTTTTTTTTTTTTTTTTTATCTGATGGCATTTGCTAGAATGATGCCATATCTGAACAAGATGTCCAGGACCTCCAGCAACAAACAGGCCCACAATGTTGATGTTAGTATATAATGTATTTGCTGCATGATTGTGTAAATCGCACTATGTAGTTCTTTTAAAAATTATATATTTGGATTATCTTTTTAGAAAGGTCTGACCAGGGACAGGGGTTGCAAATTCCTATTGGCTAGAAACCTTTTATGCAACACATCTACTGTACACATATTGTTATGGCTCTGACTGTGATAATTATGTATGTAATAATGTACACTGCATTGTCCCTGACAAATAAACTAATAAATAAATAAAAAACATTAAAGGTCCAGCGGTATATTTAACTGTGGGCATGGGGTACTTTTAATCCCTGTGTGACCCAAACCCATCTAGAGTGTTTTCTGCCATAAAGCTCATTTCTGTCAGGACCACTACCGTCAAATATGATTGACAATTAGCATACAGTTTGGATTGGCGGAATGGTTCCGTTCTGGGCGAGAACTCCCTGCGCATCCATGCAGCCTAGCATGGATAAGAGCAGGGAGAGCAGCAATAATCCCCCTACGGGTAAACAGAACAGAACCAACATGAAAATTTGCAAATATATTTAATTCAAGATTTAAAGTACAACATTATTCAATAATTATTCTGATTCAAGGGGAATCAGAATGTCAAATCCTGACTGGGCGAGAGGAGGAGCTGGGGATGGAGGAGGGTAATTTGCTCCTGAGAAACGCGATAGCTGCTGATAATACTGAAGGAGCTTATATATGTATACGGTGATAGGTGTCGTATTCCTATAGGTAGATGTGGATCAGCTGAGGGTCAGCTGATGCGAGCTTGACTAACGTGACCTGCCAGAACTGATGCTATGCTTGATTTTTTTGTTTCATCTGACCACAGAATCCGGTCCCTTTTGAAGTTCCAGTCGTGTCTGACAACTGAATATGCTGGAGTCTGTTATTGGATGAGAGCAGAGGATTTTTCATGAAACCCTCACAAACAATTTTTTTTTTTCCTTGGAGAGTCTTTGACAACTTAAAGTCTTACATTAAGTCAATATAGACACACGTCCTCTTCCATCTTTGGCTGATTGGGACTTCTTTATTATTACTCTGATGTTGGAAATGGGAATGTTTAATGGATCTTACAGCCAATTTCTATTTTGTGAAGGTCAACAAAGGCTATATTCTTTGGTTTTACTCATTGTGATTTATGATTAAGGGAATTTGGACTTTCATATTTATACTCCTGTGAAACTAGAAGTCATAGCTGGATAATTATGTTCCTAGTCACCCTGGTTTGCTGATTATTATTATTATATATATTTTTTTTAATATGAATGGGAATATACTTTAGATACACTAGATATTTTACTCATAATAATTTCTTGAGGTGCCAATAATTGTGGCCAATGTGTTTTGGAGAAAACATTAATTTCATAAAGAGAGCCCTGCCACCCGCCACCCGCCACCCGCCACCCGCCACTCGCCACTTCCATTAGTTTTACTTCAATGAAAGGTTAGATTTTTGTACATTTTATAAATGAAAGTTCAAAAGGATAAACCATGCAGATTTATTTTCACATCCATCTTTGATCATATTTACCAAGGGTGCCAATAATTCTGACCAGGACAGTATCAGTATCTTCCCTCCCTTAAAGTCCCCCTGTGGTGAAAATCCAGCTTTTAATGTTGTTTATGTGTCTATGTGGTGTTTTTAATATGCTTTAAGACAAACCATGTGTACATTCATAAGTCGACACCATTGCTGAGTATTTTCTCCTTAAAACTGCAGTGAACCAAAGACAGTCTCAAAAACACGCTTTGAAATCGCTGGTGTTTCTGACGTCACAAACTACCTTGTAACCAATCAGATCAACGTGTGATCGTCAACCAGTGGATCTCTGAGCTGAGTGAGTGAGTGGAGGCGGGGCTCATTTGCATATTCATAGAACCCCGCATACTAAATGAGGCAAGAGTGTCGAGTTACATTCAAGATATTTGAAGGCATGAATCATTTTTATTTTCAAGGAAAAAACGTTTAAATATGTAATTTTGGTGATCAAAGATGAGTTTTAAGGAATAAAATAACTGACTACAGAGGGACTTTTTAAAAACGTGTCCCGCGGCACACTCTGTTGCGTCGGGATGAATCTCTGTCTGGGACGGGGAATGAGACGCTGAAATACGGTAAAATGCCCCCCACTTGACCTTAACCACTGTGAGGCATAAAGTGTCAGGATGTGTTAGTCATATTGTGCCGCCGGACCACAGATTTAAAACACACCAGATAATCACACTCTTCAGTTCATCTCAATGCGCTTCAATGAAACCCAAAGAATGAACGCATTCACACACACACACTCCTGCTCTTATTGTGAATAATTCATCAGTGCACAATGAATATAATGATGCCAATTCAATGCAGCATTAAAACTAATAGTATAAAAACAAAAGCTAATTCAAAATATTAAATAAAAACTATAATAAAAACTAAAATAACACTGGTCAGAGGGCATGATTAATAAGATATTACTTTAATGCATCTATTGCACTTTGTGTAAACAAGATGCTCTCTGTATCCATTCACATCTACAGCATCTACCTTTTTACAGTCAATGTTGCTATCATATTTCTTAATCTAATAGCGCCAATTATTTTGCATTGTTCACAATTATTCATAATTTTATAAAAACACTTTAAAAATGAAGCGTTTCAGTCAACTAATGGAATTGTTCTCGCTGCATCTGAACTATTAAAAGACGATGCAGATTTGAAGAGCTCATTGAATACTCGCAGCATGAGAAATGAATCTCTTCAATAAACAAATGGTTCAATTTCGAGTTGCCTTTTTAGTGCAATAAAAGGATAATTAGGGACGTAACTGTCAAAAGAACAATTAGCATGTTAATGGATTTGCAAATTGATCTTTTGTACGTTGATCTGAGCTTGCTGATCCATCACTGTCTGCTGGAGGAAACTCTAATAGAGAAAACTCTAATTCGGTCTGTTGCTGCAGGGGATCAAACTACAATTAGAAACTGGATTCCTGGAAAACATCTCAGTTGAGCTCTGGACGCACAATTAAGGGGAAATATGAAACAGAATGTAACAGAAAATGATGCTCTGGTAACATTCTAACCTTGTTTCAGAAGATTCCATGAAGATTCCGTAATCCTCAAACGCTCAGGGATGCAGAGCACAGGAGGAGGAGGTACAGGATACAAAATTAATCTGAGCTGTGGGAGAGAAACATACAAACACACACACACACAAACATGCACACACGCACAAACACACACACACACACACACACACACACACACACACACACACACACACACACACACACACACACACACACACACACACACACACACACACACACACACACACACACACACACACACACACACACACACACACACACACAGACCTGTGCAAACTTGTTATTTGCACTCGGTTTCATTGCATCCTTTAATTGTGATAGTTTTGTCATTTTCTTTGTCATAAACACTTATTTTCCTAGCAGATAATGTTCATGTCATGTCAGCCATCTTTTGATCACAATGATTGTGGCATTGCAACAACAACAAAAAAAAAAAAAAAAAGAAAGAAAAAGAAAAGATTTTTGTCTTGTTTTCCAGCACAAACATCTAAACAATCTTAAATCAAGATACATTTACTGGAGAAGCACAATGACTGAAGACATTGAGTCTTGTTTAATGAAAGAAAGAGAAAAAAAAAAACATCACTTTAAAGGGTTAGTTCACCCAAAAATGAAAATTCTGTCAGTAATTACTCACCCTCATGTTGTTCCAACCATGTAAGTCTTTCGTTCATCTTCGGAACACAAATTAAGATATTTTTTGATGAAATCTGACAGAATTTTGACTCCTCCATAGGCTTCCAGTGTGACCGAAACTCACCGGCCCAGAATAGTTATTAAAACATCGTTAAAATAGTCCAAGTAACTACAGTGGCACTACATTAAGTTTATCATGCGACGAGAATACTTTTTGTGCACAAAAACAAACAAAAACAACGACTTTATTCCACTTTTCATTTCCTTCTCTCTGGGCCTCGTAGTGTTTTTGCGCTGCGCGTCTGTGTTGCACGTCATCACGCAACACACACATGACCGGCGTCGACCAATAGTGAGCCTACGTGGTGACGTGTAACACAGACGCGCTGCGCAAAAACACTACGCAAACCAACTAGACATCCAGAGAGAAGGAAATGAATAGTGGAATAAAGTCGTTATTTTTGTTTGTTTTTGCGCACAAAAAGTATTCTCGTCGCTTGATATACTTAAGATTGAGCCACTGGAGTCACTTGGACTATATTAACGATCTCTTTAATAACTTTTCTGGGCCAGCAAGTTTCGGTCACATAGAAGCCTATGGAGGAGTGAAACATGGCTCAGATTTCATCAAAAATAGCTTAATTTGTGTTCCGAAGATGAACGAAGGTCTTACGCGGTTGGAACAACATGAGGGTGAGTGATTACTGACAGAATTTTAATTTTTGGGTGAACTAACCCTTTAAGCTTAAAAAGGAAAACCTTCTAACGAAAGAATAAATGGATTTCCAGCACCAAAAATCCTCTGCTATAGATCTATACATCTCCATATGATCAGCGCCATCTTGGCTTGTTGTTACGGAAAGAGTGAAGCTGATTGGTTGGTTCTTGTCACATGACCTTGCGGCATTCTAAAAAGTTGTGTTTTTTCATCTCGATGCGGCCTAGAAAAAATGAGTGTTGTGATGCTCTATTGTCTACATTTAAAATAACAAACTTGAGCGCGCAAAAGATTGTGCGTGAACGGCCCCTTATACTAAAATAATAATAATAATAATAGTCAAATAACATGGGCAGAAATGATAGTGTGAGATCAGGGCTGGATTGGTTTGCAGAAGCACTAACACAAACACAACTCATCATAATCAGTGATGCTGTCTACACCGAACACCGCAAATTCCTGACGGTAAACTGATCTGCAAATGAATCTGCAGGGGTCACATGGTACAAGTAGGAGCTCTCAGGAAATTCCCAGCTTACAAATTGTAATCACGAGTTCGACGAGAACGTGAGTGCTTAAAATCTCGTAATTACAGTAATTACGACATGGCGTGAACGCACCTTTGAGTCATGTTGCACGTACATAGAGACTGGGGATTACATACTGTCATGCTGTTTTAATGGGACATCTCGAGACTCGCACCTGTAAGCTTGTCAATGCCAAAAACTGACAGTGTGAACGTTAGCTAAGTCAGCCAAGCAGTTCAAAATAGAAATCTTTGTTTGCAATGTGCATGGTTCACAGTATAACGGAGACAAATTAACGTTTCAGGTTATAATAATGCATTTTGATCACTGCAAAGCTAAACTTTTAATCTAACAAAAATATGTTGGCATAAAAATTTTTATAAAAAAACCCCTTTTCTATCTGAAATCATCCCGATATTATAATTAGACGTGGTATTTTTGGTAGCGCTGTTGCTTGCGGCGTCCCATCATTACGGACACATTCAGGATGCGTGTGAGGAAAAAGTGCAAGAACAGAAGACACAAACACCTCGTACAGTCAACCCACACAAAAAGTTTAATCCCCGTTCGTGAGGCATAAATGCTCCAAACTTCAGCTTTAAAGGCTGGGATCCGTGATGACGGTGGTTTTTAATGTAAAAACCGTACGCCAACACGCCAAATGTTTCGTAAAAAGTCATGTCACCTATGACTTACATATTTAGAACACATACACCGAGAGATTTTAATATACTTATATATGTATTTGTCGTTGCTGTCATTATTGGTCATTGGTCTTTTTCTTAGTTTATTTTTTTTTTCTTTTTTTTGTAACTGTTATTATTTTTTTTTATCTAGACCAGCCAGATACAAAACCGATTTTTAGGATACAGTCACATCAGCACAGAACCGGTTTAGAAACAGTCCATCCCGCTGCGAATCGTCCTCGTAGAAAAATCCGGTCCGTTCTTCCTGAAAGAGCAAACGCTATTTGTATAGATCTATTTTTTTATTCGGTATTGTTGTATAGACTGGTGCGATACGTATCAGTATATATCTCGTGTCTTCTGTGCAAAAGTCTTTGAAAAGTATTGGACATACACATTCACACACAGCGCTCACCTGAATGTTCATCACTGCGTTTTTGGACAAATTCAGTCCCTTCCTCCTCTTTCTGCACCCTTGGCATCACATAGTAAACAAAAAGACTAACAAAAGAGACAGACTGCAACATTTCCCTAGTGTTTGTGCCCACAGCTAGCATTATCCTCCGATGGTCGGTCTGTTAGATAAGGCACCGCTGGGCATGCTAACCGACTCTCTTTAGGACCGCAGGAGGAGGCAGGACAAGGGCAGACTGTGCTCTCAAATATGACACTGGACACGGGCTCCGTCCCAAACCCTAGTGAGCCGTCTACATAGGGAGCTGCGCCCGAACACGACGGCATGTAACACCGCTCACAGACTCCTCAAACTCATTTAGATGTCGCAAGTTAACAACACAGTGGTTCTCAAATGGTGCATCCGGACCTAAAAAAGGGTCTCGTGTCTCTTTTTGATGGGTCACAGACGGCAGGGAGGGAATGCAACTAATCATGTAATCATAAATGGTTTGGATGGTGAAATAAGTAGATTATCAACTTTTAAAGGGAGAAGAAAATACTTTCTATATCTTTTGTTGTTGATGTCAAAGGTCGTGTCCCCAATATGTCCATTCAAACTCTACAGTGATTTGTAATGCATTAATAATCAATCAATCAATATATATATAAATATATATATTTGGTTGCCTAAAATAAGTTGAAGTACTAAGATAATTAACTGAAATAAAACTACAGCTGAAATAAAAAGCTATGAAAAATTATTCAGAGATATGTTTAAAAAACTAATACAAATTATAAAAAAGCAATACAATAAAATAAATTTTTTTAATGAAAAAAAAAAAAACCTGAAAATATGAAAATGATAGCTTTTAAAATCAACATGTTTCTAACTTTTTTTTTAGCCTGTTTGCTTATAAAATTCATAAATCTTAACATACTAATAAGAATGTGAGATATTAATAGTGGAAGCACCACTAATAACCACATTTTGACAATATTGATAACGTAAAACAAATGCGACCCAGGTGACATTAAATACATTAGTAGTGAATCACTGGTGCGAAGAACATGAAATAATTCAAATACAATTTTGTATGATTCAAAATGTAAAAAAAAAATCTTTAGTCACTACTTTTAATGTAAAATCTAATGTAAAACCACTTGAGAACCACTGGAATAATAAATATAAACGAGCTTTCAAATGTTTGGGTTCTGTACGATTTTTTTATGCTCACCAAGGCTGCATTTATTTGATAAAAAAATACTGTAAAAATTGTGAAATATTATTCCAACGTAAAATAACAGTTTTCTATGTGAATTTATACTGAAGTGTAATTTATTCCTGTGATCAAAGCTGAATTTTCAGCATCATTACTCCTTCAGAAATCATTCTAATATGATGATTTGATGCTCAAGAAACATTTATGATTATTATCACTTTATCATATTGTTGTGGAAACTGACACATTTGTTTTGTTTTTTAGGATTTTTTTCTTTGATGAATAGCAAGTTCAAATGAACAGCATTTATTTGTAAACAATAATAAAAATGTCTTTACTGTCACTTTGATCAATTTGACGCATCCTATCAAATTTCTTGTGCGGACGAATCGCTCACTAGGTTTCGGAGCAGAGCTACAGTGTCGCGTATCGGACGGTGTGTTACAGCAACAACGTCAAAACGTAAAACGTGTGTGTGTGTGGACGTGCCGTTAACGTGTCCGTCACACCGTGCTCTCCAACATCCACTCTGTGCTGCTGAACGTGACCCTCCGACTGCAGGGCGGCGACACGTCAGTGTTCAGATGAGTGGTGGATTTGTGTCGCCGGGTTCGAGCCCGGCGTGGGTAACTGTGGCTCTGGAATAGAGCATAGTCCCCGTCGAAGGAGAAGCGGTGCCGAGTCCGGGCCAGTTCGCTGGGTAGGAGTGCCATGTTGGCTAGCGGGCCCTTCCGCGGGGGTTCGGCCGGGCCTGGGCCGGATCCGGGCCCGATCAGGCACAGGGACATGGTGGAGCCCGTGAGGCTGCTGTCCGTGTGTGTGTCGTCGGAGGGCGGCCCGCACACACTGGCCCGTCGGGACGCCGGCGCCGCTTTCTCCGAGCACATCAGCGGAAGCTCCACCTTCAGCTCCTCCTGAGTCTCATCCATCTTCAGGAGAACCAGCGCCTTGCAGTCCTTCCCGCCGGGAGACTCGGGACGCTCCTCGCTGTGATGCTTCGACCCGGAACGAGCCGTTCTGCTTCCGTTCGTCTGCGAATGCATGTTCACGCTTGTGTCTCCCTGCGCTTTCGTCTTCGCCCCGTCGACACCGCTGTACGCCTTGTATCGGATCATGAGGATGATGATGAAGACGAGCACGGACGCCACGATGATGCCGCCGATGATGATGATCATGGTCCCGCCGAGGAACTGACTGGGGACGAAGCGGCAGTGACCCGCCTCCGCCGCCGTGTGGAACTGAACACACCCCACCACACGCGTGGCCGTCAGAGACGTGATGCCGTCGTCGTACACCGCTAACACACACAGCTCGTACTCTCGCCCCGCCGCCAGATCGTTGATCTTAAACGTCTTACTCGCCGAGGGAATCATCCTGCACAGAGAAAACACCAGAGAGTCATTCACACACGCCAACTGAAGACTGGAGTTACAAAGAGGAATAATATTACAATAATATTAATCATTATATATGAAAATAAAAATATATAACATTATTCAAATGAATCAGTGAATTGTTGTTTTGGACCTGTTCATTTTAATAAATTACCCAAATGAACTGATTCATTGTAATGAATCAGACTTCCTACTGCTTCATTTGAGAGAGAGAGAAAGAGTGAAGTAGTAAAAAGTGACTGAAATATAACAAAATTACTAAAAATGAAACTAAAATTAAAACCAAACTGAAACTATAAAAATAAGCTAATTCAAATTATTATTAACAAAATATAAATATTAAATGAAAAAGGAAATCAATACTATGAAATGTTGCTTTTTCCACTTATAAATAAACTAAAATTAAAATGAAAACACTGTGTGTGTGTATGTGTGAGTATATGTGTGTGTGTGTGTGTGTGTGTGCGTATGTGTGTGTGAGTGTATGAGTGTATGTGTGAGTGTGTGAGTATATGAGTGAGTGTGTGTGTGTGTGTGTGTGTGTGTGTGTGTGTGTGTATGTATGTGTGTGTGTGTGTGTGTGTGTGTGTGTCAGATTGAACCTGTTCATTTGAATAAACCACCTGAATGAACTGATTCACTGTAATGAATCAGACTTCCTAATACTTCATTTGAGAGAGAGAGAGAGAGAGAGAGAGAGAGAGAGAAATAGTCATTTTTATCTGTGCAAAACAAAGATCTCATTCATCAAACATGAGCAGAATGAATTTCTGTGTGAATCATTCATAAAACCATTATTTTGTAAATTAGATTTACAAATGATTTACACAGAAATGGGTTCAAGAACGACACCCAATCTTCCAAAAACAGCAATGGCGTGTTTTGTGACGCTAAAGCGCTAATCGCCCATCACGGCGATACTGTCACATCGCTGACAAATATAGTTAGTTACAACTCAACGCTGTCCATCACTTAAGATTCAACTCAACTGAAAGTGTGTATGCATGAGTCAGGCTTTTATATTCCAAAATGTTTTCCAGTTCAATATTTGACGTATGAAAATGAACCGGCTCACAGTAACTTTGAAGACTAAAATTTCATAATTTTAAAGGGGTGGTTGATTATGATTTGACTTTTCTAGCTTTAGTTAGTGTGTAGTGTTGCTGTTTGAGCATAAACAACATCTGCAAAGTTACGACGCTCAAAGTTCAAAGCAAAGGGAGATATTTGCTTTTAAAGAAATCACTTTTTAAGGACTACAACAAACGGCTGGTAGAGACTACACCACATTCCTCCCCCGGGTTTGTGACATCACTAGCCCTAACATTTACATGAACCCCGCCCCCGGAACACGCAGTCCGTGTTGAGAAGAGGAAAAGTTGTTGTAGTCGAGCACATTTGTGAGTCTGCTCAAACTGTAGCATTCGTCTTTTCACATGCAATAGAAAGTCACTCTGTGTGCATCTCACAACAGTTCCTATACGAGCGATTTATAGATTATCATGACAGAATATGCTAATTGAAGATAGTTAACTCCACATCAGCAACATAAATTCATCAACTAAACATTCAGAAACGTCCTGTTGCATTCTACGTGTTGTCACTTCTTCTTGAGTCTCTCCATTTTGTCTGACTCTGTCAGAGTCATCTGTCAGTCATCTGACATCTGTCAGTTTCTGTCATAGTGTGTGTCTGCGTGAGGTAATCGGAGCTGCTAACACACGAGCTCTTGAAGCTCTGCCCCCTGTGCCGGGAGCAGCAGCTCATTTGCATTTAAAGGAACAGACACAAAACGGTGCGTTTTTGCTCACCCTCAAAAAGTGACAACTTTAACATGCTATATAAAAATATCTGTGGGGTATTTTGAGCTAAAACTTCACACACACACTCTGGGGACATCAGAGACTTATTTTACATCTTGTGAAAAGAGCATTATACCACCCCTTTAATATTGTTTTCAGTATTATTATTATTACTTTTTATTAATATTCATAATCAGTAGTATTATGTATCTGTATTATTACTTTTTATATACATTCATAATCATTTGTAATCATTGTATTTTGTGAATCATAATGTTGTTCGATACATGTGGGTGAGAGAGACTTAGTTAGAGACTGAAAGTATATGCAGTGTATAGTTTCCACCGAGACATAGTATATATCAGTGTAAATGCCACTGATGGCGGCGCGAGTACATCGCGAGGCTCGCGGTCTCTCCAGATTCTGTAATTTAGCAGTATTTTTCTTGCTCATTTCGGGTCTGTTCGTCCAGAACAGTTGTGCCTTAACATCGTACACCCAAGGTGAGCTTTTGGATATTGGTTTGCGAATTTCCGACAGTTTTATGGACAACCTTCGACTCCTTCCTGAGATCGCCAGATCACCCGAGGCTATGCACTCTGCCCGGCCGGGCGGAAGTGCTCGCAGGCGCCGGCGAGATCGTAAACAAAGGCGGGGGAAGCGCGGAGGACTAAGAGCTAAGCTAAAGCTAACACCACACCGGCTCTCTTTACCCAGCATTTTCCTTGCCAATGTACGGTCGCTGTTGAACAAAATGGAGGAGATTCGACTCAACATCACATACAGCAAGAGACTTTTGAACTGTAATGTTCTAATTTTCACGGAAACATGGTTAAACAGCGGAATACCGGACAACGCTATTGAGCTAGCGGGACGCCATACATTCCGGGCGGATAGAACATTACATGGCTCCGGTAAGACCAGAGGTGGTGGATTGTGCATTTACATTAACAAAGCTTGGTGCACAAACTCTGCTATTGTTGGGAGACATTGTTCAGCTAACCTTGAGTTTCTCATGGTTAAATGTAGACCGTTTTATCTACCGCGGGAGTTCACTTCCACTATTATAACTGCAGCCTATATTCCCCCGGATGCTGATGCCAAGTTTGCTATGAAAGAACTTCACGCAGCCATCAGTAAACAACAGACCGTTCACCCGGAAGCTGCGTTTATTGTTGCGGGTGATTTTAATCATTCAAACTTAAAGTCAGTGCTACCGAAATTTCACCAGCATGTTTCCTGTCACACCAGAGGAAACAAAACCTTAGACCATGTTTACACAAACATGGCTGAAGCTTACGTCGCGACACCCCTCCCCCACTTGGGACAGTCAGATCACCTTTCTTTGTTCCTCACCCCCAAATATGCACCTCTGATCAATCGCGTGAAGCCATCAGTGAAGACCATCAAGGTGTGGCCTGCGGGGGCAGATTTCTCACTCCAGGAAAGGTTTCTACACACAGACTGGAGTATGTTTGCTTCTCAAGCCACCAGTGGCTCTCACACGGACATTGACTGCTACACCTCCTCTGTACTGGATTATATTAATACCACCATTGACAGTGTTACAACCCAGAAGCAGATCACCACATACCCAAATCAGAAGCCATGGATGAACAGGGAAGTGCGACTCCTATTGAAGACACGCAATACTGCCTTCAGATCAGGAGATGCACAAGCCTATAGCACATCCAGAGCAAATCTGAAAAGGGGCATCAAAGAGGCCAAGCACTGCTACAAGCTTAAGATAGAGGGACACTTTTCCAACGCTGACCCTCGGCGCATGTGGCAGGGCATTCAGGCCATCAGTGACTACAAACCCTCTCACTCCACCCCCGCAGCCACTGATGTCAACTTCCTGAACGAGCTAAATGACTTTTATGCTCGCTTTGAAAGAGACAACAGAGAAACTGCAACCAAGCTCAAATCCTCAGCTGACCACCCACCGATCACACTCTCCTCCACAGATGTCTGCAATGCACTGAGCAGGATCAGCGCGCACAAGGCTGCTGGACCAGACAACATCCCTGGACGCGTACTCAGGGCATGTGCGGAGCAGCTCGCTGGGGTTTTTACAGACATTTTCAACCTGTCTCTTGCCCAAGCAACTGTACCAACATGCTTTAAATGCACTTCCATTGTGCCAGTGCCAAAACACTCCAGCCCGAAGTGCCTTAATGACTACCGCCCTGTAGCACTCACACCCATCGTAATGAAGTGCTTTGAGCGGCTGGTCCTGGCACACCTAAAAGACTCTCTACCATCCACATTGGACTCACACCAGTTTGCCTACCGTAGCAATAGGAGCACAGAGGATGCAGTCTCCATGGCACTGCACTCTGTGCTCACACATCTGGACAATAAGAACACTTATGCACGCATGCTGTTTGTTGACTTCAGCTCAGCATTCAACACTGTCATCCCAACTAAGTTAATAGCCAAACTTGGAGACCTGGGCTTCAACACCTCCATGTGCAACTGGATTTTGGACTTCTTGACCAACAGACCCCAGAATGTTCGATCAGGCTCCAACTGCTCCACATCCATCACACTCAACACTGGTGTACCACAGGGCTGTGTGCTAAGCCCGTTCCTCTACTCCCTCTTCACCTCCGACTGCAAGCCTGTGTACGGATCTAATTCCATCGTCAAGTTTGCGGACGACACTACGGTGATTGGTCTCATCAGCAACAACGATGAGACTGCCTATAGGGAGGAGATCAAGCACCTGGCCACATGGTGCACCGAAAATAACCAGCTCCTCAACACCACCAAAACGAAGGAGCTCATCGTGGACTTCAGGAAAGTGTCAAGAGGCACACACGACACCATCCACATCAATGGAATGGCTGTTGAGCGTGTCTCCAGTTTCAAGTTCCTGGGGACCCACATCTCGGCGGACATGACCTGGACAACCAACACCTCCAGCCTGGTCAAGAAGGCTCACCAGCGCCTCTTCTTCCTGAGGACACTGAGGAAGAATCAGCTTTCCTCCACTATCCTGGTGAACTTCTATCGCTGTGCAATAGAAAGCATCCTGACCAACTGTGCTACAGTGTGGTATGGGAGCTGTTCTGTTGCAGAGCGCAAGGCACTGCAGCGGGTGGTGAAAACCGCCCAGCGCATCACTGGGACTCCACTACCTGCCATCGAGCACATCCAGAGGAAACGCTGTCTGCATCGAGCTCGCAGCATCCTTAAGGACTCCTCTCACCCAGCCCACAGACTGTTTTCTCTCATGCCCTCCGGCAGGCGTTTCAGGTGCCTCCGGACCAGGACCAGCAGACTAAAGAACAGTTTTTTCCCCAGAGCTGTCTCTTTATTAAACTCTAACCCTCATTGATCCCACTCCCCTTATATACTGATTGACTCTCCTCTCCCTCCTCACACCTGCCTCCATTTTGTTATTTGCAATACTATAATGTTCATTTGCACTGCTGACTGTTATTACAGTAACAACTGTTTACATATGCATCTTGCACTACTACCTTGACTGGAATATGCTCATTTGCACTGCCGACTGTTTATTTACAGTACCGACTGTTATATATACATTGCAATATCGTACCTTAACTGTAATATGCAATTACTTTCCACTGCACTCTCACTCGGATAGCTTCTGTCCAAACTTTATTTGCACTACTTTAAATCCATTGTTATACTGCTCATTAGCCTAACTTATACATATATCTATTTGTAAAATTCTGTTTATAGTAATATCCATCTGTATATATATTCATAGTACATATCTATCTGTAAAATTATGTTTATAGTAACAGCCATCTGTATATTATATTCAGTACATATCTATCTGTAAACATTCTGTTTATAGTAATAGCCATCTGTATATTATTATATTCAGTACATATCTAGCTGTAAATTCTGTTCACAGTAATAGTTATCTGTATATTATATTCATAGGACAATCTATCTGTAAATTTTTGTTTATAATAGTATTCAACTCTATATTTATTCAGTACATATCCATGTTCTGCACTTATGAACCACTGTATATCCTGCACTTGCTGCTATTGCACTTCTGGTTAGACCTAAACTGCATTTCGTTGCCTTGTACCTGTACTTGTGTAATGACAATAAAGTTGAATCTAATCTAATCTAATCTAATCTAATATATTGCAATGTTAATGGGAACCACGTTTCTCTGGTAATGCAGTTGTTTTTGGTCAGCATATAAAAACTCTTTGTCTACGCCAGAGAGATGACAGAGATGCTGGAATGAAGACCTTTGTTTGGTCCACTGTCTTATATAAAATAGTAAAATAAAGAAGAGATCTTGGCAGTGTCTGCTTTCATGAAATTAAACAACAACAGGGGAAAAGCAAGATTTGTAAATCTACGACTTGCGTTATGAGCTCTTTGTCTTTGATGATTTGGAGCTGATGCTCATTGGGAGCTGATGTGAGCTAGTATTCTCTCGGTTCGGGGTCAGAGTCGGGGCGAGACTTTAACAGCAAGCCCCAAATGAAATGTCTAGTTGGATTTAAACATCCCTTCACCTCAGATCCCTGCAGGCCGAGCTTCTGAGCTGCTTTCTGATTGGCCGCTCTGAAACGGGACTGATAATGCATGCGACTGTCCCGGGGGTCGCGGGGTCAAAGCGCTCTGTCATCACTAGCGATGTGCTTTCAGTCTCGGGTCAGAGGTTAAGAGGTGGAGAAGATGAGATGGACATTCATTGATAAAGACCTCACTGCGCGACAGAGCGAGAAGGACAGGGGAATTATGGGTCTGAGAAGGGAACAGTGAACTGACTATCGCTCACCTCACCATCAGATTCAAACATTATGACTTTCATTTTCCTGTTTAGAAGGTTTTATGGATGCTGGTATGAATTTAATAACTGTTAAATTAGCATTTAGTTCAGTGGTTCTCAAGTGGTTTTACTTCAGAACCAAACATATTACCAACATTATTGTTAAAAAAAATCAAACATTGGCACACATTAATGTTAATACTTATTAACTAATATTTAATTAATTAAATATAATAATTAAAGAATAATTAATTATTATTAATATCAACATCAGTGTCAATATAGGCCTTGTCCACACTAATATATTTTCATTTGAAAATGCATCTTATAAAAAACGAGACAGCGTTTTTTTTACAACAACGTTTTTTTGGAAACATACTCCCAAGTGGATACATTTTCACGTTGTAGTGTGACAAATAGTGTAGTGTGAAAAAACTACATTCTCGCCTAAAAAATCTCTTAAACCTACATTCAGTGGCATAATAACAGTAGTTTTTGTAAAATTACAGCAGGTTTGCTCCTCCACCATTGACGCTCACTGTGAGAAATGCTGCCAGTGTAGATCTGGCAGAAACAAGCGGAGTGGAACAGATTGGGAAATGGTTTCCATGTGATATTAGTAGACTAAAAGGCTCACAGCCAATCAGATTCGAGATTAGAATATTGCATTAGTAGAATAAAAGTCTCTCAGCCAATCAGATTCGAGATTAGAATATTGCATTAGTAGAATAAAAGTCTCTCAGCCAATCGGATTCGAAAACAGTTTTTTGTGTGTGTGTGTGTGTGTGTGTGTGTGTGTGTGTGTGTCTGTCTATCTATCTATCTATCTATAGTGTAATAATTTTTATTTACTTTAACAATAATTTTTATTGAAATAATAATAATAATAACCCATGTTATAATGTTTACATTTGTTCCATAATACTGTTGAGTTTAATTAGACACAACCTTTCGCATTTTTATTATTTTTAATTCCCAGCTGATTGAATCAGAACAGACTATTTTTTTTTTTTTGGATCTACATCCACTAGCCGCCCGTTGATAACCACTGATTTAGCTAAAGCCACGCTGCTCTCTCTGTTTGCCCACTGTATTAATGTCCTCCTACATAGAGCCTCAGTAAACAAATGTCTCTGCTGCCTGATTCCCTGCTAATATTGAGATTCTCCTGATAAATATGTGCTCTAACAGGTGTCTCCTCGTTCTGCTGACATTCACTTAGCATGTCCACCCCGGCTAACCACTGTTGCAATTTTGGCATGTTGAATTTTATATTTCCATGCGTACAGGTTCTGTGTTTCTTCTAGCGTCTCAGAGCAGCTCCGTTCACAGTAAATGCTTCTCCTCACGAACTCAGTCTCTGCATTTGCCTTTTGTTTGGGTTTCCAATAACGTGCATTTGGGAATGCATATAAAGTCTGACGCGCTTTGTGTTTCATAGTGAAGTGTTGCACTGTTATAATTTACATGCTTGGGGCGTCTGAGCAGTTCAGTTAACAAACCCCATCTCTGCATATGCTGCGAGTTTGACTATTGTTCATTTAGGTCTATTTTTATTAGCACAAAAAAACCCTGTACAAGTTAACTCGATTAATCGTCAAAATAATCGACAGATTACGTGTTTAATCTGCAAAATAACAGTCTGATTACTTGATTAATCAGCAAAAAACAAGTGACCGATAACTCGATCAAGTGGCAAAAAATCGACTGATCACTCGATTAATCAGCAAGTTAACCGGTGACTGATTACTCAATTAATCAGCAAAATAATCGACTGGTTACTCGACTAATCGCCAAAATAACAGTGTGATTACTTGATCAACCAAAAAATCTGCAAATAACCGACAAAATAACTGGCTGGTTACTCGATTAAACGTCAAAATTAAACAGTCTGACGACTTGATTAATCAGCACAAAAAAAAAAAAAACAATTGTGTTAAAATATCGATTAGTCTCATTCTTGTGAACCCAATATCGTGTATCGTCTCGTCTCGTGAGCGAAATGTATTGTCACACCCCTAGTAAAATGTAATTTCCCAATAACAAAATGGTGGCCATGAAAATGCTGAGTGACTAGTAACTTTGGAAAACCAGTAGCCACGGTGGCTGATGAACATAAAGGTTAATGTCAAGCCCTGCATGTATTTTTTCTTCAGTCTGATTAGTTGCAGAAGTTTTTATCAGTAAGTCAATGATCAATTTGCAAACAACTCAGGCAGCAACACACGGGGAAAATCTTCGGCTTGATCTCTCCAAAACGTGGAGATAAAGATGTCTTCAGAGGAATTGGACTCTGCGAGTGCCATTTAAGAGTCAGTTCAAGAGACGGAAATCAATTCTCCGTTCAAATATCCACTCACTGCACTGTTTGCTTGCATGTTTTTTTCCAGCTAAGAAATTGATATTTGCTTTAGAAGTGTGTAGGTCTCCTGAATCAGAATGAACTGCAGTCGGCCCGTGTTTGCTCTCGTCGGCCGTCTCGACCATGTCTGGACAATATCCTAATGTCTCCCTGACACAGATGCTGATGAAATTACATCAGTCCCCAGGCCTGTTTCTCATCAGACACTGACAAGCAATTAGAGTCTCAATTAGCACATATTTTACAGAAGCGACGCAAGGTGCTGTCTTCACATCGTCTGATCGTTTAAAACTAACTGTGAATCTTATGAAAAATGGTCAAAAAATGACAATATGTTCAGCTCATATTTTACTTTAAAATCAAAAGAAAAAAAGTATACTTTGTATAAAGATAACATTTTTATATTAATATTTATATTTGAATATATAATATATTTTATATTAAAAAATTCATTAAACAATTTTGGCATTGTGGCATAATTTCCATGATAATTAAGCACATTTTATCCTCTCAATTTGTATTACTGTAACGCTATATATATATATATATATATATATATATATATATATATATATATATATATATTAGGGCTGGGAATGTATATATATTAGGGCTGTATATATATTTATATATAAATAGTACAATTGTAAGCATACATCACAGCAGTATTTGTTTCATTAACACATTTAGTTATATTTAAGTCATTATGTCCAGATAACTAGAATATAATTTTTACTACAGGGTAATTTCGTTTCTATATTATAATAATAAGAATGCTTTTTCATCACAATAATGAAATCTGTGCACTTTAAAAAATGCTGGGTTCAAAACAACCACTTCTGGGTTATTTTGCAAGCCAGCGCTGGGTAAATGTTGGAGAGAAAACATCTGCTGGGTAATTTTGACCCAGCTTGTTGGGTTTTATACATTAAAGTGTAAATTGCAGGTTACATTTGTCACGAAGATAATGCAATGTGCTTATTAAACATAAAGATAAGAACCGCCCACCATTGTTTTGAATGTTTTTTATACCAAAATGCTGAATATAAAATGAAAAGTTGGTACTTTTTACAGTGGTTTTAAGCACTCCCTCTCCCTTCCACTAGGCTGGGCGTGAAGTCATAAGAGGGACTCCAAGCCTAGAGTTACCGTTAGTCTAACGGCAAGTAGGCTAGCAGTTATATTGGAGACCTAGCTAGCAAAAATAGTTAACTATTGTGTTTGTGCGGGATGTACGAATACATCAAAATCCACCTCCGGCGTTCAGAGTTCGGTTGCTCAGCACTCTGTGGTTTTTGTTCATCTTTCGCTAACTGGACCCAGACGCTCAAACACACTTGCCCTCCCGCGGGCTGCGCTCATCCGCCTTGAGCTCGGTCCATCCAAAGCGGCTTTTCTCGGCTTAATCCAGTTAAAGGCGCGTATCTCGCGACAGCTCCGTGTCGTTGCGGAGTTGCGTTTTAGCACTGACAATATCGCGTTCTGTCAGCAGATGCCGGCAAAGCGCCATTGTTCCTGTGCAGTATGTGCATCTCTACAGCTCTGATTAGGACTACTGACACCATGTAAGTAAATAATGTCTTCAGTCGTTGTCCCTCCTTGCTATTCTACATGACGGCTTTGGCTTGTTCCCTAATGTTATCAGTCTCCCAGTCGTTCTCCATAGTCAAGCCACAAACAGTAGGAATCTAGCAGAGTATGGGTTGCCACTCCCTCTTATGACGTCATCACCCAGTTACTGTAAAAAACATGCTAGCTTTGAAGAAACCCCAATAAATGTTATTTTAACGCATTTTAAGACAGAAATATTTATTGAGCACTTTAATTTAGACATTAATTGGTTGTGGTGGTTAACCTGCAATTTACACTTTAACCCATTTTCTTTCTGTTTTCTGACATAGTGCTGGGTCAGTCAACCTGATACTCAAAGTTTTCCATTTTAAATAATAAAAATGCACTTAAACAGTTCATATACCATATTTTTATTCAATGGCAAGTTAGTCATACTCAAAAACATTTAGTAAACGTTTAGGACGTAATAGCGCGACCACAGCGCGACCACAGCTGCGATGCTAGCGCTAGTAAGTGGAGCGTACGCCAACTTTGTTGCACATGACAGCGTTGTTTCGGTTCTGGTCATGCATTCGTTTGGAGAGAGGCGCGTCGTTCGCTTTGAGTGTGGATCCGGGTGTACGCTGTGTTTGTTTCTAGAAGGCTAGCGTTCATAGCAGACGTTAGCTGAGACGTACAAGTAAAAACAAAAAAAAGGTAAAATGTGAGACCACAGACATTTTTCTCTTTGTACAGTAAAAATTTCATAGGAATGCAATGTAAAACAAACCTTAATTTCATTCGGGAAGTTTTCTCTCAGAACAGAACACAAGATGACCAGTATCCAGTTTAAACCGGTTTGGCACAGGCTACCCAACGTTGGGTTACACTGACCCAGCACTAGGTAGGTATCATCAATTGTATTGACAGTAAAAAATGACCCAGCAGCTGAGCAACAGAAAAAACTGTCCAGCACCTGGGAAAAAAGGTTAAAAAATGACCCAATAAAATGACCCAACCCAGCACTTGGGTTAAAAAATGAATTTTGAGAAAAAGTGAGCCGGACATTCCTTGTGAGATTGACCCAGGAGCACTAGTCTAATCTAACTCACTGCCATTTTCAACACAGACGCGTCTGACCTGTTCATTATCAGTTTAATCTGGGCTTTCAACATGGACTGCGCCTGACCTTTAAACCTCATCCTGAGATATCCGCCTCATTGTTGGAGAAAATCTCCTTCTCTACTGAGAGTCTGTGGGCTTATCAATAATTCAGCTGATCTTTAAACCACCTGTTATTATGTAAATTCGCTCGGGTTACACGATACGAGTGTCACCCTTCAGATCTCTGCGGTTGATTTGATTCACAGAAGGTCTGACGTCTCTCATGACTGCGGACCAATCGCCTCCACTCACACACACAAAAGCTGTTTAACGCTAAACGTGTCGCAATAAACCAGAGGCAATTTCACGGCTTCCTCTGAAAATTACTGTTTGCCCTTGAAAGCAGTCATCAGTAGTTGCTTGTTTCTGCCTTGTTCACATTCTGACTGTTTCCCCATTTTTATCGAAAAGGGAAAAGCCATTTTAATTTGAAGCTTTGTCAGCATCTAATGATGGCCTAATGCGGCTCTGTTGTGTGTTTTGGGCACTTAGTAAGATAAAGGTGTTGTGTTTAAAAGCAGATGCATATTCTTCCAGATCATTCTAGCGTAATGCGCTTGTTGCCTGCAGTGAGGCTCTGCGAGCGGCAATAAATGTCAGAAGTGTTTTACCGCTCGCTAGCTGTGCTGCCGTCGCAGACATTAAATTCCATTATGTCGGTTCATGCGCCAAGTGCAGGTCTGCTGTCGGAGGCAGGAGGGTGAATACTGTACACTCACACTGAATCACTGAATCACCGAAATACTAAATCACTGAATCACTGAATCACTAAATCACTGAATCACTGAATCACAGAGACAGTCTGTGGCATCTACAGACCTACTGGTCACAAATTTAGAATAATTACGACTTTTTCATCCATCCATCCATCCATCCATCCATATTAATTTATCTGTCCATATCCATCCATCCATCCATCCATCTATCCATAATAATTAATTCATCCATCCAAAATAATTAATTCATCCATGCATCCATAATAATTACGCCATCCATCCATCCATCCATCCATCCATACATAATATCTCATCCATCCATCCATCCATCCATAATATCTCATCCATCCATCCATCCATGCATCCATAATAATTCATTCATCCATCCATCCATCCATAATATCTCATCCATCCATCCATCCATCCATAATATCTCATCCATCCATCCATCCATCCATCCATCCATCCATCCATCCATCCATCCATCCATCCATCCATCCATCCATCCATCCATCCATCCATCCATCCATCCATCCATCCATCCATCCATCCATCCATCCATCCATGTTCAATATCAACATAAGAATACGAATGTAAAAAATGTGTACCTTGGAATGCAATGTAAGTCGCTTTGCATAAATGCGAATGTGAAATGAAAAAATAGAAATTATAAAGAGAAAAATAAGTAAACAAGTTATATAGATAAATAATTATATTGTACTTTTACTATATTTTACTATAAATATAATATAAATAACAATAATAATAGGTTCTTTATTTTCAACATTTTAATTATTTGCGAGTTGCATAATTTTATATATAATATACTATATATTTGTCATAATTGTAATAAAATAATCTTGTAATAATGATGAATATATATATATATATATATATATTCATCATTATTGCAAGATTATTTTATTAGAAATATGACAAATATATAGTATATTAAATACTCAATATATTTATATTTTTACACAGTATATATCATAAAGTGGATACATATAAGTACTTATAAAGTACTTATAATAATAATAATAATAATAATAATAATAATAATATTAATTGTTTTATTTTTACTTAAATAACTTAATTTTACCTTATATTGTAAATGTGATAATCATTACACTAATAATTATTTAATTTATTGTGTAATTTTCATAAAATATAATACATATTTAATTGTATTTAATTTTATATTATATTCATATTATAACAAATAAATTCAATAAATAGATATATTAAATTGATAGATATTATACGACATACATATAATATAATTAAATATAAAAATGTAAATATAAAATATAATTATTTTAACTATGAGGATCTTCAATAATGTTTAATAATAATGATAATAAAAATGTACTTTTTTGTTATTATAAAAATAGTTAAAGATCTTTCTTTACATTTGTATTCAATAGAAATGATGTCTTCTATGATCTGAGATCTGTTTTGTCTGTCCTTCTATCTTTCTAGCTCTATTTGATTTTGCCTGGAAAACTGGTTGAATGGGATTCAGCAGTGGCTTTTAATCCTAAATGACTTGATGGATTAGACAGCTCAATAATTGGCGTATCCTGAGGTTAAGTGCTTCAGTTAAAGGCACAATAGGGGGATCTCAGCAGCTGCCCATTTCATTAGTCACGTCTGTTTTTATGTATCGTAAAAGATGAGGTTTTATACCTGTACACCAGGGTGTCGTCAATGGTGCTGTTGTACTGGATCTGATACATTCGGATCCCGGGAATGTGGCGTTCGGAGGGCCAGTGGATCACGGCGGAGTTGGCGGTCAGGTTTTCGACCACAACCCTCTTGTTCTGCGGTTTGGTGTCGTTGCTGCCGGATTTGGTGGATGTGGTGATGTCGGAGAGTCCCGGATCCGCCTCCCTCATGTGACCCGTGTTGTTGACGAACAGCGGGAGCGGGATCATGTTGACCTCTACGGCAGCCGTAGCGATTCCTGCGGCGTTGGAGGCGACACAGTTGAAGGCGCCGCTGTCTTTAAGCGTGGTGATCAGGATATCCAGGGTGCCGTTGTCATACAGGATCGTGCGGGAATTGTTATGCACCAACTTTCCATCAGGAAAGCGCCAGTGTATAGCGGGATCGGGGTCGCCCATCGCCTTGCACTTCAGCGTGACGCCCTGGCCCTCCATGACGTAGGGTTTGGTGACCTGGTGTTTGGTGATGAGCGGCGGCTCACAGATGAACTCCTCTTCCTGAATGGACCAGAAATACTTGTCCATCAGGTGTTCTGGAGAAGCACAAGTCTCTAGATCATCCTCTCTCGTCAGGCGACGCAACCAGAGCAACTCGCAGTTACAGTGGAGAGGGTTTCCGCCGAAACTCACGGCTAGCTTGTTGGAGCTGGACATCTTGGGATCCGACAGGACTTGCGCGTGTTGGAACAGCGTGTCCGGCGGGAGCGTCTGAAGACGGTTCGATGTCATATCCAGACGTACCAGCTTTGTGAGGAGCGTGAAGGTCCCGACGCCGACGTGGTCGATCAGATTGTGGTCCAGCGTTAACGTGTTGATGGTGGTCATCCTGGCGATCGCCTCCCACGGTAACGTCCTCAGGTTATTGTAGGACAAATCCAAGTCCTCGATGGTGGACACGAACTCGTCGAAGGACGTCAGCTCGACGTGGTGAATCTGATTATTGCCCAGGATAAGGTGTCTCAGGTTGATCAAACCCTTCAGCTGGTCGCTGTTGATGACCGTCAGCCGGTTTCCGTCCATGTGTAACGCTCTGAGGGACTTCAAGCCCACGAAGGCGTGCGGAGCGATCTGGCTGATGGTGTTGCGTGACAGCGTGAGATGCACCAGACTCGTCATGTTCATGAAGTCTTTCCTGCGGATGGCCGTGATGAAGTTGTCGGTCAGCCGGAGCTCCACGGTCTTGCGGTCGATGGACGGTGGCACGAACAGCAGTCCAGTCTTGGCACAGAGGAGCGTGAGTGTGGGTGAGATGGTCTGACAGATGCAGCGACCCGGGCAATGCTGAGCCTTCACCAGCGCGCCGAACACCAGCACATAAAACACCAGCCTCTCCATGATTCATCAGCTTCCTGGTCCTGCGGAAACACACAGAATGAAGACATCAGGATTTACACAACACACAAATGCTTGTGAGGCAGGATTGCAGGATTTAATCTTAGGCATCGGCTATTTGCACTAAGTGTGAATAGCATATTTTCTTCGCTATAGATGCTATTTAAACTAAGTGCAAGTAGCAATAGAGTCTATTAACACTATGTAAAAATAGCAGTATTTTCTTTGCAATCAGTGTAAATATTAGTCAGAAGCTTTTCATTAGGGATGCACCGATATGGACATTTTGGCTTATACCGATAACATTAATTCTTTATATTTGAAAGCTGATGACCAATATATTGGCCGATAAATCTAAATTTTTGAGAGCCTGATTGCAAAACTAAAAGTCTCACCATAAAAAGCCATGTCCCAAACACACAATTATAATGTTATGTAGCCGATGTGACCGACTTGCGCTGCACATGTTGCACTTTACTGTATCTTCTTTTTATGAAGTGATTCCAATCATATTTCAAGCAATTCAAAACCATCATGTTGAACAGTGCACATCTGAAGAGTCTCAGCTGAAGGAAATAATACATTATTTATCAGCTTTAATATATCGGCCAAATATTCTTATTGTGCCACTAACGAATGAACATATATCAGCAGATACCAATATGGTGGCCGATATATCATGCATCCCTACTATTTATACTTATAAACAGTGTTAGATATTACTTACGGACAACTTACGGGTTGTTGTGTTGTTGTACATTAAACAGCATGTAATAATAACAGAGTGTAAATGATTATACTTATTACAATTATTAAATGGATGCCGCCTCCTTGGGACAATAAAGCACAGCCTACTCCAACCCACTTTATTTCCACTTTTCGAATATTTTTGAATTCGGCAAAAGGTTGATTCGAACTCTGGTCAATTTGCGATATTGATACGGTCAACAATCCAGCATCTTCATTAATTTTGTCTGGACGTCAGTGGGCCGAGTTAGTGTAAATATCCTCGGCCAGCAAGGCAGATATATATCTATTTGCACTTAGTGTAAAGAGTCACTCTGTTAATTTTATCCATTGGGAACAGATTAGATGGTCATAAATGTCTCTATATGGAAAGTGGAGGGATTGATTGATAACATCAGCTGAGAAGGAAAGTCATTTCAGAAGTGACTCGAGATACCACTTACCACTAGATAAAAATAATCTGAGAATAACTTTTTTTTTTTTTTAGAAAAACATGCTCTGGCAACAACATGTATTAAGAAAGCAAGCATTTCATCACAAAAGCAGGAATCTGCGGTGAGGTTACTGACCCCGAGTAGGTTATTAAAAGTTTTCCTAACCTTTCGTGCGAGGCAAAGGAAAAGTAAACATCATCCAATATAAACAAGCTTCTGAAAATAAGACCAAATCCTTGAACTCTGCCATGTATTTCTTGTTATACTCTCAACAACAATTTCTTCCCCACAATACGACTTTTCACACGGACAAAATCCTCTCCAACACCTCATCATCAAGGTCCGTGGAAATTTCAGAGCGATAGCCTTGTGTGCTCCGGACCGATTCTGAGCCGAAGTAACACTCCGGAAAATTAGACAGTTGTAGGAGCGACTTAATTGTCCTATAAATTGTGGTAATAAACCTGAAGGGACGTGGAGGAATAAAACGGCCTTTGATCTACATCCATCAGGTTTTGATGTGGTTTGATGGGTCCTGTGTGCTACGACATCTTTGATCTCCATTTAGCCGTATTGATTTCTCCGCTCACAGATCTGGCTCTGCATTGAAAGGGTGGAAGAAATATATATATATATATATAAAAAACGTAAAATGCTGATTGGGAAATAACCGCAAACTCCCGATGGACCTGCACATCTGGTGTTTCTCCATGACACTACATCCATCTCCTCTCTGCAATCTCTCCATCTTCGTCGTGTTTATCGATGTGTCCACTTAACCCGGATCTCATGGCACATTTCCCAAGCTTTCTGTCCTGTGAAACGTCAAACCAATGACACAATGTTTGCTGCTCTTTATTTATCTGCTGTCCTCTGCTCTGTAACTCTCCATCATTTTAAGAGCAAACTCTAGATACGAGGCCTCGTCATGCTTGAGATCATATTGCATATTAACGTGTGATATTTTCCCGGTGCAGGTCGTAATAAAAGACATCATGCATGAAACTATGTCTAAATGAAATACTCTGTCGAGTGTAAAGAAGTCTCTTTGGCTGATTGGTTTTGTTCTAACGTATGAAAGCAACACGACACTGCGATATGCCAAGAGTCGTTTTAGTTAGAATCGAATACATTGTTAAGTTACGAATTATATTAAATTCATAATATATTCATGATGAATTTGCTGTTGATATAAAATAATGCAACACACTATATTCACTATTAGACATATTCACTATTAGACAGACAGACAGACAGACAGACAGACAGACAGACAGACAGATAGATAGATAGATAGATAGATAGATAGATAGATAGATAGATAGATAGATAGACGATAGATAGATAGATAGATAGATAGATAGATAGATAGATAGATAGATAGATAGATAGATAGATAGATAGATAGATAGATAGATAGATAGAAATTATAATACAAATAATCCCTGTATAGTTTCTAAATTAATATTCATAATTGCATGCATTCTACTTATATAAAAATGAGAAATTGTATTTCATGCTACTCTGCTAATTCACGTGTCTGCTTTCTCTCTGCTAATGAACATGTTCATTTGGCTTAATTAGCAAATCTAATTGCAAAAGCAAATGTGTTCGTAACAGTGGCATCGATACGTGAGCTAGCGTTTCTGCAGCACTTGTAAATGCCGGCGCTGATCGATAGGTCTAACTCCGTTCGAGTCCGAGTTCAATAAGAGCCCGATCCGCCAGCGAAGAGGAATAATTGTGTGTGTATTCAGTGCTAACTGGGACACAGTGTCTTTTCTCAGCGGAGAGTGTGGCGGAGCGATTCCTGTCTCTGTCTCGGAGGATTCACTCCATTGATCTCCGGCAACACAGGAAAAAAAAAAAATAGCCCGGAGAACTTTGTTTCCAAGGCAACTCAGCGGAAGAATGCAGGCCTTTGAATGCCATTAAGCTCCGGGAGAATCCGAGGTCTTGATGGAGATGGGACAGGTATTGAATATTTACAAGTGCTTTAACCAGGCTTTTAAAGAGCGTGAAGAGCGGCCGGACACACGTGACATCGCATGCAGATTCCACAGCCGTTCGTCTCCAGTAAAACACCAGACATTAACGTCAAAGTGAGGCGCTGGCTTTCTAAAGCATCGCTTCTGTTGATCTACACAACCGTCACGTCGCCTGCGGACTCACTGGGACCAGTTCAGGGATTCACTGTGCTTTGGCCATAGCTTGAGCCATTCCTACTGTGCTTAACATGTTAAATCATCTAATCTAGTTCATTTAACCTTTAGACAAAAAGGTTTTGCATAAGTGTATTTTGTTGAGTAACATAATTGATACATGGCTCATATAGTCTGATATAGTGAGAATATAGAGGAGAAAAAAAAGGCTATTTTATTTAGAGGTTCAAATTGAGCAAAAAATATGCAAGTTGCTGCAAATGAAATTTTGATGCATTGAATGTAAATCAATGATCTTTATAACAGTATAGACCTTATGTAGCCCCGCCCCTTTCAGTGCTGCACTCGTTGTCTTTTGTCTTCCGGTCTGTATTTTCCATAGACTGTAAAAAAAAGATGGACGACGCCCCTTCGCTCTCTTCCATTGGTGAGAACTGAAGCCGCCAATGTCCCGATATGGCGCTGACATCTCGGGACTTGAGTCTGCGCAGTAGCGATCTCGGGACCAGACCTGCGCAGCAGGCACGGCGTTATGGGTGGGCCTGACGGGCCTAGGCCCACCCACTTTTCAACAGGCCCACCCAAAACCTTTCTTAAAAAAAAAAAAAAAAAGTTCTAATTTTGTCAAGAACTATAAAAAATCGTCAATAAGCTCATAATTTGTGCTAAAATAGTCTAAATGTTTAGTTTTAAAAACAAATTAAAAAAGCTGGTTACGTCTATTTTGATGTTTCTGCGCAAATTCAGCAGACAGTGGTTCGGGTTGGTTCCGATCAGAGCTCGTGAGCGGAGAGCGCATTTCTGAATATTCCGCTCCGCTCGCTCATTCCGTAGGGTCGCTCGCTCAACCCAGAATGGCCTGCTTCCTGGTTCGAAAATATGTGGAATAAGGGCTGCCTCCGACTTAAAAAAAATTCTAGTCGACTAGTAGCTGTTCATTTAAGCCATTCGTGGACAAATCGCCCCTGTATATTATTTTAATTATACTACTTAAATAGGCTATATAGCCTACACAGGATAATGAGCGTTTGTAATATCCGCACTCAAGCGCACGACCGAACACTTAAAGCTAGCCACAAAGAACCGGTAAAAGTAATGATTATGAATGTGTCTAAAATAGCAAGGAGACATTTAATTATTTATTAATAAACTGGTGTTTTCTTTGTCGCTGCAAAGATGAAGTTGACGATGCGGACTCGCCATGAACGCCAGAGAGAAATTCACATTTCATATGGATTTCATAATCAGAGAGCCTATTTCTTTTGGTTTAGAATATTTTCGTTTGCAAGTAGACATTTCAAGCTTTCTATAATAGATAGATAGCCTATATTTCTCAAATCTGTGAGGCACAAGCTGAGTTTCGGCGCCCTTCAGTTCACGTGCAATGCGATCAGTGCGGCGCCTTATTACATTGTCTTCTATATATTTTCTTATTATTTTAAATACAGGCAATTGGTTGACAAAACATTGATCAAAATTAAGATACAATTTATACAAAACGAAAATCTTTTAAAAAGAGTCTTTCTACAAAACAAAACTCATTGAAGTGGTCAAAATCATGTCTTACATGTCATGTCTCCAGACATATTTGCGCATCTCATGATGTATCATATCTTTCTCGGCGACCAGCGCCATTGCTAGGAGGGCGCCAGCGCCTCTGCCTCGAGAGTGGATGATAGCCCTGAAGACGCCTAGCAATGGTATACCTTTAGTGGTAGTATACCTTTAGTTAAGTTATAGTCGAGTCTTCATAGCGCACTAAGAGACAACGCCAGGTATGATGCGTAATGGAGATTCCAAAGCGCTCTTCTTTGGTCAGAACCATGGAGAGCGATCGCGGATAGGTCCGTCCTATGCACCGACACTTTTTACAATGCAACAAAATATTTAAAGAGCATCAAGCTATTAAAATCTATATTATACGCACAGATAATATTAGTCAGTAATTTTTATTAGGTTAAACAGTGATTGGATAACGTTTTTAAATTTAACGTTTTTAATTTAAGGCCCACCCACAATTGGTCTGGCCCATCCAAAACTGAAATCCTGGCGCCGTGCCTGCTGCGCAGTAGTGAGCAGGATGTAAAGCCGCGGAGTCAACACCCCGCCCTCACTCTCGCAGAATGCACTCTCCCTGCACTTTTTTTAAGTGGCCTATGTCTGCTCCGTTCTGCTCCAATTTTGATGTCTGTTGATTGCAGTATGACAAGAGGCTTGTTAAAATAAAGTAAATACAATCTCCTCAGTCCTCCGAAGATCCCGAAAAAAAGTCCGTTGGTGCTTCAGTGACTACTTCGCTCAGAGAACCTGTCAATCACAGCAGTCAATCATGACGTCACACCACTGTTTTTATAGCGTCGCATAACTAACTAAAAACAAACTTATTTTAAAAACAAACACTTGAACTTACTTGAACACTTGATCAGCGTGATAGAAATGACAGCAAATGACAGAAACCACCTTTGGAAAAAAGATACTTGAAGTGTAATTTAATTGTTTAGTTGGTCTCACGTCTCGTTGAATATGACCTATACTAGGACCAGTCACCGGGGGGCGATCGAGACGTTTTGGCTTCACTTTTCAGGGCTTGTGCGGCACGCTTGGTATTTTCACAGCGATCTTGCGCATTTATGAATGACCGGCTCGTTTTACAATCTTCCCGGTCTACTGACATTTGTTAAGACATCTGCTTTAAACATTACAGTCCTCATGATAACCTTCGTTAACTTTACATTAAGTAAATCCACTTAAAAAGCGAATTACTCCTGGACAGAAATGCCATAGAAATATACAGAGCGACCGCAAAACAGGAAGTTCAAAGACAATATTCTAAAGATGGCGGCGCCCTCGTTTCTCTGGCGCATAAGGTCTATAGCAGATACTTGCATTTGATGCATTTAAAATGCATTTAAATATCTGCCAATAATGTCTTAGTAAGATGATATTTAATGCTTTGTTTTATGATCAAATTTCTGTAGGTTTAAAACTACAGAGATTGAGAACTACAGAATGAAAACTACAGAATGATTGGGAAACGAACAAACCTTCCTCAAAAGTCTGACGATCATATTTGAGACTCATGATTTTTCTTTAAAAAAAGTTTGGATAATCAAGTAAACCTGAGGTACTTCAGTCAGTAAGTGTTCATCTTGAAATATAAAGGATATTCTTACATTTACTTGATAAAAATCAGGTCAGATTTGACAGAAGAAAGACACGTGAAGCTCGAGCTGAAGGTTTGTACAATTATACTTATTTATAAGTTATTCAATTATACAGAAAGTCTAAACTATCAATCAGACGACAGAAACGTGAAAATAAGTGAGGAATGAGTGAAAGATGATTTTTCGTTTGTGGTAATCAAGCATGCTGTTGACTGGGCTTAACCCAGAATATTCCTCTAAAACTGCGAAAGCTCTTTCTTGCGACTGTGTAAATAATAATCAAGCGTCTGTTGGATCAGAGCAGATTTATGAAAGTCTGCTGTACTTTTTCATAGAAATACTTCCTTCACTTACAACACAAACAACTCATACATTTTTCAAACGTCACAGAGTTCAAAGGTTCAGCTGAACATGTGTGTCTCGGCTCATGAAACTTTCATCAAATCTGCTCTAGTAACTTACATTTCCTTGATCTCACCTTGAGGCAAGAGCATATTGTCATCTCTAGATGTGTGATGTGTGTTAAACGCCTGTTCTTTACACACCTGAAGCTCATCAGCTGCTGTGTTCACTCCTCAGAGACGGAGAAAACACCAATTACAGCCGACCCAAGTCTTGCCCTCGGTGTCATGGAGCTGCAGACTTTAGCACATTATTGGTGTGTGTGTGTGTGTGTGTGTGTGGTGTTTGAAACAAGCTTATTATCGTTAACTAAATCTAAAGCTATTAAAGGGGTCATGACATGGACATTTTTTTGTGTCTTTTTTTTTCTCCACTTACACATTTTTTATATAGGCTATATATTATTTAAGGCGAGACACTACGGGTGAATAGGGTAAAAGTTTTAACTAGCAGATATCACCATGAAACTTTCCTAGTTGATTACCTAACATTAAGATGAGAAAAAAATGTATTACAAGTTTTCTGTAATTTAATGTTTAAATATGCAAATTAGGCATTATCTAATTAAATATGCGCTAATTTCCGCAAAATCTGAGTATTGGATAAAGCCCGGTTCAAAATTCTTTTTTCATTGTGTTCACATATTAGATGGGAAAAAAATTACAGAGGGTTTATGGATATCTACTTTTGTTATCCTGTAAATCAGAATATACAGTCAAAAAATAGATTTTTGCCATGTATTTTGGAATAAAATGTTACATAAATCAGGCTAGGAATAATATATTTACAAATCCCTCAGTAAATGTCTTCATAATATAACTAGGTACAAGACTGGAAAGTTTGGTGTATATAGGTGCTCCTGAAGTGAAGATTTCGGACTTGGAGAATGAGAAAAAAGTCATTTTGAGAAAACAGGCTTTAAAGATTTATCATCAGCCAATGAGATTGCGCATTCAGCCCTTTTACTTTCACGATTGGTTGCTGATAAAAAGGAAATGACCATATTTGGATGCGACAGCATTGTACAGGAGAGAGCGAGCTTCCTAACGGTGCATGTGATGACAGGAGCAGACAGAGATCGCGGAGCAGCATGATGATTAAGAACGACAACTTTTGTTGAATTTATGAGAAATCTACAGACGCAAACAGACAAAGTGTAGTAAAATAAAGACCTAAATGTGTATTTCGGACTTTTTTTCACCACAAGTCTGAAAGAAGAACATGTTAATGAAGACAAATATCCAAACATCTCAAAACTGACCGTCTGCCGTGTCTCGCCTTAAATATTATTTCAAAATATTTTATATTAATAATAATGTTAATGTTAAATTATTAAAATATATTCAAACATTAAAATAACTAAATATACATATAAATATAATATAATAAAACAAAAATTTTAAAATTGTAGCGTTGAAAGTAAAAACAGTAGTGGTAATTTTATATATATATATTGATATGAGTGAAGAACAAAACACTAAACTTGGTATTTATCTGGTATTTATCTCGCACACTACAGCTACTGGTTTTATTTTACTATGCAAAAAACGCATAGAAAAGCAAACAGCTCACAGGAAAAAGCACACATTGACTACGACATTAATTATGTTGGTTCTCTCTAGTTTTTGCGTGTGTTCATAATTTCTTTGAATGACGAACCAGATAAAAATTATGTTGGCCCAATTTGGCATGTTTCATTGCGTTATTATCACAAATAAAACAATGAAACTCCCAAGCACAACTACGCAATATGATTACAATACAAAATCTTTAATAACATACAAATAAAGGCTGAAGATGTCAATGTTCCTATAGGCCGGACTTAAAGCTCAAAAGCCTCTCAAAAAACAGTATCTTTTCCCTATTTATTGATGGGAAATGTTGACTAATGTTTCTCTGCTCTAGTAAACAGAGACGGTCTCTCTGAAGGCTGTGCTTGTTTGTGTCCGAGTGCGGTCTAATAACTCATCAGTCACGGACTATTATGATGGGAAATTTAACGAGATGAATCACTCTCCGAAGTGTAATGAGCATTTTAATAAGCTGCAGTTCTTTATCCAGACAACACTGCAGTGAGGTTTAACACAAAGACGCTCTCACGAATCAAAAAGTCACGAATGAGCTAACGGAGAACTTGCGATGCTTCTTTCTTTGCCCAGGCGTGATTATTCCTGAGCCGGCACACTATCTGAGGACTCGAACTCCTTCACAGATCCGCTAATGAGCAGAACAATCCTTTCTCCACAGCGTTTTCTTCCTGGTGTCGGCCAACACACGGTTCAGCTGCACCGAGGAGAAGCCTTCTCTACGCCGGAGACTTTGACTTTAAAAGTGCATTTCACGCTGCATTATGGGTATGAAAACATGGCTGGACTTTACGTTTTTTAAACCCTCGCTCTAGCAGACGCATTTACAGTTCATATGCTTTAGTTCACCAACAAATGAACAATCTGTCATCATTTACTCATCCTTATCCATACAATGAAAGTCAATGTTGTTTGAAACCCCCGTTTTCTCATCAGAAGAAAGAACGCCATCTAGGTTTGCAACACATTAGTGTAAAGAAATGATGACATGCTTACATCTTTAGGTGAACTACCCATTTAAAGGGGTCAATATTTAATACCATTTGCCATTATTGTTCATGCAAAAAAAAGCTTTGTTTATGGTTGATCCGTTCACTTCGCTGTCAAACCTCATGATTATACACTCTTCTGCACACAACAAGCAGAGAAAATAATAACTCTACCGTATAGTGGATTGTAGTGCTGGACAAAACAACAACTTACAACCCAAAACCAGAATCTAGACGAGTCTCTAGTTTACCAAGTCAGACATCAGCAGAACTGTACAGCTCATTTATACTAATAAATTCATGTGATTTAATAAATATAGGGCTCCACATTTCTGCTGTTCACCCCTCCAGACGTCATAGACCTCCATTAGGAGTGTTTTATAGTGCGATTATAGAGATCATTAGTATTAGAGCGGCAGTGCTCGACGATTCAACTTCAAATATTTATTCTAAAACTGTCGCCTCTGTGTTTTAAAGTTTACCTTTGGGTTTACCTGTCAAGCACGACCTTTACAGATCTTTTGTTATTTTCCATGAAGATCTGCTGACTTTTATAAGAGTCCTCAGAGATGATTCGCGCTCAAGAGTCTGAAGCTGAGCCGAACATCTCAAGAGCGTGCTTACAGCTCATCACTAAAGCTGCAGGAGATTTCATATTTACATTTAACAAAAAACTAATTAAGATTACTACTACTACTACTACTACTACTAGTAGTAATAATAATAATATTATTACATATAAAATGTAGATATACTGTAACACTAACCTTTAAATACACACACACACACACACACATACAATTTAGATATATGTAAATGTATAATATTTAATTTTTTCAAAAATAATTAAATTATATATATAATATCAATATTTATAATAATATACATTTAAAATATTAACTTTTTTTTAAATATTATTTTTATTAATGTTGTTAATTTGCTCTTTTTTATAATATTTATAAATAAATATATAAAATATTATATAGTGTGTATATAATATTTAGACCTCGTTGTTGTTAATTTGCTCTTTATATATATATATATATATATACACACACACACACACACACACACACACACATATATATATATATATATATATATATATATATATATATATATATATACACACACACACACACACACATATAATAAATGTGACATCTAAATGTGTATGTAATATATATATATATATATATATATTACATACACATTTAGATGTCACATTTATTAACTATTAAATATTTAATTTGACAAATATAATTAGTCTTTGCTGTAATATTAAGAATCATGAAATTTCACAGGTATTGGTGTCATTTATCGAAGCCTTAATCCTGAGAACCCCATTAAGCTTTAAGTGTATTTGGTTCAAATGTTCTGGCATCAGTATCTGTAGATAAAGTGTGATTTTAATAGAGCGAGCGTGTGTGTCATTAGAGAGCCGTGTGTGTGTGTGTGTGTGTGTGTGTGTGTGTGTGACCCAGAGTGCTTCAGATCCGCATGACTACTGACGACACGTCTAATGTTTGTTTGTTTGAGCTACAAAGGTTAAAGCTCCTGTTCCGTGACTTCTGTCTTTCGCCTAAAGGAAGAGTTCACAAGCACACATGATGTAAACAAACATGAAGGATTCCTGCCGTCCCCGGGAGATTCCCGAAGCTCTCGCTCAATCCAGAGGTGTTTTCCGGATCTTTCTGCACGCACTCGGCCTGGTTCGTCCCCCGGGTTTTTCAGTACACAAAATTTACATACTGTAACATTACAGACTACATAAACTTCTCTCCGTGTTCATGTTTCAATGAATGCTCACTTGTTTTAAAGTGACACTACAAACCATGCACCAACATTCACTGCAAAACTGAATGAACAGCTTCAACTACAGACTGGAGAAGCATTACAGATACTTGACATGTGACAAATGACTTGTTTGATATTCTTCCTACATCTGAACACTGGATAAAGTCAGGGTCAAAACTCTTGTTGACATAATAGAGTTAGAGGTTTTTACAGAAAGGATTTTGAAATTCTTTTTATCCACTTCATAAATAAATAAAAATACTGTCAACAGCTAGAAATAATTCACCTTGTTTTTAGGACTAAAATGTTGTATAAAATCAGATGAATGTTATATAAAAAAACAAACCCCTCAGTAAAACCTTCAGAATGTAGATGGGAATAATGTATGCAAGTGAAAAAACTCACAGCCTTTAAAGATACGAATTGAGATTGAAATCTGTAGACGCAAATTGATAAAGTGCAATAAAATAAACACTTAAAAGTGTATTTTGAATGTTTTTAGTATTATTTATACTAGTATAGTTTGTATTCATATTTTTTAACAGACTAAACAGAATAAGAAAATGCATTTTCACCATGTTTTTAGGAATAAAAGGTAAATATGTATCAGCCGAATGTTTTATGACCCTCAGTAAAAACCTTCAGAATATAGATATTAATAAAACTGTAAGTTTTGGTGTGTATAAGTGCTGCTGAAGTGGAGGAAAAACTCTTTAAAGCAGCCTTTAAATATATGTAGTGTAACTGCAATCTACAAATGCAAATTGACATTTGCAATCAAATAAACACTTAACATTTTATTTTGGATGCTTGCTTTCCACTATTCTGACACAACACATTATGAGAAGAATAAAGAGCCCAATACCTCAAAAATGACTAATGCATGTTTTTGCCTTCGGTCATTTTTGAAGGAATCACTTTCACTGCATGCAAAAGTGCAGCAAGGGCATTCTGGGTTTTGAGATCCACAGAAGCAGAGAGACATCAGGGAGAGTAGACGATGACCGGCTGTTAATCGACTGCACCGTTCCTTTAAGACCCTGACAACACAACGCAGTGAAGCGCTGTTGAGGTGATGATGATGTGTTTCAGAGGATCAGCTCTCTTCCTGTCAATCAAACTAACCTCTGACAGCAGATTCAGTGTTTCACCTCAGTCCTCCTCTCTCAGAGGAACAACCGCTGATTCTGACGATAATACACAAAACAGCATCCAATCACAGGGCAGAGATGAAGATGACATCATGTGCATGATGACTAGTGTGTCACTATAAATATGAAAGGAAAAGCTCACAGAAAATAAAAAAAAAACAATAATTTACTCATTCCAAACCTGACTTACAAAATAAAAACGAAGCCAGATGCTCTTTTCCAATATATATTATAGCAATATATTATTTCCAATATATATCATATTAGCATTTTTTTAATTTACAAAATATATATTTTTTATTGCAATAACAAGATCTAAATTATTATATTTCAATTGATTATATATATATATATTTAAAAGTTAATTAATAATAATAATACCTATGTATGTATATATATATATATATATATATATATGAAGAGTTCAGATGCACAAGCCTCTAAGTGCCATCTGAAATTTTCTTCTAGAATGATCATTTTTATCAAGTTTGTATGTTTATTTTTCAGTTATTTCACTTTAATGGCAATGAAAATTACCTATTAATTGTCATTAAAGTGAAATTACTGAACCTAAATATACGAGCTTGATAAAAATTCTCATTTAGAAGAAAATTGTATATTATATATATATATATACATACATAGGTATTATTATTATTATTATTATTGTTAAATAACTTAAAAAAATATATATAATAAATACATACACATATATATGAAGAGCGAATTAACTACAACAAGGTCTAAATATTATATACACAATATATCATATTTTGTATATTTATTTATAAATATTATAAAAAATAGCAAATGAGCAAAAATTCTAAAAATAATACTATTTAAATATGATATATTTCTGTTATAAAAGTTTGTAGAATGTGATCATACGATTAGCGCCCGCTGAGCTCGCTGTCAGGATCTGTGAGTGTGTGATTATACGTGTGGAACAGCTGTTATTAGCACTGCATACATGCAGAACAGCATGCTCACTTCTACAGATACACCCTTCAGAACATCTACTGAAATAATCTGGAAAAACTGGTCATTTAGACATCATCATGCTTCTGATATTTGACTTAGTTAACATTAACATTACAAAAAGCATTTTCAGATCTTTATATTATGTTTTAGATGTTAAGTGCTACGTTTAATAATTGTAGAAATTATAATTTTCCATCCTTATTTTCACTCTCTGTCATTATAAGCTATTATAAGATACACACTTGTTGTCTCTATGGAATAAAGTTCACTGATGAATCATTCACAACAGAATAATTAGGAAAGTAAACAGATTCTTATGTTGATCTTAAATTGTTTACAGTAATTCCTCTTCTTGCATTAATGCGACTAAATGTCAAAAGTTTGAGAAAATGAGTTAATGACTTTTTTTCAATCTATCTGTGTTTTGAACAGCTCAAACATCACTAATGGCTGGTTTTAACTAATTACGGTGTGTTATGACGAGCCTCTAAATCATTCCAGTTTGTTCGGCTCTTGTTTTATTCCCTCTCTCTCTGTTTAAAGAAAATGTGTTTGGAGTTCATTTCTAGCAGATGCTGCCTATTGACGGCTTTATCTGGATAATGTTTTCAATAGCGAGTGTGTGTTGATACTGTTTCCTATGCAATGACGTTAGCCAATCATAACAGTGTGTGTTTACTGACAAGCCTTAAAGGAGCCGCGCCTTAAAAACTGATCATTTCAGACAGAATGAGGGATGAAAATAATCTTTTTTCTCAAATATATTTGTTAGTTTAAAAAAACTTTAACATTATAAGTGACATTACAAGGAACATATTAAAGGGGTGGTATAATGCCCTTTTCACAAGATGTAAAATAAGTCTCTGATGTCACCAGAGTGTGTGTGTGAAGTTTTAGCTCAAAATACCCCACAGATATTGTTATATAGCATGTTAAAATTAAAACTTTTTGAGGGTGAGCAAAAACGCACTGTTTCGTGTCTGTCCCTTTAAATGCAAATGAGCTGCAGCTCCCGGCACAGGGGGCGGAGCTTCAACAGCTTGTGTCCTTTTACCTCACACACACATGCTCTGAAAATTTCTAAAACTTTTAGCCTTTTATGTTCAAACCGGAGTCAGACAATGATGGAGAGACTCAAGAAGAAGTGACAACATGTAGAAGCAACAGGACATTTCTGAATGGTTAGTTGATGAATTTATGAAGCTTATGTGTAGTTATCTTCTAGTCATTGATTAGCATATTCTGTCTGGATAATCTATAAATCGTGTTATGGGGGCGGGGTTTATGTAAATTTTAGGGTTGGTGATGTCACTAACCCGGGAGGAATGTGGTGTAGTCTCTACCAGCCGTTTGTTGTAGTCCTTAAAAAGTGATTTCTATAAAAGCAAATATCTCCCTTTGCTCTGAACTTTGAGCGTCGTAACTTTGCAGATGTTGTTTATGCTCAAACAGCAACATTACACACTAACTAAAGTTAGAAAAGTCAAATCATAATCAACCACCCCTTTAAAATAATTTTTAAAAATCCATGTCATGATCCCTTAAAGTAAAGATGTTCATTCATTAACCGTCAATAGTTCAGTAATTGAGGGGAATGTGGTCCGGGCTTTAATCTCTTACATTTAATCCACTCCAAACCACACTGTTCATATTAACGGCTGTTACTTATTAATGTTTCTGTTTGCACTCATCTCTACAGCACAGGGTGTAAATATACTTACATATCCCCCATAATTCTGTGCAAGTGACAGATGACTGCTAAAGGTTTTGATATTGTGTTTAACGCTGTATGTGATGCAGTAAGTATTTTACCCGCTTACAAAAACACACGTCTGCCCAATAAGTCCTTCAGATGCAGTCCTGTGTGTGATTATCCGGTCATATTCCATTGAGTCTCTTGCCTTTCACTGGATCAGAGTATGACTTCACACCAGAAAACAGATCATCAGAACAAAAATAAGACAACACAGCCTGCCAAACTGTGGAAATGGGTCAAACTGGTGGAAATGGACAGACTAACCACAAATTTAACCTCTCACCTGCTCCTGCTTTTCAGTCACTTCTTCTGAATAAACATGTACTTGAAAAGATGATCAGTGAACGAGACTGTTAGTAGCAGTTCAGTTAAATTAAAGCTGAACTATGATGCAAAAAAAGAAAAAAAGAATAGATTTGCATGCGCATGTAAGATTCGTGAAAGTGTACATAAGATTGTGCAAATGTGCGTGTGCAAGAGAAGCTTTGTAACGGTGTAAATCAAGCCTATGAAACAAATATTCGCAACATTTTACCGTCGATTTGCAAACGAAAACATTAGTGTCAAGAACTGCAAACCGCATTGACTATTTAACTCATATAATATTATATGCTTTTGCCAGTTTAATTGGCCTGTCTGCAGTCTTTGCCAGTGCAAATACAACCAAAGCAGGTGTAGTATCCGGACAGAGACCCATGACAGTATCCTCTCCTCTCTGCCCAGCTGTAAATGACCTACAGTTAACCAGGATGCTTGGACTGAGTTAATCTCACACAAAGCAGAAAGGAGGCTCCCCGTCTGTTGTGATCTGTCTTTAGTTGGACTCCTGCAGTGTTTCGATGAGGAATCTGACTGGCTCCGGGCCCCGAACAGCAGATTGAACTGAGTCAGGACGCCCGCGGCGTTAGCCCGATGCTAATGATAGAAACAGAGGACAGGAGAGCTAGCCCAACGTCACAGCAAATGAGTGGAGGCTTCTGGAAGCAAAATGAAAATAACAACACATCCATTTAAAAGTGCCTGCAGTGAAGAGAAAGAAGAAGGAGAAGAGGAAGAAAAACGGCAGTATCCTGCAGTGATAACTGGTGCTCCAGATGCAATCAGACTGGCTTTGAACATACTGCGCTTAAAACCTCAACAACGGCTTAAAATAGCACAGCAGAAACACATAACCTCCATAACCTCACACATACAGCACCATAAATATATCAGTGCTCGCATCCTGCTGCTGCTGCAGATGTTTTCATTAAGGTTTCATGGTATGACAACAAAAAATCATGACATAAAACCTGAACTAACCTTCACTGTTAAAGGGGTGATGAACTGAGAAATCAAATTTTTGTTTGAGCTTTTGACATATAAGAGGTCATCATTCAAAAAGAATATCCTGCAAGTTTCAGAACTGAAAACGTACTTGTTAGTCCAATAAAAGCTTTTACTGACACCAGGCACAGCGAACGACAGGTTTTTCTCAAAGTGGGGATCTATGACGTCAAAGGGTATCAAACACCGCCTCCACAGAAGAACATCAACGCTTACTTCAACACTGCCGGTTTAGCCCCGCCCACTGATTCGCACATTACATGAAACTCATTATAATATGCAAAACTGTTATCCAATCATAGCAGTGGGCGTTTACTTCCAAGTCTTCAATGCGGCACGCCCATAAAAACCGAGTGTTTCAGGAGCTAGGCTCAAAACCAGGGTTGAAAATAGCCTATTACTTTTTTATTTTATTATTTCTGAATGTAAAAACCAAGCGAACGTCATAAGTTGAACTCAGACAACAATATAATAAAAAAATAAAAAAAGGTGCAGTATGTAAGAATGACAACTAGTGGTCAAAA